>NC_058368.1:69818397-70140342 GCF_018350175.1 Felis catus
ATATACCATCATTCACACCTCGCATGTGTGCTCTGAAACTCATGAGTCTCTAATTAATTACCCAAATGAGTGAAAACAGTTCAGACTTCAGAAACTGAAGAGGCGGTGGCCTGCACAGTCTCCCAGGAGCAGAACAACCCCAGGCAAGGGCCATGCTGGGTCTGCATAGCCCTCCTCGCAGACCCTGATGACCCCTCCTCTTCCTCAGCCAGCCAGGGGTGGGCAGAGCACTGGCAACAGCCAAGAGAGACAGGAAGAGACTCAGGACAACTGTCAAACTTTCACCTGTCGGGGGCCCCTGGGTGGCTCAGTCAGTTCAGCATCTGTCTTTCGGCTCAGGTCATGATGTCACGGTTGGTGGGTTTGAGCCCTGCATCGGGCTCTGTGCTGACAGCTCAGAGCCTGGAGCCTGCTTTGGATTCTGTGTCTCCCTCCCTCTGCCTCTCCCCTGTTTGCAATCTCGCTCTCAAACATAAACAAACATTTTTTTAAAGCATTTCACTTGTCAAGTGAAAATTTTATTTGAATTTAGGAACAGAAAACCATGCTATCTGGATAATAAACTACAAAAACTGGGCGCATGTATAGAAGTGACTGGTGTGATCAAATCCAGTTCAAACTCAAGTTGCCTGTCACTGAACAACACACTTACCTACGGCCCCCACAGTATGACAGGCACAACACAGCAGTCACAGAATGACTCCTTTCTACGGCCCAAAGCTCCAGGATGTTTTCCTTTCTCCCTCCTTCAGTTGGGTGTCTTTTTTTTTTTTTTTTTTTTAATGTTTATTCATTTTTGAGACAGCACGAGCAGGGGCGGGGCGGGGGGAGGACAGAAGATGTGAAGCAGGCTTTGAGCTGTCAGCACCGTGAGATCACGACCTGAGCCGATGTCAGGCGCTCAACCGACTGAGCCACCCAGGCACCCCAGTTTTTTTCCTTTTGTCAAAATGCATCCACGTTGTCATAAAGGAAATGGTTCACCAAGGTCACTAGAACTGCACGGGCTCCCACTGACCACAGTCGTCAGGCAGCCAACACACAGTCACTCTGCACAGCGCCTGGTGTGCTCCCCGGGGCACAGCCACACAAGAGCCGGTGTCCCTTCTCACACCTGCAAGGGCCAGCAAGTCCCGAAACACCCAAACACACTCCTCTCCCAGTCACTGTCAACAAGGGGAACGGGAGGTCTATTAAGAAAGATCACACTTGGGTCAAAATCAATTTCAACAGCCACACTGAAGCTTTTCAAGCTTCACACTGGAACGGTCAGAATGAGACTTTGCTTCCAGCAGCTTTTCTCAAGGAGATGAAGTTAAAATCTGTCCTCATTTCAACCCTGCAACTGAAGCCTTTAATTGAAGGCAGAAAATAATTAAAACAACATAAATATGCTAAGAAACACACTAATTCATTCTGATATGGCTAGTCCTTTAAGAAAAAAAAAAAAACAGTACAGCAAGAGGAAGCAGAATCCCTACCAACGACAATCACACCTGTCTAGGGTTGCAATCCACTTTCTAAGGAAACGTGAACGTCTGGTGCACCATGCCCTCCCTGGGTCAAGACTTGGAGCATCATCTTCTAGAAAGTTCCAAGCTTGGTCTCTGAAATTGCACACGCCTACACCAGAGGCCAGGGTACTCACCACAGTGGTTACCAGCAACTCCATCAACAGTATCTCCCCTAACGGAAACAGGAAGAGACATACTCTGTGCAACCTGTCCCCAAATAGCAACAGCTGCTCACAGTGACCAGAATTACGCCCGAAGCACGGTGAGAGACAGACACGAAGCCATCAAGGACTGACCGTGCGTTCAAGGCCACCAACTTGCAAGTTCTTTGTCCTCAACCAAGAGAAAACTGCCACAGCTGTCTCTCACTCCATTCATTTCTAACCTCTGTGGAAGGGCTACCTGTCACCTGAGGAAGAAAAAAAAAGCCTCCAGTCCTCGACCACAAGTGTACAAGGTGTGGACAGAGGCTGGGCTCAGGGCCGCCGAGGAAGGCACCTGCCTGTCTGGGCAGCATTGGCAGAGCAGCTTACCTCGGTGGAAGGCTGTCGATGCCAGGGTCATGTGCCCACTGTCCATCGGGCTGCCATCCCTTTGAGGAGAGGGAGACATTGATGGGAACCAAAGGTCTTCTAAAGGCAAGTTCTTACTGCAAGCTGGCCCAAAGGTCCCTGCAATCAAAGAAATCATTGTGGTTTTGCACTTGGCATATTTATGCCCCCTTTCTTCTAGGAACAAGCCTGTCAGCCTCTGAATGGACCTCAACTTTCAGAAAAGAAAAGAATCCAGGAATACAGATCCACCAAAGGCACGAGAGAAAGGCAAGAAGTCTTCGTGCTACCAACCACAAGCCAACTGTACCTCATCAGGTCTGTTCAAAATATGTGAGCAGTAATGACTGCAAAATCCGTGTGTTACCCTATACCGGCCTTTGCTAGAGGCAAGAGGAAAGACTTGTACATAAACAAGAAACGTAGGTGTTTAGCTTCCGTAAGCACTGGTCTATCATCAACCTTGCCATTGTCCCGTCTCTACTGATTTTCACTTATAATGACAGGGAAAAGTCATTAGATCCAATCAAACCATATAACCAGAAAGCCTATCTCATTCCAAGTCAACCGAAAATCATGAGAATTCAGTGAACTAAGTAATCCGGTGTAACAATTCTTGGTCTACTTAAAAGGTTAAATTGTTTTTAGCAATTCCATCTGCACTAAGCCAACAGCACCCCAAAGCCAAAACAGCAACACTTCTCAACTAACTGCATAACCAGCAAAGCCATTTGTGTATGTTCTATTATGTATCATCTCACAATTTCCTTTCTTAAAAAATCCTTTCCCTCAGGCAAAGAAATGCCTCAAGATAGGTGATCCCTGCCACTGCAATAATGCAAATAAACAGAAATCAGAATATTCTGTTTACAGTTATCTGTGCATCAAGCACACCAAGAAAAGAAGGAAAAAAAAACCTACCCATAGTTTTATGAGACAGAATGTTTCTGTGTTTTAAAAATTTGACTCAAATGTTTTTTGGGTTTTTTTCAAATGCATGTTGTAGACATCTATTTAAAGGGCAGGGAGAAAAGTCACCTTTAAATTAATTTGCTTCTTGGGGCGCCTGGGTGGCGCAGTCGGTTAAGCGTCCGACTTCAGCCAGGTCACGATCTCGCGGCCCGTGAGTTCGAGCCCCGCGTCGGGCTCTGGGCTGATGGCTCAGAGCCTGGAGCCTGTTTCTGATTCTGTGTCTCCCTCTCTCTCTGCCCCTCTCCTGTTCATGCTCTGTCTCTCTCTGTCCCAAAAATAAATAAATGTTGAAAAAAAAAATTTAAATTAATTTGCTTCTCTAAAGATGAAGCATCACAAAAGATCTCTTAAACATACCAATAAAACCGTTAGGTCCGGTGGGTTCTCAAAAGGCAAGCATCTAAACCACTTCTCTCCTGCCCCAAAGGACTAGAAACCAGCTCCACATCAGTCAATCCTCCAGAGCCCAAAGGATCTCAGATGTCAGGCCAAAAAAGCAATGTTAGCATAAAGGACCTGACCTGGGACGTACAGGTGAAGAAGGAAAAAGGCAAGTTATCTGGATGAACTTGACCCTGCAGAAAGCAAGTTGGCTAATACAGTAATTCCCCCTCATCCATGGTTTTGTTCTTGGCAGTTTTAGTTATTTACCGGCACTAAACCACAGTCTGGAAGCAAATGATCTTCCTCCTGATGAACAGTCCCAAAAGGTCAATGCCTACGTCACTGATGTCACTTCATCTCAGCATGTAGGCATTTTATTCTCTCACATCACAAGGGGGGGATGAGCACAGTACAGTAAAATATTTTGAGGGAGAGAGAGAGCCCACACTTACATAACTATTATTTCTATATTACTACGGTTGTTCTATTTTTAGCTATTGTTAGTAATCTCTTACTGTGCTTAATGTACAAATCATGTATGTACATTTAAGAAAAAACATAGTATATACAAGGCTTGGTACTATCGCAGTTCCAGGCATCCGCTGGGGGTCTGGAACTTACCCCCATGCCTGAAGTAACTGGTACCAACCACTGTAAGAAGGAACGTAAACTCTGCCAGATCATTTTATGGGCGACCACAGAATCAACCACAGGTGAGGAACAAGGAAGGTGGTGCTAACAAAGAAAGCTACAGGACCACAAAACCAAAATGGGATTCCTGGCAGAGACTGGGTGTAAGCAAAGGAGGGACAGGGCTGCCCTGCATGGCTCATGTGACAGCCAGTTCTAGCAGCCAGGCAGCTCCTCATTATCGCAAGGGAGTCCAGTTACCAGCCACGGAAGACTTTCTAGGTGTTGGCTAGGCCTCTGGATCTACTTCAAAGTGGGCCACAGCTACTGAAACAAATTCAAATTCACCCATTCAACACACAGGAGCTACAGAGGTGTCCATCATCTAGGCACCGAAGAGTGAAGAAACCATTTAAACATGTGAAAGGGAGTAAAGGAAATCCTGTTTAAAATGGGAGTTCGGAGGCCAGGAGACCACTCTTTGCGGCCTTTTACAGACCCAACAGAAAGCAGCCTATACCACTCCCGCAAGGGGAAGGCTTTCCGCTCCCTGCAACACCCCAGTAAATGAGAAACAGTCACAGCTCAGCCAATGAGAAGCGACTACACTTCCAATTCCCAGTTCACTCCAGTGGCCTTTCTGTTTATAGCAGTCCCGCCCAGCTTCCCTTTTCTCTATAAAAGAGTGGGTCATTGGGCACCTGGATGGCTCTGTCGGTTAAGCTTTGGCTCAGGTCATGATCTCTATGGTTAGGGAGTTCAAGCCCACCCCCCCACCCCCCCCAGCTCTGTGCTAACCAGCTCCAAGTCTGGAGCTTCAGATTCTGTGTTTCCCTCTCTCCCTTTGCCCTTCCCCCACTCCTGCTCTATCGCCCGCTCTCTCTCAAAAATAAATACTAAAAAATTAAAAAAAAAAAAAAAAAAAGCGGGTCAGTCTTCTCCTTTGTTCTCTGGACTTGACTTCGGCTTTTGCTACAGCTTGGTTGTGCCGAGTTGCAATTCCTCTTCTATTCCCAAATAAATAGACTTTACTGGTAAAATAACAGGCTGTTTTAAGGTCAACATGTTGGGCAAGAATTTCCCTTGCTGAACTACCCAAGAAATAAGGTGGTGTTAAGTAAAAACTCGGCACTAGGACATCTTTTAAAGATGATATCTCAGTCTCAGATTCAAGGCAGGCGTGAAAAGATGACCTAGGGCCAGGTGCCAGCAAGTCCAGTGTCTGGCTTATTTGATATAGCCTCCAATTGGATCTCAACAGCCACCAGCAAAGCAAGTGCTCACAGGTAAGCAAATAGCAGATTCCACAAGACGGTGGTAGCAGAGCTCCCCACAAATGAGCGCATCCAGGGCAGGAACTAACAGAATCCCTTTTCAGAGGCTCTGATGGTTGATCTACTCAACCAACACCTCCCCATTCTCCCTCCCTTGATTTTGTGCCTCTGGCTACGCCCACTCTTCTCCAGCGTAAGAAGTAAATCCTAGGGGCGCCTGGCTGGCTCAGTGGGAGGAGCATGCCCCTCCTGATCCAAAGGTTGAGAGTTCGAGCCCCACGTTGGCTGTACAGATTACCAAAAATAAAAATAATAGTAAGTAAACTTCAAAAACAAAACAGTAAGTCCTATTTGGTGGGAGCCAACAAGGTGGCCCCATCCCTCCAACCAGGAGGTGACTGAAGCATCAGCCTATGAACCAGTTCTGAGGAGTCAAAATAGGTAAGGAGGTGGCCTGGGGAGGCTGTCTGAGAAAGGTTTCCTGCACCTGAAGAAAACTCTAACAGAGTGGGGAAAAATGCCCCTTCATCTGCCCACAGGCAAAGCCAAGACCCTAAGGACTACAGGATGAAAAGGAACCTGGATCCTCGATGACACCAGTTACCACCAGCTGCACTACACCTGGCGCTGCCCTTCTGGAATTTGTGTGGTGTAAGGAAACGCACACCCTTCTTGTATAAACCTTCTGAGTCAGTTTTTTCTCTAACATTGAAAGCATCCTTAGTGGTCGTTTACCTTCTGTGTGCTGCTCTCTGTTGACGCTGATGCTTTTCACCCCTGGTGAAATCACCCGGGGAGCTTTTAAAATTCCCTCTGTCTAGACCACAGTTGAGAACAAAGAAATCAGAATCTCCAGGTGCAGCCAGGCCTCAGGGGTTTGTAAGCGCAACCCCCCCCCCCCCAAACACAGGTGATGCTCCCGCCCATCACACCTCTGCAGGTGACTGATCACCCACCCCAGGGGGAGAACAGGGTGGTGCCTAATTAAGCAACAGTAAGGCACCCCTTCCTTGGGGCTGAATGGCTCAGCTCATGCAAAAATGGTTAAACTACTGGCTAGATGTCTGAAATCTCCCTGGTAGAAGGGGGAACAAGCCACCAGGGAGAGGAAGCCCAACAAGGAGAATGGGAAAGAAGGATGTCACAGGACAACAGTCAGGTGCAGGGAGGCCACCGGGGGACAAGGAATGAGGAACCCGCAGGAGTGAGTCCTGAACCCAGCTTAACTGTGATACCGGGAGAAAATGAAACCAATCAGCTTGTCTGTGCCTTGGTTTTCTAATCCAGACAATATAGAGAGTGTGTCAGGAGCCCCCAAAGTCCTTTCCTGCTCTGATAATCTATGGTTCTAATTTCCCTGCCTATATGTAAGGAATACTTATTAAATGGCAAGTGAAGCTGAATTAGAGACAGGAAGGAACTTCATTTTGCAGATAAGGACACAGGTCCAAGATGAAGTGACCACACCACTGGTTTAACTCAGGGCCAGGGCTACATCTTCAGAGGTAAGACCCTAGCTCCCTAGGGATGGGGTCAGAGGGGCTAGAAAACAGAAAGGTGATAGGTAAAGGCGACCTCTCCCTTTCTAACTAGGTCTCTTCTCTAGCTCCTGTAGAATACTGCCCAAAAGCAAATTTGCAGACCTTTTCCCCAATCCCCAAGCCTCTATCCCACGTCAAGTTGGAGCTGTTATTAGCTTACAAACCTACCTACCTCAAAATGCAGAAAGAAATGACCAAAGTGGAATCTAAAACCAACGGATGAAGAATATTTAGTATTACAGTAAATTAAAAAATGTAAAGACATGTGGCTCCCCAGGGCAGATCAAACCACCCAGGATCCATCCTTCCTCTCCACAGCTGCCCACCACCTAAAATACTCCTGTTTTGTCTTGGATGGTCCCCAGCAAAGGGAGAAAACAATTCCAAGTTGAAATGATGACCACCCAGACCTTCCAGACACCATCTGAAGGATTCTGAAAGAGACAAATCTGCCAAGGTGTCACCCCACAAGTAATCCGTCGTTGCCAGTTTCAAAGACAAATATTTTCTGCAACCTGGAAACATCTCCTCAATTCAACATTGCAAGCCAGAACAAAGTGTTTTCAGTTCAGGTGCTTTGAGCCAGGTTACCCACCACACCAGGAACCCACAGAAGACTCAGGAGCCAAGATGCACAGTAACTGCCACCACAGATGTGAGTACATCACTCAGTCATCAATTGAACAGTCAGCTAAAATTCTCTGCCTGAGCATCATTCCTAACCCATGACCAGGAAGGAAACACTGGGGAGGGGATCAGAAAGAAGATCAGAAAGAAGCCAGTTACAAAAATGGGGTCTCTGCCACAGCCCATCATCCAAGGCAAGGTCAGGTTCTACTTCTCTGCAAAACTGCAGACCAAATGTAACAGACTGCCTCAGAAGCGGATCCTACCAGTCTCCACTAATAAAGCCAACTCTGGTCTTCTGGAAGCATCTGCTAGATAGAGACCTTCTTCCTGTGTGAAGCCAAATCTCTCTCTGAGAAGTCAGGGCACACCTTAGATCTAGCCAACTGCTATCTGTTTACACCAAAACTGAAGACAGAAAAATCACGTAACTATCTTAAAAAACTACAGGGGAAAAAAAAAAAAAAGGTGGTATTGTTTGTTACTTTGTTTTTAAAAAGCCCTCTAACTAGGAAAAGAGTCTGACTTTAAAAAGACAAAAACAAAAGTCCATACACCAAAATTCTATACGAAACACCAAACCTGTTAAAGAAAACTTTAAGATGCATTCTCTTTAAGATCAAGACCAAGACAGGTATATCCTTCCTATCCCTACATAGTCAACACAGTACTAGAGGCCACGGCCAAAACCTAAGACGTAAGACACTGATGAGGTGGTGTAAGGGAAGACAGAAAACTCATTATTTATAGGTGCAAGTATATGCATAGAAAACAGGAATTCAGCAAGATTACCGAAAACAATGTGGGAAAAAAAAATCTTCACAGTGCCCTAAACTAGGCAATCCAAAAATATATCATGCCAAATAGCCATAAAAAGTTTATGTCCAGGAACTGACCTACAAATCCACAAGATCTTTATGGCAGAAAATTTAACTTTATTAAAGTTCACAGAAGACAACCCCCCAAAAAAGGCAGGTGTTTGTATTCAAGGATAGAATGGCTTAAGACATCAATTCTCAAAAATAAATTTTTAAATTCCAGTAGGATCTTAAACAGAAAATGTACAAATTCATTCTAAACACTGTATGGAAAAATAAAGACCTTCAAACAACTCATGCAAATGCTTTTGTTGCATGTGGGAAAGGTGAAGTGGGTTATCCCTTCCGGATATTAAGACTTAAAGCCAAGCCAATAATCACACACTCAAACACACACAAACCATGAATGATACCAGTCTTGCAAGAGAATAAAAAATCCATAAACAGGTCTAGAAATACAGAAGACTCATACCTGTATGGGGGAAGGACAGATCGTTTATAGAATAGTAATGGACAGCCTGTACCACTACATGGGGAAAAATAAAACCCCTCCTTCCTACTATATACCGACAGATTAAAAATCTAATAGAAGTTAGGCTAAAAGAAGAAAAGAAAAATTTAAACACTTTATCTCCTTAGTGAATTCGCAGATTCTTTAAAAAGGATCCCAAAAGCAGAAACCAGAACGTGAAAAATTGATGGATTGAACCATATCAGAATTAAGGATTTCTTTCAACAAAGGATACTCTCAGTTAAAAATACAACACAGTCCAAGAAGATACTTCATGATAATCTAAAATGGATTTAAAAAAAATCAGTAACCAAAATATACATATCAAACCCTAAAAAACAGGAATGTGTATGTGATGATATATACGTGCAATGCACTACTATTCAGCAATAAAAAGAAATGAATTATCAACACATCCTATAATAAGGATGAATTTTGAAAACAGTATGCTATGGGCACCTGGGTGGCTCAGTTGGTTGAATGTCTGACTGGTGGCTTCGGCTCGGGCCATGATCACGGTTCATGAGTTCAAGCCCAGGCTCCACGCTGCTTGTAAAAGGAGTGAAAGAAGCCAGTTACAAAAAGCACAGACCATAGGATCCCATTTATATGAAGCTTTCAGAATAGGCAAATCGATACAGACAGGAAGTACATCATTGGTGCCTAGGGCTGGGGAAGTTGGGAGGAAACGCAGGGTGACCAGTAATGGGAAAGGCTTCTTTCTGGGGTGATGACAACATTCTAAAGTTCACTATGGTGATGGCTGCACAACTCTGTGACTACACCAGAAGCCACTGCATGGTGCATTTTTTAAATGGATGAACTATGTGGCATGTGCAATCTATCTCCTTAAAGCTGTTTTTAAAAAGGAAAAACAAAAAATAGAGAAACCAGAAAAACGCAGAGTATAAGGTAGTAAAGCTATTCAGAACATGCTGGTATTAGCTAAATAAGTATCCCACTCCAGAATATACAGTCCAGAGGGCTGACAGGAATAAGAACCTCATGAAAAGATACTCAAAATCCTAAGTCATTGGAGAAATGCAAATTGAAACCACAATGAGGGACATCTGGCTGGTTCGGTCGGAAGAGCATGCAACTCATGATCTTGGGGTTGAGTTCAAGAGTCATGCTGGGTTTAGATATTCTTAAAAAAAAAAAAAAACCCCACAAGGAGATACCATTACACGCTTACAAAAATGGCTAACATAAAAAATGCTGATAATGCCAACGCAAAAAGGTACAGTCACTGTAGAAAATCAAACATACACTTACCATATGACCCAGCAATCCTACTTCTAGTATTTATCCTTGAGAAAGGAAAACTTATGTTCATATAAAAACTGTATGTGAGTGTTTACAGCAACGTTATTCACAACCGCCAAAATCTGGAAACCACCCAACTGCCCTTCGACAGGCCAATATGGCACACATCATTACAAAAGTATACCACTCGACAATACAGAAGCACAAACAACTGATAACATGCAGAAACACGGATTAATCCCAAATGCATTATGCTAACTGCAAGAAGCCAGTAACAAAGGTGTGTGATTCCATTTATATGATGCTCTAGAAAATGCAAATCACAGGGGCAACAAACAGATCAATGGATGCCAGGAGTTGAGGTGAGGGATGGGTCGGGAATTCTTTGGGATACTGGGATTGTTCTGTGTCCCATGCGTGGTGGTTGTAAGAAGCCATATGCCTGTAAAGATGCACAGAACTGTAAGAATTATACATCCAAAAAAGTTTTCACTGTGCAAATTTTGAAAAATAACTGTGATTGGGAAAAATAAACTCATACACAGTACACAAAATGTTTATCTATTGAAGACACACATATCTTAAGACATATCAAAACCTACGCTACAGAAGAAAAAGGCAATGGGGATGAAGGAGGAAACGTAGCAAATGGGAACAGACCAGGGTCTTACACAGATCAGTGATGATGGTGCCACAAACTGAAAAATAGGGGGGAAAAAAAAAGCTCCAAATGGAAAAGGTGGAAAGAAATCCAGTAAGAAAATGACCAAAGCTTGGGGCGCCTGGGTGGCTTGGTCGGTTAAGCGTCCAACTTCGACTCAGGTCATGATCTCACGGTCCGTGAGTTCGAGCCCTGCGTCGGGCTCTGGGCTGACAGCTCAGAGCCTGGAGCCTGTTTCAGATTCTGTGTCTCCCTCTCTCTCTGCCCCTCCCCCGTTCATGCTCTGTCTCTCTCTGTCCCAAAAAAATAAATAAACGTTGAAAAAAAAAAATTAAAAAAAAAAAAAAAGATTTTTTTTTTTAAAGAAAATGACCAAAGCTTGATTTGAATAAAACAGGCCACTTGATTGGTTAGGCAGTTAGCCTAAAGCTCGGAGAGGCTATAATAAGATCTCTGCCTTAGCACCAAGAATGATGCTCCTGGTTCAAAAACAACAGAGGCCAAAGGGCGCCTGGGTGACTCAGTCGGTTAGACATCCGACTTCAGCTCAGGTCATGGTCTCGCAGTTCCTGGGTTCGAGCCCCGTATTGGGTTCTGCAGTGACAGCTCAGAGCCTGGAGCCTGCTTTGGATTCTGTGTGTGTGTGTGTGTCTGTTCTTCCCTCGCTTATGTGATCTCGCTCTCTCTCACTCAAACTCAGACTCTCTGTCTCAAAAATAAATAAACTTTAAAGAAGTGACCAAAAAGGGTTAAAAAATTAAAAACATCTTACAATACACCAATAAAAAAGGAAAGAAAGCAACCAAGATAACAGCATCTCACTTGCTTTTTCATGCATTAACTTCTGACATTGGTTGTCATCAATCTGCCAGAAAACACAGAAAATGTTAAAAAGATGAGGGCCTCCTATTATCCAGCACTAGTCCAGATATTAATTAATGTCCCAGGGATATGAATTTTGCAGTAAGCCCACAAGTGCTCAAGGAAGACTCACACTTCCCATGAAGACACCCGTCAGTGAGGGGAAGGACTTCTCCCTCTCACTCTGGTGAACTGCATCCCTGGGAAACCAGACCAGCACCGCTCTCCACTGCTTTGTTTAAAAACAGCAGAGTTTATATAATGGACACTGGACTAGAAAGGCTCAGAGACAGTATTTAGGTAAATGATGCCTGCTGTGAACAAGCTTCTTTGGCCCATAATGTCCTGAGGAATCCTACTGCCTTTGTCCTGTCTTCTGTCAGAACAAAAGTCACCCAGAAAAGCATCTTTCGGATACCACTGTCCCCAAAACACTGACACTGCACAGTTTAGCCTAGCATACAAAGCCGTATAAAATCACTGTCCCGAATTTGGACACCTCCTGCTGGTGATGCTCACAAAACCCAAAAATCTGGTCTGGCCCTAAAAATCACACAGGCATAATCATGGTCTCTGAGACTCTCTGTCCAAAATGCCCCTTGGGATATTTCCAAGAATCTCAATGCCAGCCCTAGAAATACCATCCCTTCTACCTATACATCTGGAGACAAAAGATCGCTGTTCATTCCACAGGGCAGCATTTTCTCACCACTGGCACTATGGGCGCATGGGCCATGTGATTCTTTGTTGTGGGGGCTGTCCCCGTGCAGTGCAGGGCATGTAGCAGCATCCCTGGTGCACACCCCCTGCCAAATGCCAGCGGCAGCATCCCCCAGTAACAACAACTAAAACGTCTCCAGACATGGCCGCAGGTACCGTGAAGTGTGGGCGGGTGCATGATGGGGCAGCTGGCGAGAGATACAGCAAGAACTGTATTTAGGTGGCTGGGCCCCAATGTCACATGCTCTTTGTCACAACCACAGAAAGTCCCACGCTCCGTAGGGACTTCTCCAAACAGGAGTCCTGACTCTCTTCTCTGGCCCTTTAAATCTGCCTTTTTGACTCAAGTTCAGTTAAGCTGCAAATCACGTCTCACATACTGTACCAAGAGTATCTTATTTTCTGTACCTCCAGGAGAATGTGCCAGGACCGTCTGCCTTCAGGGGTGGGGAAGACATGAGCAAGAAGGAATCCATGCACTTGAATGAGAATTCCTGCAGCGCAAGAGAGTTTGTACCCGTACCAGGCATATATGTTGAACGCAAATGCTTCCCAAAACTGAATAACCCATCTGTGTTCCTAACTCTGTCAGAAACCAGGTCAAAACAAAAGCAGGATCTACCATGGGGCAGTTTGGGAAAAAGTGTGAGTAAAGATAAATTCGGACGTGTCCCAACAGGTATGTTTATTATCATGTAGCAACATTAATATTTCTTCTCTGAGATAAAAAGATCATGAAATTATAATACAATACAGGGAAGCAAGAGACTGTAGTTTTGTTTTGTTTTCTTTCTGGAGATAAAGCGTAATGGGCTGATTATGTTATCTAAACTTGGATGTGTCTGAAAGTCAAGGGAGAGGCGATTAGCAGTCACACTGGGACAAGGAGTCCTAAGAAGTGGGTGGATGGTAGCCTACCCAGCAGCCTCATTCACAAACACGCCGCCATTAATATGTTTTTCTTTTACTTCTTTTCCTAAAGGCAAAATGATTGGTTTTTCTATTTCATCAGGAGCTACTATTCGCCCCTTGGAAAAGAAGAAAAAAAAGAGACATGAGAAATCAAAATGGGGTGCCCGGGTGGCTCAGTCAGTCGAGCATCTGACGACGTTGGCTCAGATCATGATCTCAGTTTGTGGGTTCGAACCCCGAGTCAGGCTGCGCTGACAGCTCAGAGCCTGGAGCCTGCTTCGGATTCCTTGTCTCCCTCTCTCTCGCTCTCTGTCCCTCCCCCCCTTTTCAAAAATAAATAAATATTTTTAAAAATTTTAATAAAAAAAATTTTAAGTCAAAATAATTTAACCCTTAAAAAATCACTGCAAAGTGTACTTGTAAGGTACATGACACAGCCAATCCTTTTACCAGCAGAATTTGTATTTACACAGAGTAGTCAATTTTCTAAAACTCATCAGGGGACTTTTCCATATTAGTTTTCTAGTGAATCTGATGAGTAAAACTACCCAAAAAATTTTTAGGAACTGAAGAAAAACCTAACTCTTCCGTTGGGGATCTGAATCCACTTTAGACTCCATGGACACGTTTCCTTAGCATCAATACTACAACAAAAACAACTAAGATAAACAGCTTTTCTGTTTTCTAGATTTTTTTGCCTTGCACTTGATTTGCTCTGGTTACGCTGGCTTGATGTTTGAGAGTACTAAGTAATTTATTATAAAAGAAAATGACAAACCTGATTTTTAGAATTTTGAAGCATCTGGCACAGATATCTTATCTCTTATTAAAAAAAATAATTAAGGGGCACCTGGGTAGCTCAGTCGGTTAAGCGTCTGACTTCAGCTCAGGTCATGATCTCGCAGTTTGGGAGTTCGAGCCCCACATTGCGCTCTGTGCTGACACCTCAGAGCCTGGAGCCTGCTTCAGATTCTATGTCTCCCTGTCTCTCAGCACCTGCCTCCTTCCCTCCCTCCCTCAAAAATGAATACACATTAAAAAAAAATTTAAGTAATAAAAAATAATTAAGTCATCACTTGCTAAAAGTCTCCTATATGCCAGGCACTTTATCTATATGTTCTCAATCTTGATCAGTAATCCTGCAAGATAACTGTTATGTTTCTGTCTTTCATCCTCAGGAAGTCAGCAGCCTGGAGAAAAAAACCCTGACAGTCGAGTATCTATGCTAGGATCCAAGACTAAAATCCTGGCTTTGATTCCAAGTGAATCTCAAAGTGGAGATTCTAATAATCTGCCTATCTCTGCAAAACAAAACAAAACACCTGAGAGATCTGTACAGCTAAACAGAATAAGTAGAATTTGTAACCACTGCAAAAGAAGAAAAGAGGCTTAGAATCCTATGTGACATCATCATGCCCTGTTAAGATCTTACTATGCCCTTGCTGCCTAACTAAAAAACCAAACAATTCTCTCTCTCTGCACACCAACCAGATCACCCCCTGCATGCACACATATGCATGCACACACACAGTTTTATTATGACCTTGAGGATAGTATTTTTGTGACATAAGATTCCAGGGTTTATGGCTGGGACACAGAAGCTTCTGGTTAATTAAATATCCTCACTGGTTTAATCTCCCTAACATTAAACCCCTAAACTACAACAAAGGAAGATCTTCTTTGGTGTGTAGCAATACCCTTTAAGGACCCATCCAGGCGTCAGATTCATCAAAAGAAACTCAAGTTCTCACTGCTGAAATTAATTCCCTCTGCTCCTTCATCTGACCTTGTTTTTGTTTTTAATCTTTGGGGGGAAAACTTGCCACACCACACTGAAGCTCTGTGATTTGATCCCAGCCACCAAGTGGAAATCAACTCCACTCACCTCATCTTCGGTAACATTCAGTATATTCAGACCACTACTTACCTATTGTTCTTAATCTCTTTTTCTGGACGGGATGATTGAAACTGACACAGTTAGAGACCTCTGAATGCTAACCCAGTAGGAAGAAACTAGTTTCTGCTCATTTCTTCTTTGCCCCATCTTGGTATGTGAAAGTCCTTCACACCAGGTGAAGTCGAAGGCCCTCTCTCCCATCACCACTTAAGGAACTAATGAGAATATTACCTCTGAATGCCATGAGGAGCTTTTAAAAGGGCAACAAAAACCAGAGAGCACAGGAATTTGCAACTTAGTGTCAAAGACCCATTGACCCATTCGTCTTTTGTGTCGATTTATTTTGTATCTGACTGGACAGTTAGGACTATACAAACTTAAACTTCATGAGCCTACCGAGATGATAGAAGAGCCTCTGGCTTGTCACTGAGCGTCTTCCCTGGGCCAAAGAACTTCATGAACTCTGTTATACGAGAACCAGCGGACAGAGTCACAGGTCTGGACTCGTGTTCTGCCCAACTTACAACAGCCAATATTGTTTAACTAGAGAAGTCCCTTATGTTTTTAATTAGACAGAATCATCCATCTTTTATACGGTTTAAGAAATCAAGGTTTCACGGTGGTGATTATTATTTTTGGCATTCTTGAGGCAGTTATAGTCTCTAAAAGACAATCTGCCTAGTAAACTATAAGACACTCTAGACAAAGTTATCCAAATTTTTCATCCTGTCTGAAGACAGTCAGTGGAAAAAATCACTCCATGAGTTACTCCACTTCCTTTACAGAGTAAGTGACTTTGAGCACCAAGCCCATTGCCTGTTCGATGACGCACATGATGACACGCCATTTGCCAGCCTCTCCAGAGTCAGGTGTGGCAGCGTGGTGGCGCTCTGGCCAGGGGAATGTGGGCAGGAAGAATGTGCTCTTTATCTAGGCCTGTGCACATGAACACTTCTCACGGGAGCCTCCATTTTGGCCCTCATGATGACTTAAGGCAGACGAGCACAGCCATGTATGGAAGACAGAAGGAAGAACAAGACAGAAGAAACTAGGATTCCTACAAAACTGGAGGAAAACCACTCATCAATCAGGACTACCAGGGAACAAGAAATAAACTTCTGTCAGATGTGCGCTATTAGAAATGTGGGAGGTTATTCTAGCAGCTGGCATTATGCTAACCAAACAAATTTACTGGGCAACTCTAGATCAAGGTTAGGCTGACTTGGAATGGATGCTCTAGAATTAGTGACTCAGGCAAGAACAGGACATACCAGATGGAATCTCTAAATATGTACAGTGAACACCATGTTTGGCCATAATAAAGCAATCTATTCCAGTAAAAATTTTGCTGGAGAACTGAGGTTGAAAAGATACTTTTGAACCACTGATCCTTTATTTCCATAGCTGGCATAAATCACCAAAAATCTGTGAGAATCTTCAACCCTGCCTTTGCCGAAGGTACCATAATTCATATTAAAATACAACACCAGCATACCACAGGAAACCCAACTCTGAATTTACTATAAAACTACTGTTGAAGTCATTTCACAAAGGATATTATGTGATACAGCAGAGTTCAAGTTGAGTTTCTTTAACTATTTGTTTTTTTCGCAGTAGAAATTTAAGATCAAGACGACCTTTGCTTTCTCGTATGCAAGTCACATGTGTTCTCTTGGAAGAGAATCAAAACATATAGTGCTTCCCTTCCTGCCCTCTCGAGACCGAAAATGGATGTGCACCCCCCCCACACACACACACATACAACATTCACTGTCATCACTGGGGTCCTTCCTCCTCCTTGCTTTGACCTCAGTGAGCATGTCCTTCACTGCTAGATTACTTCAGAGATGAGGTATGAATAAATTCATCAATTAAGGAAGGAAACGAACACTCGTTAAGTACCTACCACATGGTAGGTTATTTTTACACGGTCTTCATACCATTTAATCTTTGCAACCGTGAAATGTATATACCATAATTTTCCATTTTACAAAGGAGGAAGCAGGGAATTTTTTTAAAAAACAAACAAACTTGCTCAAGGCCATACACGAAGACAAGATCAAGTCCAAGACATAGGACTTCAAAACTTAAATCTTTCCATTTCAAAATGCTGCATTTGACCTACGACCATCCTCCGGGCCATCCTTTGCCATTGGACCTACGCCATATTGCCAAAATAAGAAAACTGGATTACTGCTCAATTTTTATTTCATTAAATATTCATTTTTAGTGAATCGATGGTTCTCAAGTTGGCCATCCTTCCGCTTATACCTTATTATCACATTTCCGCAAAATCAAAGCGTGTACTGCGCACGCTACCCCGTGAAGATTTTAGAGGATAAACCCAGGGCAGGAGGAAGCACAGCCGTGCATTATCTGGGCTCACCGCTGCCTCTCTCAGGAAGTAGTTCTTTCTACCTAGGAAGTGTTGGTTTCCCCAAGGGTTATTCTAGAATTTTTGTTCACCAATTCTTAAACATTTCCAAAACTCCCTCTGGGAAGATACTACATTGCTAAGGTCAGTAAACAGGCACAGGCCAAGGAAGCTGAAACACAAGCGACAGTCTTCTACTTTCTCAGCGGGGCGGCAGGAGTGCCCTACAACATCTAAAATGGTTCCATGCCGGACTAGAAAACGATTTTTAATGCTCTTCTTTTTCCTACTTACAGGACAAGGTGAAATCAAGGACAATTTGTAGTGCTGTATCACAACTCTTTTAAGTAATTATTTACTTCCCTAGAATTCTTCAAAGTCAAATATAGATAAAGTAGTTCACAAAATATTATCAGTTCCAGCAGTTATTTAAAACAGCATTAAACTACAGTTGATCAGTGAGACTATCAAAAGGCTAATATTCTTAGGTTAGCACAAGTTTTCACCATGCTAAAATTAGGTAAATTCATGGTTGTCAGTTACAATACCTTCATAATCAATGTGTCTCTGGTGACCAAGTCCTGCTCAAAAATACGCTTTCCTGTTTGAAAGGGAATTTCAACACACGCTTTAACCAGAATATATTTCTATAGGTGACATTTAAGATGATAAAACTATCGACGCCAGGTTCTTTTGACTGCTAAGGTCAGAACATTTCTCCTTCCTCTGAAAGCCTGCTGTGCTACCGACGACCTTTATGTACGCCACTCCAGCTCGGTCAAGCGCTGCGTCACGGAAAATCACGCTGTTATTTTCAGGCCTTACCTTCAGGTAGGATCCATAATATTTCGTTACGTATGGACTGTCACACTGACTCAGCACTGTGATTTCTTGTTGAATGTCCTCTATCTCATCTTCAGCTTCTTCCAGATCAATGATTTTTATGGCAACCACTTTCTGAGTCCGAAGGTCAATGCCTTTGAACACCTCACCAAAAGAGCCCTTTCCAATTTTCTCCAGTTTTGTAAAAAGCTCTTCTGGATCTGCTTTCAGGTTCTGTAGAAGAGAAGGAAAAGAAGGGAGACTTCAATAACTCACAGTATGGGGACGGATTTTTCCTTTTACTCATAACATACACAACACGGTCTTCCAAGGACTGATCCATTTTCTTAAGGGTCACGCTGGTTGTGACCACAGTTCCTCACATTCGGGACACAGAGACTTCTAAGCCTCACCTCCACGAAACACGGCAAGTGTGCAAATAAGACTAACCCACATTATAACAACTGGGAAAGGCTCCAGCATTTGCATAATTAAATAAAAACCCAAACACTTATTTGAACATATTATGATATATGGATTTATTGAAAAACACTCTTGTTTAAGCAAATATTCCACTTTTCTCCCTTCCTTCCCCCCCGCTCAAAATTTCTAAGTGCAGGTTGGTATATACTAAATTTAGGTTAAGTAGTACTTAATCGTTTCCTAAGAGGCCATGTTTTAAAGTCCAACAAATACAGTCCTATGCATCTTCACTTACAGCCTAAATATTTTAACCAGATCCCAGAAAACAAGAAGAACCTGATTGCTTCTGTCTTGTTAACATTACCTCCTTGAAATTGCTGCGAAAGCTCTTAACCACCAACAGGATCGCACGAACACACACAGCGTACGTTTCCAAGGGGCCCAGATGTAGGGACTCTGGCACCCATCCTAACGGCTTCCTGACCACAGAGGTATGAGCAGCTGAATTCTCAATGGGCAACACCCTGTCATCCCCAGGGGATGTCTGGAAATGGTATGAGGCGGTGTTTGTCCCAAACCGAGGGGCGAGCCTGACGTTCAGCAAGGAGACCTGAGGATGCTGCATATCTCGGCACAAGGAACTGCCCAGCCCAAAACGCTGCTGGCATCACCTGAAACCCCACAGAGCAGGAGAGGACCGGGCGAGCCGCCACCTTACACACCTTCCCTCGGTGTACGTGAGCAAGAGGACACCGGGCCCCCCCTCAAGGTCTCCCAGTCCTTGTAAGAAACTGAAATATGGAAAAGGGAGTAAGATGGGGAAGGAGGGGGGCTAAAGAGGCGGGACACAGGCACAAGGAGAGGACGTATGGGGGGGCAGCGAGTAAAGAGGGGAGAGACAGAATCACAGCATTTCAGTGGCGCTGTCGGACAAGCTCTGCGGGCTAACCAGGCGCTAACTGGTAACTTGTTCCCACGGGGAAACACAAAGAGTTCCAAGCACGAGCTGGAGCCCAGCCAGCCGGGCCCTGATGTGGAGGTGCTGCTGTGCCAGCGTGAGCCCTGTGGAAATCACGTACCCCAGTAACGCCTGGGCAAACTGACAGTCGTGGGTGGTCTCAGGGACCCCAGAGAGGTCCCGTTTCTGAGAATGCACACCAAACTGTAAAAGCTCACAAAACCCACCAACCCTCTCAGTAAAAATGAGCAAAGGACGCAAGAAACGCATCCTGTGGTCGCCAGGAAAAAGGAACAGGAGACAGACCACGTCCATTTACAGCAGCTAGAAACCCCTGTTTACAAACCCCTTCCCTTACCTCCTTCCCTCCACGATGAGGGGGGGTGGCCCTCCTTTTCCTCAAGGCTAATCCTAAACGCTGAGCTTTTGAGTCCATCCTTCTGTCCCCCAGGATGTGGCTTCATCAGTAGCCCCCTTCGTCGCTCCCTCTTCCGTTCAGCCCTCTCTACAGACCCTTCGCCCTTGGCGGACGGATCCAGTTTCTCCCATTAAAAGAAAACAAAAACAAAAACAAAACCACCTGGCTTCTCTGGTCACCCTCCTCCTCCTCCACTCTCTCCCTCCTTGAGAGTTCCCTGCAAGTCCCCGGGACCAGCCAGGCGCCCCGCCCCTCACGGGTCACCGCTGCAGTCTGGCTCTGGCTTCAGGTGGCGCAGTGCCGGATCTGAACCTCCTCCACGAAGCCCTCCCTCTGGGAACTTTCCAGTCCCTTGGCATCTAAACCCTGCCCTCCACTCGTCTCCTCCCCAGGCCCTAGTTCCAGAGGAGTCTTCCCACAGACTCTACCCACGCGGCCGAATCACAGGTATTCTCCCCGTGGCTCCATGCTGGCCTCCCAGCCCTTCTCTACTCGTTCTCCCAGTATAGTTTCAAGGTTTGATACCAGGTTCCCCAAACCCAGCTGGTCAGAATTACCTAGGATGCTTGGGAGATCCCCAAAACATCCTCAGTCATACACGGGGGGGCAAGAGTACACAATCCATGTTTTTAAAAAACCCCAACACCTTTGAGGAAGAACTGTTTTTAAACTATCATGTATACAGTAACTTTCAAATTGCTAGCGCCAGCCTTGCCTTTTGAATTTTAATTCCTCGGATCAGTTACTAGATACATATTTCTACCTGGACATTTCAAGCACAACATACGTGAACTGAATTTGTCATCGCCCTACTGAACTGGCCATCCTCCCAGAGCACACTAGCTCCTTCACCAGACCATAAGCTGAAGGAACTGAGGGACCATGTTTTTCACTGCTGTGCCCACGTGCCCGGGCACAATGACTGCTGGCCGGTAAAGGTCCCCTGAGTAATAAGAAAGCCCCAGCCTTACACTGACACAAACACAATCTAGGGGGAGTAGATACTACGAAGAATACCCTAATTCGGACAGGGACAGAGAGTCCAAGAAAGTAGGGGAGGGGGGCCATATCTCTGGCTTACAAGGGTAAGGAAGTGGCAGTAAGAATTTGCAGGAATGGGGGCACCTGGGTGCCTCAGTTAAGTGGCCGACTTCAGCTCAGGTCATGATCTCACGGTTGGTGAGTTCGAGCCCCGCATCCCCGCATCAGGCTCTGTGCTGACACCTCAGAGTCTGGAGCCTGCTTCAGACTCTGTGTCTCCCTCTCTCTCTGCCCCACCCCTGCTCTCTCTCTCTCTCACACACACACACACACACTCTCTCTCTCTCTCTCTCTCAAAAATAAATAAACATTTTTTAAAAATTAAAAAACAAAACGAATCTGCAGGAACAGTGATTCTCAAGTCTCAGGGGCACCGGAATCACCTGGCAGGCGTGTTAAGAGCACAGACTGCCTGGCCCACCCCTGGAATTTCTGGTTCAGCAAATCTGGGGTGGGGCCCAAGAATCAGAGTGTGCCCAGGTGACACAGAACCACAACGGTCAGGAAATCTGGGGAAAGGAGGAGAGCAGCCTTGACAAGGTGATGTGCCACCAAGATGTGACTTGTTTTAGGTTAGCTAACCTGCCAACCCTCTGCTAAGTCTCCCACCCCCAGACTAAGAAAAAACAGTGACATTTCCTTTTCAAGAATTAATAGAAAACGAAGCCAACCAAAACGTATCCAAACTCCTACAATGGAGGGGATGACAGCGTGGGAGCCTACTACCAAAATAACCAAACAATTCATCACGTCTATGTTCACGCCCCTTTACGATGTGACTGGCACTCCTCCCAGCAAGAGAGAGCCCACATCCCCATCCCGGAATCTGGGCGGATCCAGACCCGTGTTCTGGCAACAGAATGTGATTTCTAAACCTAGGCCCCAAAAGGGCCAGTGAGGCTGGGAATGGAAGCATGTGGAAGGGACCCGCTTCAGCCTCTGCACGCAGACCAGGTCAGATCACCCTCCGCCATCCAGCCTCAGCCCCGGCCATCTGCTCCCTGCAACCACCTGACAGCACCCAGTAGAGGCCAGTCCACTGCCCAGTCAACCCACAGAATCATGAGATGTAATAAATCTGCTGTTTTGAACCACCCAGCTTTGGTGGGCTGGTTACTCACCACCAATGACTGACACCACAACTGATGCCCAGATGGCATGTGCTGGGCTAGACCCCAGAGCTGCTGGGGACAGTTTACTGCTGTATGCTGCTCACTACCCACCCCCCTCTTTGAACAGTTACCTTGTTCCCACCTTGCCATGTTTGTGTGTTTGTTTTTGGGGGGTGTCTTTTCAATTCACAGCTCTCTGAATCAAGAGGAGCCAGACCTAGGGGCACCTGGGGGGCTCAGTCGGTTGAGCATCTGACTTCGGCTCAAGTCATGACCTCACGGTTCGTGAGTTCGAGCCCCGTGTCAGGCTCTGTGCTGACCGCTCAGAGCCTGGAGCCTGCTTCAGATTCTGTGTCTCCCCCTCTCCCCGCCCCTCCCCTGCTTGTGCTCTGTCTCTCTCAAAAATAAACTTAAAAAAAAAAAAAAAAAAAAAAAAAGAGGAACCATACCTAAGGAACTATAACCTAGTGGCCCTGCTGCAGCCATCCTTAGCTGAGGCAGGCAGGGCACAGATTTTCAGGCCGATGCTGTGCCACAAAGGACGGACAAAAATGGGAGAGGAATACGTCCTACAGGTGTGAGGGACACGAATCCTTGGAGACAGAGGCAAGCTGGTAATTCCAGTAACAACTCCATCCTCCTATGTCCACACCCCAAAGCCATTATACCGCTCACTCCCACCAAGAGGTGGCTTGAACCGGGACTGGCCTTGAGGATTTCCTGTGATGCTGTGCTATTTCCAAGGTCAAACCTTAAGAGGCCCTGCAGTGTTTGCCTTGCCCTCTTGCAATGCCTCCGTCAGCACAAAAACGGGCCTGGGCTAGCCTGCGGAAGAGGTCACATGGAGAAGTCACTAGCCTCACACCCAGGCCAACTGCAGCCAGCCAGTTCTCCAGCTGACCACAGACATGTGAATGAGCCCAGACGAGGCCTGCAGGACCCCCCACCCCCACCCCCTGGCCTGCCGCCACCCCTAGTCAATGTCAGGAATCATGAGAAACACTAAATCATCGCTGTTTTAGGACCAAAGCTCTAGGGTGATGTCACACAACGATAGGTGACAAAGTCAACAGAGATCACAGATCACTGCAGGAGAAAAGTGTCCATCCTGGGAGAGGGAAGCAGGTACAGATGGATGTTCTATACTCTGGAGGATGTTTCATTGTAATACACCGCCTGAATTCCCTTTGGCCTCATTTAAGACGGCTGTTCACACCGCACTTCGACCACCTTCCCCAAAGCCCTTTTCCCCGAAGCCCGTACTGTCCGAGGCAGCTGCTTTGTCTCACATCTGCTCGAGGGTGGGGTGTCATTCCCCACTCTCTGCCACGGTGTCGGCAGCTGTAAACCAGGCTACAAACTGTCCCTGGTACGAAGGAAGACATCTGCTAATTCGGTGACAGCAGGGGACTACACAAGCAGGGTCCCTTGCCCTTTGGCAATTCATTATCACGTAGTCAGAAGAAAACCAGTGGCAACGATGGCCTAGTTCAAAGAGGAACGTCAAGATTCTGTTGCCGGCATCTGTTCTATGAGCAAAGTGGATTTCTCTGGTAGAAGAGGTGCCCACTCTGCCAGCCGCCTTGAGGACTTTCTGTTCAGAAAGGTTTATGATGAACGAAGCACTGGCCTTCATCCCAGACGAGAAAGGCCTGCCAGAGCCTCAACCCACCTATGCCACCTGCCTGACGGGCAGCAGAGCCCCCACTGCTGGAGTCCCAGCCAGGTGGCAGGCAGAAGCCAGGACACGCAGTGGCACAGCCTTCTCTGAAGCAGGGGCAGGTCGGGACCCTCCTGCCAGCACTCGCCTCTCCTGGATCAACATGGCTTGGGGCGGGGGGGGGGGGGGGGGGGGGGGCCGGGAGCCCCAGGTGGGGTCCTGCCTGCACAGAAACATCCCACCCCTCAGCTCCCGGACTCGTCGCTCAGAAAGACCAATTAGGTGCGTCCGGGAAAATTCCCACCCACGCTGCTGACCTAGAGACCCTCATTCCGAGGCAATGAAGGAAGGCGAGGCTTCTCCTGATGGAAGAGCAAGAATCTCATTTACATCTCATTTACATGTTTGCTAAACCCTATGGCCCCATTAGCAGCATCTAAAAGTCTGTTTCCTCCTGAGGGAGGGGTCAAGGGGATAGAAAAGTAACAGCAGAAATGACAGCATCTCCAGATACAAGCACTACTGTGACTCACGGAGAGCACAAGGCCCACACTTAGGTTCTCCAGCAGAGAGGGGGTTCTCCAGCAGAGAGGGCTCTTCTCCAGGCCTGGCTCTCCAGCCCCCTCGAAACCTCCACTGCTGCGTCCAGAAACGTCCGGGAAACCACACTTGGATTCCACTTCTGGCTGCTTTATTCTCTTTCCCATCACCCTTTCTTCCTAACGACACCAGGCCGCCTGCCCCATTAAACCTTAGCTAAATCCTGGACCTTCCTGGGCACTCACGCCTCGGCTTGCCTGTTTTTAATTACAAGATCTAGGGAAACCGGAGCCTGTGTTGTATGTACTTCCTCCTATTAGGTCAGGATCCCTGAGAACGGACCGAAATAACTGGAAGACGCATTCCCTCAGATGCAAGGATCGGACACAAGTCTGGACTCTAAAAATGCTCCAAAGCCCTACCCCCACAAGCCCAGAAAACCTTCAGGCTCAAGGATTGTGGGAAGAGCCAAAAAGCCACCAGGGAAAGTGCCCCAGGTGAATCCAGAGTCAATGGTTTCACCGAAGTTTCTCACTGATCAAGACCTGGAAGTTTCAGGGTGACCAGCTACCCCAAAAGCCAGGATCTCCTACCAGCCCCGGTTTGTAACAAACAAACACATCCACAGCAGTAGTGTTGCACAGGCCACCTGCACCTTCAAGATTCCTCTGGAAAGAAATGCCACGTGGGCAATGTCCTCCCCGCTCCAAGACTCTGAGACGCTGCAGGGCTGTGTCCTTCTGAAGTTCAGGCTTCTGCAACAATTCACTGTATTTCATAATCCCTCGAGAGAATTCATTAAAATAGTTCTACGATGACAAGTATTCTGTATTTTTAAACCTGAATAGCTCTTGCTGTTTTATTTGGATCGTTTCTGGCAACAAAACACGCATCTGGCATTACTAATCAACTTTCAAAGCTCCTTGGCTTTAGATGGACCGCTCACACAGCCGTGCCGTACTACACCGCTCTGGGTTAAAGCCAAGCTTTTCTCTTTGTTTCTCCAGAAAGAGAAAAAGGAGCCAAGTTTGATATGTTCGAACGCTTGCTACCTGTTACATTACTACCCCTGCAGCGTCAGAGGGAACATTGGATGGGGAGGGGGAGTCCGTGGCAGGAGTGCCCCATCCCCACCTCTGGACCGGGGAAGCATCCGTCTGGCAGCTGAGCTCGGCCTCGAGTCCTGCTCCCCACCCCCACCCTGCCACCACCCCAGGCGGCCACCACCAAGGCAGCCGACAGGCACACAGCTGCACCTACGTGCCAGCCAGATGCACCCCACCCCCAACCTGCCTCCGCCCTGGCTGCTGTCACTTCCCTTCCCTATCTGCCCGGCTCTGCCACCCCGTGCTCCAGCGCCACTAGTGTTACTGCCTACCATTGCCAAAGCTGCAAATTCCGGCACCCCAACTCCTCTCCCATCCCTCCCTCCAAACCGTACACATCACCCTTCTGAGACGTCTCTCCGCGCGGAGCCCCCTGCCTGACTCGACAGCGGGTGTGCCTCCCACTGACCCACTACGCGACCTTCCAAAACCTGTTGGCAGATTTCAGCTTCCAGAGAGCCCACGGTTTTCCTCTGCCGCTTAGAACAGCTGAGGACAACGCGTCATCTGGAGACCGAAGTCACACTCAACTGTGAAATCTGAACCTCACGGCTCCTTCCTTACCCCACTTTTCTGCCCCCACCCCCACCGATCCTCCCATCGCCCACCTTCTCAACACGGTCTACAAACACCAAGGGCTGCATAGTGTACGATTCCACTTACAGGGCATTCCTGGAAGCGACAGAATTAAGAGTGATGCAGAATAGCTGCGGGGTTGCTGGGAAAGAAGGGACAGGCAGAGTCTCTGCGGCAATGCAACAGTCCTGCATCGCGACTGTGGTGAGGAAATTGCACAGAACTATACACCCCAAAAGAAAATAGTCCAAGCAAAAACCAGTGACTTAGGCCTGCACCTGAGTGAACAGCTGTGCCAACAACTAACTGGTTTTGACGCTGGAAGATTCAGTCACCTGGGAAGGCGAGGCGAAGGGCACACTGGGACTACACAGCGTTTTTTGCAACTTCTGGTAAGTCTTAAGCCACTTAAAAATCAAGTTATTAAAAATTCTTAAAATATTTAAGAAAAAAAAAAAGCCCAATCTCAAATCTGTGTCTTTCTACACCTTCTTCCTTGTGCCCCAGAGAGGCCACCCCTATTTCCAGGCTCTAGGCAGGAAATTCCCATTTACTGCTTCGTGCCCCTCAAACCCCACCGCTCCCTGAGCAAAAGCAGCGGTCTCCTTGTCCAGGGAGCACGTTTTTTTTTTTAGGCTGTGGGTTGAAAACTGTATTAATGACATTTTACAGGTTGTTTGCCTGCTCAAGATTGTGATCAACCGCTGAAGAATGTGTCTTATAATCTTGCCAACTAACCGGGCCAAGAGGTGAGCAGCAAGACAGCATCCACACTTCCTTAGAAAGCAGCCTCGGCCACCCTCAAACACTCGAAAAGCCCAGCCCAGATCCAGAGCATTACAGGGAGGAGACAAGGGAAGTGTAGGCACAGCCTCAGAACGCACCCAGTATGAGCCCAACGGCTGCTTTGCGCTTGTTTCGCAAAACCTCGCATTTGGGGCGGCAGCTATCGGAGATCTGGAGAGAGGAGACCCAAAATAAACTACCGGACAGGTACTCGATACTGACCTTCTCAATACATAAATCGTCTGCCAAAACCTATGGTTCCTAGGGGGCCATAAGCACTTGGGAGGCCAAACACAGGAGTTCAGACCTCTGCTCTGCCAAATTACTAACTAGCAAGTTACTGAACCACCCAAGACTGTTTCCACATCTGTAAAATGAGGCAATACTACACCTGTTAAGGTGCTGAGAAAAGAACCTAAGAAAAACTTCTTGTATATGTGCTGAACAGTAAATACTTCATAGAAACCACTTTTGTTGTAGTTAATCCTGAGCTACTCTTTCTGACAATACTTGGTCACGATTCAGCAGGATCTTAGAGGCCTTTCACTTGAGCTAGAGACAGAAGTAAAGCCCAGATCACCTACCTCACAGACCAGGGCACATTCCACTGCACTACCCTAAAATCAACTAAAGCAATTAATCAGTCCTCTCCTCCTTCAGGAAAGGGACCAGGGGAATCCTAGGAGGCCTGAGGGCTCATCGTCAGAAAGGGAGAAGGCAGCATCTGCAAAAATCCTAAGGCGTGGAGGCCAGCCCCCTGGAAGTCGATGAACCACTGACCAAGGAGGCCAGAGGGTCCAACCGCCTGAGGGGCTCAGTTAGTTAAGTGTTGTCAGACTCTTGATTTCAGTTCAGGTCATGATTTCACAGGTGAGTTCGAGCCCCCACCTCAGGCTCTGCACTGATGGTGCAGCACCTACTTGCGATTCTCTGTCTCCCTCTCTTCTCTGCCCTTTGCCCACTCACAATCTCTCTCTCTCTCTCTCTCTCTATCTTTCCCTCTCACTCCCTCCCTCCCTCCCTCCCTCGCTCTCTCAAAAAATAAAAAACATTAAAAGGGTAGCTGGGTGGTTCAGTCAATTAAGCCTCACGCTTCAGCTCAGGTCATGATCTCACAGTTCATGGGTCCAAGCTCCACGTAGGTCTCTGTGCTGACAGCTCAGAGCCTGGAGCCTGCTTTGGATTTTGTGCCTCCCTCACTCTCTGCCCCTCCCCGCTTGTGTTCTGTCTGTCTCTCTCAAAAATGAATAAACATTAAAAAAAAATTAACAAAATAAGCATTAAAAGGCTCGGAGGTCTAAGGAATGTGCTAGGAACTATCAACAATGAGAACCTTCTGAAGACCTTAAGTTCCCTACAATGGTGGCTACTAAATCCCGTAAAATGGGACACCCTAGAAGGCTGGCTCTGCTCCACAGGCAGTCTCAGGAGAAGGGACTCGAAGTTAGATGAGCATAAGCAACTTTAAATGGAAAAGAAGAAATACTGCAATGTAGGAAAGAGGCAAAAGGCACTGCCCCGGGGGACACAGCACGCCCAGGAAGCTTGTCAACAGGTTCATGTGGTTCCCAGACAGAAACCTACTTTTAGACAATTTATGAGACATTCTACTAATAATTCCTGAGCAGAACCTTGAACCTAAGAGACTGTCTTGCAAAATAATCTGCAGAAGATTTGAACACATAAGGCAGCTGTATTCTGACACCCAGAGAGGAACCAGAATCCCAGAGTTCCTGGCCTCCCCTCATTTCACAGATCAGATGAAAGCTGCAGACGCAGGCTGTGACACTCTTTGGTCTTGGATGTGCCCTGGGCAGAATGAAGCCCTAAGAAAAATTAAGCACCCACTCTGGGGCGCCTGGGTGACTCAGCTGCTTGAGCGTCCAACTTCGGCTCAGGTCACGATCTCACGGTTCTGTGAGTTCGAGCCCCGCATCAGGCTCGCAGCTGTCAGCTCCTCTGCACCCGTTCTAATAAATTTTAAAAATTTTTAAAATAAAACTTAAGCACCCAAAGAGGTATCCCCACCCGTGTGCAGCAGTCATGCGATTAGTCCAAGGACACAGGGTATGTGACAAACCCTGAACTGGAACTCAAGGCCACCTGATTCCGAAGTTTGAGCACTTCCAGCCCTGCCTCCCAAGCTCTGGTGGCAAAATACCTAGAGCATAAAAAGACCCTACTGTCCCCCTGCAGCAACGTGACTCCATGACCTTGAGCAAGTTCTTCACTTCTCAGTAAAACAGAACAGCGGTGCCTTGAGCATTTATTTACCTCCCCACCGTGTCAGAGGATCAAATTAGCCTAAGTAACAGGGAGAGGGTGGCACACGGGTGGCTGACTAGTGCTCCCTCTGCTGGAGCTGGCGTGGGCTGCGCGCAAGCACTTCGAAGAACGAGCGAGGTCATCCTGACAACACTCGATTTTGGAGACCTTTTTAGAAATCACTGAAAACACGGGCCAAAACACTTACTGAAAACATACCATTTATAACACGACGCAACACGGCCCCAAAGAGAGATGGAAAACCTGTCATGTTTAAGCATGGCTTACCTGCACAAGCCTATTTTTAGTACAAGTCATTCTTCTCACAAATAAGACCTCTGAAAGCTGATTACCAGCAAATAAAATGCTCCGAATGCCCATCTCCTCAGATTAATCTAGCCGTTATATTTCAAGAGGCCTTCTGCATGGAGAGTAAGATGCGCGAATTTGTCTACTCACGCCCATTAACCTGTAAAGGCTTTCCCCCCTTGTATCAAGTTTAAAGCTCGTTCTTTATCGGGGTCTTTCCCATGCCTCCCCATCTGAAAAAAAGCTGCCCTTTTTATGGAATGCATACAGGAATATATACGTACGAAGCCACTATAGTATCTATAACCTCCCAACCGCCCCTCCCCAAAAAAGACCCCAAAAAAGCCAATGCCTTTTCATGAGTATTTTCCCAGAAATCCTGTCACCAGAAGTCTCTGAGATGTCTGAATCCCCTTCAATTCTGGGAGTGGAAGCAGCAAAGAAACTTGGTGGTACACGCCTGGCCTGCTCCCTTGCCCGGGAAGCCCCCTGCACGCTGCTGGGAAGGGTATCCTGGTTCAAGGAACTGAATCGTCACACATTAGTAGATTCCCCCCACAATCAGATCACTGGGGATCCCCCTGCAGCCAACCCTGGGCGCGTTCTGACACAAACAGAACTAGGGAAATTTTGAGCTCCCCTCTCTGACTCGATAAGGGAAGTGTCTGGTTAGGACTCTGGTTTTCACACCCAATGCTGATTCAGGACACCAGGCTCCTCTGCAGGGGGAGGGACAAATTTGCACAACGGTGTCCCACTTAAGTAACAGGTTGTGGCCGGAAGGAACGACTCACCACCCAATGGGGCCAAGATGGCCTGAGCCTCCTTCAGAAGGGAGCAAAAGCCACACCAACCAGGACATAGGACCAAGAGAGCGGGTGGGGAAGGGCGTGAAGATGACCAGCCACCCCCCTTGCCCTGCAAGCCCACAGTGAGTTCCAGGCAGTGGCCCTCCCCGCTGCGTGTGGGTGAAGATCCCAGCAGGGGCTGCACGCCAGCCCGGCCCCAGACCATGAAATCCGAATCTCTGGGGATGGGGCCCCAGCCTCAGTACATTTTAAGCTCCTTAGAAGGTTCCACCGCGCCCCCAAGGCTGAGAACCAGTGGTCTGGGGCAGGGACAGCACAAACTTGACCTGGAGAACTTTCACCTCACCCATCTGCTTTTCCCCACCCGGGAAGCAATCACATCAGGGTGACTAGGGACACGATCAGGGCTGGGCTATCTCGCCGAGGCTCAGCTTTTCAATCTTCCCCACCCCTGACACCCCAGCCTCCATGGACTTCACCCTCCTAGTAACTAGCCAACCCTGCAAACCCCTTCTCCACCTGTAGCCCCCAAGGGTGTTCTGTGTATTAACTAGCTGGTTAACTTAAGGTCTCCAAAATAAAAACCTTTATTTACCACACAAAGACCTTTAGACAGCAAATGGCTTCAATCAGCTCAAAGAACGGACAGAGTTTTCCAGTCCTCGTAAGAAGTCTCATTCCTGGCTAACTGATGAAAGACCATTTTGTCATTGGAGGCCTGAGTCCCAGGTTTATGCAGAAATGACGATGAATCCACGAACACGCACAGGAGGAGCCGCTCAGGGGCCTGGCTCCAGGAACAGAACAGAGAACCTCCTTCTCTCGGCGGGAGCCCTGGCCTTCTTCACCTGAGCTCTCTGAAGCCATCGCAAAGCCACTAACCACCCCACAACCTGACTTGGGAAACACTACTCCCCATTCTGTACACTTCATTTCAACCCTGCAAAAACCACATATTCTAGAAGAAACTGAGTAAATATTCTACAGCATTTGGCAAAAAAAAAAAAAGAAAACTGAGAAAAAGATGTTAAATCCTATGAATTTTCATGTCTAGGCTTACATGTCCATACCACCAGGAGTTTTAGGGATTCCTAGTTCCAAGTATCTACTCTTCTTTAAATGGATGTTTGCTTAAGGTAGAAACTGCTTAAGTTTTAAAAACACAAATACCAGTTTGGGGTTTTTTTTAAACATTATAAATGAGGGGGGGAAATGTACCACCTAGCTGAATCTACTGTTTTGTCCTCAGTACCTAATAATCCCCCCTCACACACACACACACACACTTGTCCCTTAGGAAAACACTGTCTGAAACTCTGAGCTCAGAGCTCAGGGAGATGCCACTTTTAGGAAAGGGAGGGCAAGCTGAGACCCATGTGCCAGGGAGGGGAAGGGTCCAGGCCGAAAAGACCACTTGGGCTCACGCTGTTTCTCAGTGCAGACTGAGCAAAAGGGTCTGAGGCTCTTACCACCTGCCCAGGGCCAAATGCTCATCCACAACCCCATGGACCACAGGGGGACTGATCGCAGAGGGAACTGAGGTCACCAGGGCCCAGGTCACAGATCTTTGTGCCAGCCCCGGCCTGGCTGAGCTTCTCTACGCCCCAGAGTCCCCACAAAACAAACCTCTGACCCCTTCCAGGGGTTACTGGGTATACTTCCCTCCCATCAAAGGCTCCCTGCTGACCAATGGTGGCCTAGGGTTTCTCTGGGATGGTGAGCAGGCCCAGACACCCAGGCAAAGACTGAAATCAGGACGGCTTTGTAGGGCAAGCACGCGATGAGAAACACACAATGCATTCCAAATAAATGATCTAGAGCTCACTGAGGAATGGGTGATGGCACCTCCTTTACTGAAACCGACCCATGCAAACAGGCTTGCGCCCTACTGGAAGCCATGACAAACAGCAGCCCCTCCAGTTTCCAAAGCTCCCCCACTCCCCAGGCTCTGTGCTAAGTGGTCCGCCTAACTATGCCTTTCCAGACCTCACCACCACCCCAGGGAGAAAGAGAACATGATCCTTGTGACGCAGCTGAGCGCAGTCGGGTGCTGAAGCGAAGTCACTTGTGCGCAGTCCCCCGCAGCTAATAAGGGGCTTAAGCCCTGCTACCTATGCATCAAGGGTCATCCTCCGTGTGGGAAAGTGCACGCTGGCAGCATGCCTGGCTGAGCAGAACCCAGCCGGCAAGGTGTACCCTCGGGTTGTCACCACGGAATACTACAATGAGCAGGAGGAGTGCAAAAAGCATTTGATTTGCTTTTCAAGTGTTTAGTTCTCTTTTTGGGGAATGCAGCAGCTCTGTACTATCCTTGGGTAGGGACGGATTTCACTGAAGTGGTGAACTTGTGGAGGGTGGTGTGACTGGCCATTTCTTCTCACTCAGCCAGGTGAACCCCCCCCCCCCACCGCCTGTATTTTACAGAAGATTTGCAGTAACTAGCATCGGGGACTGGTCTAAAAACCAGATCAAATAGTTGTCGATGTATTTATATTTCAATCAATAATCACATTTCCTCTTACTTGAAAATCCTCAGCTTTTAGAGTGAGGCATGAAGGGGAAAATGGATGAAATAAAAACGCTAACGCAAAGAGCAAGGTTGATCTGTCACGAGTAGGAATACAGGCACCCCGCCACCAGGGACACAGAAGGCATCCCCGAGCGTTCTTCTAGCCCTACGAGGGGTGGCAAGGGTGACAGAGGGTGCATTCAGTGTTGGCCAATCTCCCGTTTCTCAGAAGCCCTGCTGCTCCCACTCAACCGGTAAGACAACTGTCAGGTCAGCTGTCCTGTGTGATCCTGAGGAGGGTTCAGGCCCTGATGGCAGGGACAGCAAACCGCTTCCAGGAGGAGACAGTAAACACCTGAGCTTTGGAGGCCAAACAGTCTCTGTTGCATATTCTTCTTTTCCCTTTTTCTTTAAACAACTCTTTAAAAATGTAAAAACCATCTTGGCTCAGGAGCTGACAAAATGGGCCAAGAGGAGTGGCAGGCACTTGGGTGGCTCAGTCAGTTGAGCCTCTGGCTCAAGACTCTGGCTCAGGTCATGATCTCACGGTTCATAGGTTAGAGCCTCACACCTGGATCTGTGCCAGCAGCTCAGACCCTGGAGCATGCTTCCTATTCTGTGTCTCCCCCTCTCTCTGCCCCTGCCCCACTCTCACTCGGTCTCTCTCTCTCTCTCTCTTTCAAAAATAAACAAACACTTAAAAAAATTTTTTTAGGGGCGCCTGGGTGGCTCAGTCGTTTGGGCAACCGACTTCAGCTCAGGTCATGATCTCATGGCTAGTGAATTCGAGCCCCACGTCGGGCTCTGTGTTGACAGCTTGGAGCCCAGAGCTTGCTTCAGATTCTGTGTCTCCCTCTCTCTCTGCCCCTCCCCTGTGTTCTCATCCCCCCCCCCCCTCTAAAACAAACATTTAAAAAAAATTTTTTAATGGGCCAAGGGCAGCTGTAGTCTGCCCATCCCGTCAGACCTCCAAGACGGTTAATACATAAGACTTTGTCTACCGCCTACTGTGTGCTCCCAGTGCAGGACAGAAGCTGTGGCCTCAGAAATAACTTCCATGCCTCCCTCAACAGAACCAAGAAACACCCATCCTCCCATCTCCTCACTGCCATGCCCCTTCGCTGGTCCTTTAGCTTCCCAAAGGCAAAGAAAGGGAGACATATGACCTGTGAGCACGTGTAGAGTTGTACCCAGAGCTCTGTTCTCTTGGGCTAGTCTCATCTCCTCACCACACCCTCTGAAGAAAATACTTCTACAGGTGAGACAATGGAGGCTCAAAGAGTTTGTGCTCCTCAGAGCCAGAGGGGTGGTGTTTAGCTCTAAAGCCCAAGTTCTATTGCCCTACACCATGACCCCTAAAGACGCATCTCAGACGGACAAACTACCCGGTAAGGACACTTATTTCTCCAGTTAGTGCCAGTGATGGCATCTCTTTGGGTCGTGGTCCCCAGGCGGGGTCCCAGGGAGACAGGCCCGTCGGGGACAACTGCTGAGAAGGGGAAAGAACTACCCATCTTCAAACCACCCTCTAATAACAAACACAAACACCTTCAACCTAGCATGCAATTTCTCCACCGTAGGCCAGCTCTCAGCTCCGCTCCGCTGCACGGCCCGCCCTGAACAGCGCGCAAGGCCGTGAGTCTGTATCGGCCTCCCCTGATGTACAGAAGGAGACAGTCACAGCAGCCCACTGCCTGGCATGGAGCGGACCCTCGTACGTGTCCCACTGCATGAATTAACGGGGAAAGCGACGCACAACCTAGAGGTCTTGAGGCCACAGCTGCCGTGCCAGCAGAGGGGCAGCAGACAGGCCCTCCTAAGTTAAAGCAGCAGCTGACGCACGCCCGGGGGCCTGGCGTCACCGGCCACAAGGCAACGGCTCCCATCCGGCTTGCATGCTAAAGGTGGAGACCGTCGGTGGCTTTCAGGCAGTCAGCTCTGTTCTCTGCACTCCCTGCTGGGGAATGTTCAACAGGGAGCGAGAAGGAGCAAAACTATTTCTAGTCCTCGTCTGGGTCCATTTCCACTGCCTTGCATCCCGACAGCAGTTAACAGACCGTGGAGCCCGACCGCCTAGATCTGACCCCCCGCTTTGAGGAGGGACCCTGGACAAGCTGCTGAGTTGCTGTGGGCCTCTGTTTCCTCTTCTGTAAATGGGGACAATAAAAGCACTTGCATTGGGGGCGGTGGGAGGTTAAGTGGGTTCACCGGCGCGAAGGGACTTGGTACCCAGCTGCGTGAGATAGCCAGCAGCATTATACCTCGCTACTTGGTTGCAGGTTCGGTTCAAGTTCACAACCGGCAGACCCTACCATGCAGATTTTACTGGCAGCCTGCATCCTGGTTTTCCAGCGTCACATCAGATACGTGCTTTCCATCGCCCCTCATCAATGTCACAAATCCACAGGGATGCAGCAAATCCTCATCACTTCCAGAATCTCCTTCCGGAGGACCACACCAGACTTCAGGTTTTAGTAAAGAAAGAAGTGTTAGACCCTACAGCACAGTGTCTGGCCCAGGGAAAATTTCTCATCCTTTATCCAGTTACCTGCACCTTAAGTTGGCCTTGGGCTCCAGAGCAGAGATGCTATCCTATTCACTTTCTGCGCTGTGTCATCCTCTGTCCCCTCCGTGGACCTTTCTTCCCTCCCACACAGCCCCTGCCCTCCCCCTCCCTTCTTGCTCCTTCACCAGACCCGAGGTGAGGTAAAAAAAAAAAAAAAAAAAAAAAAAAAAAAACTCATGAGCACTGAGGAAACCACAGTAAAGGTATTACTTTGTTCTGTCCTACCAACGGCTGTCACGACTCCTGGACGATATCAGAAGAAACATTAAATGAGGAGACGCAGGAGTCCAGGGCTGGGCGGTGACTGAAAGGAAAGCTGTAATAACTAAACCTTACAGAAAGAGTTACACCACAGATCCTCATGCCCACCAAACGAAATAGAAAGGACAAGATGTTTATATTAACTCAGCCTGCAGTCCACCTGGCACACTGGTCTCAATTTCTATTCTTTTTGTTGTTGTTGTTTATTTATTTTGAGAGTGAGCACGAGTGGGGGAGGGGCAGGGAGAGAGGGAGAGAGAGAGGGGAAGGGAGAGACAGAGAGAGAGAGGGAATATCTCAAGCTGACTCAGCGTTGTCAGCGTGGAGCACGACGCGGGGCTCAAACCCACGAACCATGAGATCATGACCTGAGATGAAATCAAGAGTCAGATGCTTAACCGACTGAACCACCCAGATGCCCCTCAATTTCCATTCTGTTCACTCCAATCACACTGCCCTGAAGCACACACCTCTTCAACCAGTGGGTACAGACAGCTACAACCATAAAATGCCTCCAAAGGGGTAAATAATGTAACAATTTTTTTGTTGCTTTTCTCCATTTTGCCATGTTAATGGAACAATATCAATATTATTATATTGGATGTACTGGTAAGTCTATTAAATCTACTAGAAATAGGTCGCCCCTCCCTAAATTGCCAGTTGGATATAAAATGGTATGGCCACTTCAGAAAGCAGTTTGGCAGGTTCTCAATAAATTAAACACAAGACCACCATACGACCCAGCAATTCCACTTCCAAGAGAAGTGGAAATCCTAAGGGTCCACACAAAGACATACACGCGAATGTTCACTGGAACACTGGAAACAGCTTAGATGTTCCTCAGCTGGTGAAGGGACAGACACAATGAGGCACATCCATACAATGGGGCACTATGCGGCAATAAAAGGGACCAAGCTACTGACAACACATGCCACATCACGAACCTCGAAAACATGCTAAGTGAAAGGAGACAGTCACAAGAAACCACAGACTGTACGAATTCCCTTCTATGTATGACGTGTCCGGAAAAGTCAAAGCAATGGAGACGAAGGAGAGTAGGGGCTGCTGGGAACAGAGGTCGACTGTAAATCAAGCACAAGGGGTCATACTGGGGAGACGGCAATGTTCTCTACTGACTTACCGGGAGGGCTGCACCGCTCGGGAAAGTTCCTAAAAATCACTGAACTGTACACCCGAGGGACTACATTTTGTGGTCAAATACAACACACCACCATCCCGCAAGCACATCGCACATCGCGTGCCCGTATTCACGTGTGTCCCCCAAAGGACTGTGAGGCCTACAAGGGCAAGGACTTCCCACGGCTCGTCTTCTCACATCAGCTAGCGCAATACCTGGCATGCGGGGAGCGCGGCAATGTCCATAAATGAATGGTTTTGTGGAAAACAAAACAAACAAGCTTTGGGGTTTTCCATAGCTTCCACAGATCCCCCAAAACTTCTCACTGCTGTCTACTCTTCCACCCAACCTGCCCCCAAACACAAGGGCCACGGCAGGCCACAAAGCAAGGATATCCATGAAACTTCAAGCTGCTCAACAGCAAGATGTATCCTGATCAACTCTATGAAGAGCAGTGTCGGTCTCTGTTCCAAGCTTAAAAAGAAGAAGAGGTTTTGGCGCCTGGGTGGCTCAGGCGGTTAAGTGTCTGACTTCGGTCGTGATCTCACGGGTTCGTGAGTTCGAGCCCCACACTGGGCTCTCTGCTGTCGGCGCACAGCCCACTTCAGATCCTCTAACCCCATCTCTGTCCCTCCCCTGCTCGCACATGTGCGCACTCTAAACATTAAAAAAATAAAAAAGAAGTTAAAAAAAAAAAAAGAAAAAGAGGCTGTCTTATGTCTTCATTATGGCATTATCACGAAAACTTCCGGGATCGTTAAGAGGAGAAGAGCATGATCTTTAGGATCAGATTCCAAAAAGATGGCGGCTCAGGGAACTTACAATCGAATCTAAAATAAAATCTTAACGTCTTTCAGGAAAGATTTATTTTTGACTCAGAAGCAGCCAATTTAATAAACACACCAGATACTGTCCCAAGAGGATTAAACACAGCAAGCAAAGCGATAAAGTAAGTCGTGGGCTCACTTGCGCTCTGCGCCATTTTATCTGCCTAGTGAACAGTCCCCAAGAAGGGGATGCTTCAAAACACCGTAATTATTACGGAAGAACTACATTAACCTTGCCTTGGAAATGCAAGAGTTTATTTTCTCAACCAGTACAGTAGCAAAAATAGTGCAGCAGTGAGGAAAAATGTTTTTGCTCACTGTATCCCACACGGCCTAGAACTCATGTACTTCCTACCATCTCATACCACGACCTGTTGTTGAACAGAGAAATACCACATACTTCCTCGTGGCAGAAACGTGAAGTGAGTGGTTAAGGGTGTAGGCTTTTGAGACAAACTCGTTCAAAGTCTGCCTGCCTCTACCACACATTTGCCTAATGATCTTGGGCGACTCACCTAAGCTTTGTGTTGTGGTTTCCGAATCTTTTGAGGGGATAAAGATTCAATGAGTTCATTTCCCCTAATCATAGGCCACTTATCCCACCTGGAAGACTCAGGTGGTTCACAAAACTGCCTTATTTTCTGGACAAGGTGATCAACTCTCATGACTTAATATTTTCCGGCACCACGTTCTGCCAACCCCAGCGGAGGCAGGTATGTCAGCCATTCTCAAATAGTATAAACAGGGACTACAACAGGCAGCCCTCTGGAAGGTATGCAAACCTACATCGATGCTGCTAAATAAGGACCGCTCCCAGCCAACACTCGGGGTCGAGGAGGTACGGGCAGCAACTCTGACAAAAAAACAACACACTTACCCTTTGCATAGTCTCAGAAACAATCTCTACTAAATAAGGAGGCTGGTTCCAACTTCCTCCAACCTCCACCCTGCATTTTATTGACCGTGACTAAAATCGAGCCCACCTCATAGACTCTGGGCTCAATTCAACTATAACACAGTAATCCCGCACACCCCTCATACATACGACATCTTAGACTCCAGACAAGAGTACAAAAAATAGTTCACTTCAGATTAAGAAACAGACACATTAAATCTCACATAGCTGAGGGGCACCTGGGTGGCTCAGTCAGTTAAGCGTCTGACTCTTGGCTTCGGTTCAGGTCATGATCTCACAGTTTGTGAGTTCAAACCCAGCATCAGGCTCTGCGTTGACGGTGCAGAGCCTGCTTGGGACTCTCTCTCTCTCTCTCCCCCTCTCTCTGCCCCTCCCCCACTCGTGCTCACTCGCTCACTCTCTCTCTCTCAAAAATAAACATTAAAAAACAAATTTTAACAATACGTAAATACTCAGGTTTCCTGGCTCCTAATTTCCACAGCACCTTTGTGTATCAAATCCCCTTTTCAAGGAGGGGAAATACTCGGGGCATGAGGGAAAAGTCGCCTCACCAGAAGGCCACCAGGGTAACAGGAGAGAAAAGATGGTCCCGGGCTCTGCTCCCTGGCTGAGTGAGAAGAAATGGCCAGTCACACCACCCTCCACAAGTTCACCACTTCAGTGAAATCCGTCCCTACCCAAGGATAGTACAGAGCTGCTGCATTCCCAAAAAAAAGAACTAAACACTTGAAAAGCAAATCAAATGAATAATGCAACAAAGTCCCCCACCCCCACCCTGGGCTGGACTGCAGCATGAAGGGGGCATAGATTTAAGGGACGCTAGCACGATGCTTGTTCCCAATTGTTCCCGTAGAGCAACTCCACTTTGATTCAGAGGTCAGGTTTTAGAAACCTCAACCCTGAGGAAGCACGATGCCTTCCACTTCCAAACGCAAAAAGGCCTCCGAGCACAGAAATAGTGGTCACGAATGCTAAGCCCTGAATTCACCTGCACCGCTCTGCCCAGGAGGGGACCTCAGTCCCTCTCTCAGAACGTTCTGGTCCACAACACACACTCTGAGAAAGGTCCCTAACCCACAGCAGATTAGACGCAGCAGCCCGGGAGAAGGGGGGCCAAAGAAGTGGCTCTGCTCGCAGTGGAAAGAGGGAAAAGGCAGAGAGGAGCCACCCCTCCGTTCCCAAGGTCGCATCCAAGGACACCCCTGACTTAAAGACCTCCCAACTGGCAGAAAATGCCAGCCATCCCCCACCTCCAAGGGTGAAGTCTGAAAATACTATGCTGAAATAATGAAGAGGATGCCCTGAGATGCCTGGGTGGCTCGGCAGTTTAAGCGTCCAACTTCAGCTCAGGTCATGATTTCGGGGTTCGTGGGTTTGAGCTCCGCGTCGGGCTCTGTGCTGACAGCTCGCAGCCTGGAGCCTGCTTCAGATTCTGTGTGTCTCCCTCTCTCTGCCCCTCCCCCACTCATGCTCTGTCTCTCTCAAAAAACGAATAAACTTAAAAAAATGAAATACAAAAGTGCTTCTGCGCTTCTGACACAGAAAGATTCCAGACTTGCACCAATGGTAAGTTTCTCCTTAAAATTATCTTTTCAGTATTTCTTCAATTCTCTGACTGCAGTCAGGGAGGTAACCTCTGCGAGGTCCCTTCCATAAGGAAGCTGTTGTGCTCCCGTTGCAGGGAAGGAGCTGGGTGGGGCGGGCTCCTGCCATCCCTACTGACCACAGTGACATACTGTCGTCTCCCGCCAGCGGAAAAGAGTAAGTCATCAATAAACACTATGGAAGGAAGCTTTAAACCAACAGGCACATCTTTAAAGGACATCACCAGAGCAGTGAGCCATCTCCTGCTGGACACCTGGGAGACCCAGTCACCCGTGCACCTGTCTAGGCCACACAAACCACGTGCTACACAAAAGCTTCATTTTCCTCCGGGGTCCTCCTTGGCCCTACGCCCAAGGAGAACAGCTCAGCAGGCAGACTGGCCAAGTGTGAGTATCTGGGCGTCAATTCACAGTCGATTACGTTGACGGAACCCAAGCTTCACACCCTCACTGCAACGAGACTCCCAGAGAAACAAAGCCCACGAAAGGCCCATCTATGCCGCTCTCCTCCGATCCACACTGAAGGTAATGAAGGATGCCACGAGAAGTCCGCCTCCAACAGGAGGAGAAAAGAGCCATCACGCTGAAGACTGCCTGCCAAGTAGAGGGACACCTGAGCCAAGCTGCGGGAAGAGGAGGGACCCAATCCACAACTTGCGGGGCCCCAGGCAAGCAGCAGCTTCTCTGAACATGAGATTCTTTTCTAGGAAAAGCAGGGGCCAAGGCTGCGGGCAGGGGAATCGTTTCAAAGACTTCTCTTCACTCAAAGAAACTAGACAGGGCTGATGTATGGAAGTGCTGAATTACTATACTGTACACCTGAAACACTGTATGTTAACTAACTGGAATTGCAAATTAAGTAAAATTAAATTAAAAAAAAGGGGGGGGGGGCGCCTGGGTGGCTCAGTCGGTGAAGTGTCCAGCTTCAGCTCAGGTCCGTGGGTTCGAGCCCCACATCGGGCTCTGTGCTGACAGCTCAGAGCCTGGAGCCTGCTTCAGATTCTGTGTCTCCCTCTCTCTCTGCCCCTCCCCCACTCGTGCTCTCTGTCTCTCTCAAAAATAAATAAACATTAAAAATAAAAAAACTAAAGAAAATCAGAACACTCCTTTAAAGATTTTTTAGTCCCCCCCCAAAAAAATCTAGTCACCACAGTTGAAGGTAATAAAAGCCATTATCCTAATAAACATCCATGTTAAAAGCAGAAAAAGTAAAATACTGCTGGCAAACAATGAAAAAGAGAACAAAAATCACCTAAAAAGGAAGAACTAAAAAGATACACGTGATCAGAGAAGGTGCCAGCTAGGGAAGCAACAACATACATGAACCATACCTAAAAACAGAAGTAAATACAGGGCGCCTGTTAAGCATCTGACCTCGGCTCAGGTCATGATCCCACGGTTTGTGGGTTCGAGCCCCACGTCGGGCTCTGTGCTAACAGCTCAGAGCCTGGAACCTGCTTTGGATTCTCTGTCTCTCTCTCTCTCTGCCCCTCCCCTACTCACATGGTGTCTGTCTCTCTCTCTCTCAAAACTAAATAAAAACATTTAAAAATATTTAAAAAAAAGAAAGAAAGAAATGAAAGTCCTTCTACCAATATATCCTAAGGAAATAACTAGGTAAGTGGAAAGATTCGTATAATCATTGGCATTTCCCTTTTTTTTTTTAAGTTGCAAACTACCTGAGCAGTTATCAACGTAGGATTAATTTCAGGAATTATTCTGCAGCCTTACAATGAAATACCGAGCAGCGACTCAAAATAACGGTTTGCTGACCTGCAGAAACATTCCACGGTTTAATACGAAAAAAAGAACATTACAGAACAGTACATACAGAATGGTTCTGGTTTTGTTGTATGTGGCAGGACAGGTGGGTGATTCACAGAAAGGACTTCAGAAGAACGTACGTTGAAATGTTAACAATGGATGTTTATGGGCTTTTTTTATTGATGTTTTTCTGCATTGTCCCAAGTCTTAAAACAAGTAAGCTTATTTTACAAATTTATACTAAGAAAAAAGCAGAGCTGTAACATTTCCATTTCTAATGAATACAGACAAACACATACATAACCTGAAAGATTTTTTTTTTTTTTTTGGAAGTCCAGACTTGACTTTAGGGTGATTTTAAGTTTATGGTCCAGAATGCTTGGCTCAAACCATTCTGGTTGGGAGAGGCCAGTTTTTGGGCATCTCTAATCCATTACCCTCAATCAATGTGGACAATAATCAAGAAGCTAAAAGCAGCAAATGGGCTCCTATAATACATTAAACATCCTGAACTGTATTACACCGAACACTGTAATTACTCCATTCCTCTTAAACAATTCTCTCCAAAAGAACCAATAAACAAAAGCAAAAGGCTAAAAAAAAGATAAATCACCTGAAAGAAGAAAACTTAATTTCTGCTATATTTGCATTTACTTTAAGCCCATTACAATGTTTCTTCTGAAGCTAAAAAAGGAAACATGAAAGTTGAAAGAAACCGGGAAAAATCACAGGAATTTCTTAAGAAATGGGTGTGATTCAATACCCCCCTCAAAATCTTTGTCATTCTAGGTTCCACTGAAGAATGAGAGAAATAGTTTCAATATACGAAATCGATCAGTTAAAAGGACAGTGGCTCCTCACTTGCAGGCAGAGAGCAAGGTAACAGTGGCAGCAAAGGCTGCAGAGGCTGCAGGGCCCAAGTGGAGTATGACGCCCCTTTCCCAATGAACCCCTGATAAAGGGCAGGCCTGCACAGGGCACGGATCACCTTGCCCAGTGACGCTGGGTTCTCCCACCAGAGATGTCCCAGATCTCAGATGGCTCATCTGAGACCCTTCGCTATCAAAGGCCGACTTCTCTTCTTTCCACTAAATGTTACAAAAACAAAATGGTGGAGTAATTCATTTTTTAACTTTGTTTTTATTATTTTGAAAGAGAGAGAGCGCGCACACAAGAGAGCGAGCGAGCACAGGGAAGGGGCAAAGAGAGAGAGGGGGAGAGAGAATCCCAAGTAGGCTCCGCATTGTCAGCGCGAAGCCCAATGTGGGACTCTAACTCACGAAACCTGAGATCATGACCTGAGCCGAAACGGAGAGTCAGACGCCTAACCGACTGAGCCACCTAGGCGCCCCTGGAGTAATTCATTTTATAAAAGACTTTCTTAATATTTTTGGTTTTGCTTTCCTTTTTTGAATGATGAAAATTATCAGACCTGTCAAAAAGCTTAAACTATGGGTGATATTGCTATAAAGTGACTAAGTTTGCCAAGAATATGATGAACAGAGGCTTTCTTCCATCCACTGGCCAACGCCACTGCTCATGGGCAGCGAAGGCCTCACCCACCACCCCACTGCCTGCCGTCCTCCTCCTCGGCCTCCTTTCAACCAACCCAAAGGTGAGCGGGCTGCTTGTTCACCTTCCTCATGAGCACCCACAACAGGGCTTCCCATCTCTGATCCCACAAATGCAGGCAGCACACACGCCATCATGGAAAGTCAAATTCCCATTTCTCACTTTCTACAATGTGTCCAGAACCAAGCAGCAGGCTCAAATAAGCAACAAGATGGATTTTCTCAACTCAAAACTGACATAACACATGAATAACTCTTCACGTGTCTCAGCTCCCCTTTTTAATGCACTTTTTAATTGAAAAAATTTAAAAGATACAATTTTTTTTTTTTTTTTTACATCAATAGAGCGCTGGCTGTGTGTTGTTTTCCCAGTATTGGTACTGAGACCCCTCTTCACTGATTCCTGCATAGGTCTCCCACAGGGGTAGGGAGGTAAGAGGAGGAGATGAAATCATAATTGTGAATCACCGTTTTCTCTGCAAGGGTCCCAGATACACTCAGCAATCAACCCAGAAACCTTGGCCTTATTACCAACTCTTTCTGACCAATTGAACAAACTGAAAAAATGCATAACACGTACAAGTAACCTTTTCTAAATCTCAATATCACAGCCTCCATCACCTACCCAAATATTCCAATAAACCCATCCCAAACTGTAATTAATTCGTCATACAGAACAATGGTCCGCTGCTAAGCCCTCAGAGTAGGTGATGCCATTAATGAAGCTAGGTCACCAATTCCTCCCTTCTCCCTTGAGAACTCAACTGAAAACCCTAACTCTCCAGATCAGTAGGCCAATCCACTAGAGAACCTGGCATAGTGGAAAGAAAAGAATATGGCGCCCACGGCCAGATGCACGTGGGTTCAAAGCCATCTCCGCTTCTTGCTAGCTACTCGTTTCTGCAGGCCTAAGTTTACTCATCTGTAAAAGGACAGACAAATGCATAAATATAGTTTTCCTGAGAATAACAGATGAAAAAAAAATTTTTTAAACCAGTATATAACAAATGCTCCTATGTTCCCATTATAGTCTGACCTGAAGCCCTACTCGAGTTTTTCTTCTGAGTCACAACTGCTAAAATTACATGCAGTAGTTGAAACGCAGATGACGGGCACTCAGTGAACTTCACTAATGGCTGGAGATGGGAAGATAAATCATGCAGGTGTCAAGGAGCTGACCTGTCCCAAGGGTTTATCCTCAAATCACACACAGTAGCCACATACACATGCCACCACGCCCCCTCATGCCACATCTTTCTCTAAGAAAAATGAATAAACTGCTTAATCTCCTTAATAAAACTATTCAATCCACTGTATGGCCTTCAATCCGCATCTGGATCTTTCCGGTAAGCCCTAAGTAACGTAAGTAGAGAAGCCCCCATTGTTAGCCAGGGCTAGGACCACAATGGTCACGATTCAGAGGCCTCTGCAACTGGACTGTTGCTAACACAACTCCACTGGCAACCCCACCCTGACACCGTGTAGATGACCACAATGTGACACACAAAGGTTTCGGGTAAAGGGAGTTTTTCACCCCAACCACATGAACTATCTTCAGCTAATCACAAACTAAGATGATCAACTTCCTGTATCAGCCTGATGCCACCCACTGTTCCCCGCTAAGCCTGGTGTAACCTCACAGAGCAGGCAGTCACATCTTACAACTCTTCAACTTAATGATCTGGACTTTTCTACAGGAATCTCACAGCAGCAGGTTCCCCCTCAGCAGCTAACCTCAGAGCGGTTCTCATCCCAAGTCATGACACATCGCTAACGCTGACGGTCGTTGCCAACTGAAGAGACTCTTCAGAGAAGGCGAAAGTTTCCTTGTTTCTTTTTTTTTTTTTTTTTTTACTAGGAGCTGCCTCCGTCCCATAGTTGTGTCTCCTCAAAAGACAAGCCACCCGTAACTGCTTCTGAAATCCACCTGGGCGTCCTCACACGCCAGCCTCCTGAGAAAGCTCAGGGACACAGCCAGCCTTCTTCCAGGTGAATGCAACCCAAAGGTCTGGGCTCAGAAGTAAAAACACTGGGGGCGCCTGGGTGGCTCAGGTGGCCAAGTGCCCAACTCTTGGTTTCAGCTTAGGTCATCATCTCACGGTTCGTGGGATCAGACCCCACGTCAGGCTTTGCGATGACAGTGCGGAGCCCGCTTGGGATCCTGCGTCTCCTCTCTCTCCAAATAAATAAATAAACATTTTTTTTAAAAGGTAAAAATGCTCATTTGCATGGTATTTTTGCTTAGTTCCAGAGGCCCAACTGTAAGCATGCAAAATATACAGCCTTCTGTCCTCAATGTGTTTTTAGCCCAATTTAAAACAAAACAAAACACTTCCGAATCAGGAAAAAAGACTAAGTTCAACTTCCAAAAACGTGTATGTATGTAATATACTAGGACCAGCCTGTAGAAATCAAGACCTACCTAGGTTTTCCAATCTCGACTTATTATCTGTCCTCCAAGCAAATCAGAAATAAACTGGGAAGCCACCTAAGCCACTTTAGGCCAGTTTTGGATAATCTGGATTATCCAATCCATTAAGGAGACACCACCTGACTCGAAACCCCCAGATGTCACCTTTTTTAGCACTCTTACCCTACTCCAAACTGAAATCTTTCCAATGCCTTTTCTTTCCCATTTTCTTAGGTAGGAAGAAAAAAACATTAATCTAACTCATCTACACCAGTTACCCCAGACTACAGCCAATTCTATGAAAAGACCCCATCTGCTTGGAATGCCCTTCACCCACTAGCACTTTAAAAAACTACTCAGATACACACTCAAATGCCACCTCCTCCAGGAAGGCTTCCTTCCTTTCACCCACTTTGACTAGTATCACCTCGCACTCCCAGCACTTGCCGGGCATGTCAGAATGTCTGCAGGACAATGGGCTGCGAGCGCATTAAGAGCAGGCATAGCTCATCCACTTCCCCAGCCTCCAGCATGGGGCTTCAACATCGCAGACATCCAATATATCTGTTGAGGAAGGAGTTTCCCGTCTCATCAAGACTATGAAAAGCACTTAAGTGCTGGCAGAAACTGGATTGCTTAAGAGGTCTTAGAGGTTGGTGACATTTCTGACGGAGCTGCTGAGATAGGGAAGAAAAAACATCAAAAGGCACTCCCAGCCTTCCCCTTCAGTTCTGAATGGAGAAGAGTGAACGCCCCACCCCGCCTTTGTAATTAATGCAACCACAGAATCCTAACCCTCAACATTAGCTACCCCTGGGGAATAAAAACCATACAATTCTGCATTGTTTGATTTTTTTACAGTTAATTATGTATTCCTTCTGTAATATTTTAAATAAATTAAAATTTGTAATAGCTCAATTTTTTTAAAAGGTATCTACATTAGTTTGGGGCGGGAGAAGGGGGGGTACCACGTAGATTTTTTCCCTTCATACCATCCCCAACAGCCTTCCACAGAAACTGAGTTATAGGAAGGGGTTTAAACCCTAACTACCAAACCGAGGTCAGAAGCATGAGAGACGCTGAGGACAGGTCAGCGTGAGGGCAGCTTCTCGGAACCTCAGGACATGAAGGCGTGAGGCCACAGGTGGAGGCAGAACAGGCTCAGAAGCAAATCACCTGCAAAGCACCCAATTCCACCTAATTCACACCTAATTCGAGATGTCCTTCCACCCCACCCTGCTGGGAAAGGAGGGGATGAGGGAAATTTCAGGGAGTCAAAACAAAAAGGGAGATCTACTTAGAGAAGAAGGTACGACATTCGTACCTTCATGTTCTGTGTCCTTTAACTTAACATGTCTGTTAACAGTCACAAGATAATTGAAGGAGCAGAGAACCAAAAAGGAAGTGTGCAGAACCCCCCCCCCCATTAGAATCTCCCCAGGGTCAGGTTCCTGGATGGCTGCCAAGAGCCACTAACTTCCCAAGACATAATTTTGGATGCATGCATCTTGATAACTCCAAATGCATGCAGCTTTCGCGATGACAGAGACCAAGGAACCCAGGCTCTCCCACACTGAGAGAAACTACTTGGTCAAGTCAGAAACTAAAAAAGCCAATGAGGAGAAAATGGGGTACAGATAAAAAAATATTCCAGTGGGGCGCCTGGGTGGCGCAGTTGGTTAAGCGTCCGACTTCAGCCAGGTCACGATCTCGCGGTCCGTGAGTTCGAGCCCCGCGTCAGGCTCTGGGCTGATGGCTCGGAGCCTGGAGCCTGTTTCTGATTCTGTGTCTCCCTCTCTCTCTGCCCCTCCCCTGTTCATGCTCTGTCTCTCTCTGTCCCAAAAATAAATAAACGTTGAAAAAAAAAATTAAAAAAAAAATAAAAAAATAAAAAAAAAATATTCCAGTGAACCAAAAAGACATGTTTTTAAAATACAGAGGCTTGCAGGGCAGTGAAACTATTCTTTATACTATAAAGGCGGATGCATGTCATTACATTTTGTTAAAACCTATAGGATGTGCAACGGTTATTCAAGCCCTAACATCAACTAAGGACTTTGGATGATAATGATGTCCCAATGTAGGCTCATCAATTACAACCAATATAATCTGGTGCAGGATACTGACAGCGGTGGGGAGGGGAGCGGACAGAAGGGAAAATCTCTGTATCCTCTGCTCAATTTTGTTGTGAACATGAGTCTCTTTGTTGTTCCAGTCACTCCCCCCAGAGTCCGCACTTCCCCAAAACACGTATTGCCCACCGCTCTTTACGGAACAGAACTGCAAAATGAGCCATTTCACTTTACCTATTAAAATTAGTTCTGGCTAACAGAGTAAAAAAACTGAGCAGTTCTGATTTAACCCAGCAACTTTCATAAATTGTCATCTCCAGACCCCCAAGTTACCTAAACCATCAAGCCTTAGAGATTAACTAAAAGTAAACCAACTAGATAAAACTCCAAAATCCTTTTCTCATGGGAACTGGCATCTTATCATGCTTAAGTTTTACACTTATTAAAGAAAAGGATTTTAACAATGCAATCACCGCAAACAACCCACCCCAACACTGCTTTCATTCTTCCCAATTCCCTCTCAGGTTGAACCAGGTGGAGTAAGGAGCCCCACAGGAAAATCAGCATCATCGATGGGGCTTAAAACGAAAGCTCTTTGTTTAGCTGATCTAGAGGCTTCTACACCGATTTTTCCAGGTGTAACTAAAGACTAAAATGTGTGAACGCGCTTGTTGAATTCTGCTCTCCAGCTCATTGGAAAGCTGCTTTCTGATCCACCCCAGGAGCCACATCCATTAAACCACCCATGAAAGAGATTCAGAGTGAAAAATTAAACAAATGCTAGGTACTTGGAGCTCTGGCATAGGATTTAATCTATTACAACTTTTTCAAAAGAAACTCCTGCCACCTCAGAACACTGCAAGCTGCTCCTGACTTCAGGGCAATCAGCTCGTGAACTCTGCCCACTGACAGCGGATTAACACCCATTCCTCCACCCTGGGGCCTCGGGTGGCAATGCTCTGATGCCGGGGACAGCAGAGCTCAGAGCACGACGACTCACAGGTCTCGAACAGAGCTCGGGCACCATTTCTTTTATCGATTTTCAAGCTGCCACCTCCTGGTTTTTCATTACTCCCTCCTCTGTGCTGCTTCCGTGCCTGACACTTCTGCAGCTGCCTTGAGCCCACTGACAAGCATGTGTACATACATGCCTCCTGCTATTAGAATGTAAGCTCCCTGAAGACAGGGCTTATCATTTACCTTCCCAGTTCCAGTGCCAGCACTGGCGTATGACATGGCAGACCCATCTTCCTCAAGCATATACGTCTTCGCCTACAGATGCCATCGACCTTTCACTGCCTGACACTCTGCATTTTAGGTAGCTACTTAGAGTAACACATTCTCCCTACAATCAAGGACTACTGCTTGTAGCAAGTAGTATAGATGCTTTCCCAACAGCCAGCTAAAATCGGTTTTAAAACAAGGAATCGGATCTTTAATTGGAAACTACTGAAACCTATTGCAGGGGGTGCAGTAAAGAGGTCCCATACCAGAGCCATAGTACCAAGGAGGCGTTAACAGATGGAGGACAAAGGGCCTGGGAGTAACAGAGCCAGCACCCTGCAAGAGGCCACCCTGGCCTGCACAGGGCCAGTCCTACACCAAGAAACGAAAGGAAAAGGCTTCCCTCTCCTCCAGCTGTCTTCTACCAACTGGCTTCCTGCCTTCAGAACCAGGACTCTGACCCTTAAATTATAGCTCAGTTAGGCTTATCTAGCCTAGCCTCACAATTTACCCACCATTTATAAACTCATTTCTATAAGAAAACACGTAGGCATTCTAACCAGCAAACTTACAAATGAAATCAGAAATGAATTTGGTGAAGATCTGTATTTTAAACTTTATTTATGACACATGAAAAATTTTACTTCTGTTTGCATCAAACTGTAACCGTGATTATGGCAATAAATTACAATCAAAATATTAATATATCCCTTACCAAATTTTTCTGTTTTTTTTTTTTTTTCAATGTTTATTTATTTTTGGGACAGAGAGAGACAGAGCATGAACGGGGGATGGGCAGAGAGAGAGGGAGACACAGAATCGGAAACAGGCTCCAGGCTCTGAGCCATCAGCCCAGAGCCTGACGTGGGGCTCGAACTCACGGACCGCGAGATCGTGACCTGGCTGAAGTCGGACGCTTAACCGACTGCGCCACCCAGGCGCCCCAAATTTTTCTGTTTTATAAAATACTACAACGCATGGGGCGCCTGGGTGGCTCAGTCAATTAAGCATCCAACTCTTGATCTCAGCTCAGGTCGTGATCTCGTGGTTCATGGGTTCGAGCCCTGCATCGGGCTCTGTGCTGACACAGTGGGGCCTGCTTGGGATTCTCTCCCCCTCTCTCTCTGTCTCTCAAAATAAATAAACTTGGAGCATCTGGGTGGCTCAATCGGTTAAACATCTGACTTTGGTTCAGGTCATGATATCACAGTTCATGGGCTCAAGCCCCACATGGGGCTCTATGCTATCAGTGCAGAGCCCACTTCAGATCTTCTGACTTCCTGTCTCTCTGCCCCTCTCTCACTCTCGTTCTCCCTCTCTCTCTGAAAAATAAACATTAAAAAAAATTTTTTAAGAAACTTTAAAAAAATTTTAAATGCTACAAGGCAAATGGCCGGCCAGTCTACACTTTCAATGTTTCATCTTAAAATAGCAAAAACTTTTACCACACAGTATCTGACAGCACTTCCTCTTTTTTTTTTTTTTTTTTCAATGTTTATTTATTTTTGGGACAGAGAGAGACAGAGCATGAACGGGGGAGGGGCAGAGAGAGAGGGAGACACAGAATCAGAAACAGGCTCCAGGCTCTGAGCCATCAGCCCAGAGCCTGATGCGGGGCTCGAACTCACGGACCGCAAGACCGTGACCTGGCTGAAGTCGGACGCTTAACCGACTGCACCACCCAGGCGCCCCAACTTCCTCTTCTTTTTAAATGTTTTTATTTTTATTTTTGATAGAGAGAGGAAGAGCACAAGTGGGGGAGGGTCAGAGGGAGACACAGAATCTGAAACAGCCTCTTGGCTCCGAGCTGTGAGCACAGAACCTGCCACGGGGCTCGAACTCACAAACTGTGAGATTATGACCTGAGCTCAACCGACGTAGCCACCCAGGCGTCCCTACTTCCTCCTCTTCTTTAATTGCATGTCTATCCACCAACACCCATTTTCGTGTCCACGCTCATAAGAGCTAAACAAAGACAATAAATCATACAATAAAGAAAAATTTCTAAATTTGAATAAAGAGAAAAGGCAAACGAGTTCCGGCAGAATTCGGTAATGCTAAATTCCCTTATCGTTTGCCTTGTATTTCTCAAATGTTTCTATTCGTTAAAAACATACGTATCATAGAAGGGTACTAGTACAGGTTCATGTCCCTTATCCCAAGTTCCAAAACCCCCAAGTCTCTGAAACGCAACCGTTTTTCCTAAGTCCTTTTTTTTTTTTTTAATTTTTTTTTTTTTAACGTTTATTTATTTTGGAGACAGAGAGAGACAGAGCATGAACGGGGGAGGGTCAGAGAGAGGGGGAGACACAGAATCCGAAACAGGCTCCAGGCTCTGAGCTGTCAGCACAGAGCCTGACGCGGGGCTCGAACTCACGGACCGCGAGATCATGACCTGAGCCAAAGTCAGCCGCTTAACCGACTGAGCCACCCAGGTGCCCCCCTAACTCCTTTAGAGGGAAGATCTAAACTGATCTGAAACCAGCTGGCAGAACAGGGGCAAGTGACATGGCGCGATCCCCTCTTTGCACTAACAGACTGTGGTGGCTCCCGCCCCGTGGCCACTCCATGCAGCCAGGCATACGGACTTCAACACTGGGACCACTGCTGCCAGCAGCCCCTCGCTCATGTGTGCACCATGTACAGGAAGGAAACACGAATACCCAGCATGAATCATATGCTATGAAACTGCTACAAAGTAGCCTGGTCCTATTCAGGGTGAATGTTTGTTCAGAGCAGTGATCTTAAGTCACCATGTTTGTACCTCCCGTGGTCCTGCCAGTTTCCATATCATCTATTACCTCTCGTTAAAGCAAAAGACTGGAAAGAAACATACATGATATTAAAGCTACCTTAAAACTAGAAAAGCTTATCACATATATAGTCTTCATCTGAAGAACAATTCAGAAGAATACAATTCAGCCAGGCAGAATTCCTGCCGTTCACCTCCCTCAGGTCCCTACAATTTGCCTGACCCGCTGACTAGAGGACGCCCGAAAGGAGAGTGGTTTTGTGGTTGAGTTACCGTGCACACCAGTGTAGGCATGCACACACACGCACAGTCTTTGCGGGGGGGCCCCAGTCCATATGCACTGTCCTCCTCCTCCTCCAGCAGGGGATAAGGAGCCCAGCAGGAATTTGCAATACCACCTCATCAGTGGTCCAGCTTATCAACGTAAGCAAAGCAATTAACCGCAAAAACATTAAATAACAATAACAGTGCTCTCCAATAATCCAGTTAAAGGAGAAGGAATGATGAATAAGCTTTTCTTTCTCCAAAGGTAAAAGAAAGTGGCAAGATTACTCCAACCAGCAGAGCCAAACAGGACTGTGCTTTCTGGCTGGAGCTCTGTGTCCCACAGAAGAGGCACGCCTTACACGGAGGAGGCAAGGGTAAGTCTGTTAAGGTGATAAAACAAATCACGTGGAAATGGGGGACAATATCTATGATCCATTTCTGAATGGAAAATATAAAACGTGCACCTGTGTATGTGTAACTGCAATGTCTTAAATATATGTATGCACAGAGACAACCAGAAAATAAGCAAAAAAAAAAAAAAAGAAAAAGGACCAAAAAAAACCCCAGCTATATTCAAGTAGTGGAACCAAATATGCTTCCGCTTTAACAATAATTTAATGGGGGACCAGGGCTCCTGGGTGGCTCAGTCGGTTGGGCATCTGACTCCTGATTTCGACTCAGGTCATGATCTCGCGGTTTGTGGGTTTGCGCCCCTGCACTGGGCTCTGAACTGACAGTGCGGAGCCTGCTTGGGATTCTCTCTCTCCCTCCCTCTCTGCCCTTCCCCTGCTTGCTCTCTATATCCCTCAAAATAAATAAAACTAAGGGTGCCTGAGCAGCTCAGTCGGTTAAGAGTTCGACTTTGGCTCAGGTCATGATCTCGCGGTTTATAGGCTTGAGCCCTGCGTTAGGCTCTGTGTGGACGACAGCTCAGAGCCTTGAGCCTGCTTTGGATTCTGTGTCTCCCTCTCTCTCAAAAATAAACATTAAAAAAAATTTAACAGATAAATAAAAATAAAAGCCTTTAAAACATTTTTTTTAATTTTTTTTTCAACGTTTATTTATTTTTGGGACAGAGAGAGACAGAGCATGAACGGGGGAGGGGCAGAGAGAAAGGGAGACACAGAATCGGAAACAGGCTGCAGGCTCTGAGCCATCAGCCCAGAGCCTGACGCGGGGCTCGAACTCCCGGACCGCGAGATCGTGACCTGGCTGAAGTCAGACGCTTAACCGACTGCGCCACCCAGGCGCCCCTAAAACATTTTTAATAATAATAATAATTCAACGGGGGAGAGAGTGAGAGTATTTTCCCAGAGGCGGGGGGGGGGGGGTCCTATTTCTGGACCCATCTTCAACCCCACGTTTCACATTACTTTTTAATAGACTACACACAGGAAACGTGGCCAGAGTTAGCGGTGGGGCTCTCACACTACAGTGGATCACCACGTGAAGGCCTTCCACTGGTTTTCAAAGAGCTTTACGATCACAGACTCCTCAGCAGAAGCAAACGCAATTATCGCTACTCTGACACAAGAGGACAAAGGGAAGAATCATTTCCATGGAATTTCAAGACCAGCCTTGACTTCTATGGCTAAAACATGAAGAAATAATATGTGCAACAAACCCTTTAGAAAAAGTACTGAGAACTTCACCATCTTTATTTTTTTATGTTATCTTTTAATTTAAATCCAAGTTAGTTAACATGCAGTGTAATAATGGTTTCAAGAGTAGTATTTAGTGACTCATCACTTACATATAACACCCAGTGTTCATCACAAGTGCCCTCCTGAGTACCCATCATCCATTTAGCCAACCCCCCCACCTCACCCCTCCAGCAACCCTCCGGTTGGTTTCTGTATTTGAGTCTCTTACAGTTTGCCTCCCTCTCTTCCCTTCCCCTATGCCACTTAAAAGGGCTTTACATATTTTATCATTTAAAGTAACTTTCACTCTTATTTTTCAGGAATCAAAGAGTTTGTTCCTTTTGAAAATAAAATCTAAATTGTGTTTTTTTTTTTTTTTTTTTTTTTTGCAACTACAAAGAGGAAAAACAACTTCTGACCAGGAGTGCTACAGCACAAGCTTTTTAAAGGCTACTGATAGATTACAACAAAGAAAAAAGAAAATAACACACGTTATCGGCCCACACATTCATTAACATAAACATACACACACATTTATGTTGGTGGTGGGCTGAAGGGAGGGATCAGGTGGATCCTTGGCAAAACTGCTTTTCAACTCAAAACTGTTTTAAACTATGTAATCACTTAAAAACATGGCCTGGGGCTCCTGGGTGGCTCAGTCACTTGAGCGTCTGACTTCAGCTCAAGTCATGATGTCACAGTTCATGAGTTCAAGCCCCGCATCTGGGCTCTGTGCTGACAGCATAGATGCTACTTGGGATCCTCTCTCCCCCTCTCTCTGCCTCTTCCCTGCTTGCATGCTCTCTCTCGAAAATAAGTAAGGGTTAAAAAAAAAAAAAAATGACCCTGCTTCATGCCTAAGCAGAAATGAAATTTCAGCCCCCAATATCTACAGTCACACCCTGGGCTGCTGGTGCTAATGACCCCAGGCCCCTTTGGAAGTGTGAGCTGAGACCACCACCACCATCAGGTGTGTCCCCCTCCAGCCACATTCCACCTCCCTCCCCCCACACTTGGGAGACAAATACAGGCAGCCTAGGTAACTACAATGAGGCCAGGCCACGTAAGCACCTCGCTGTCTCCTAAAGGAGGCAAAATGGAGAAAAGCCCTCAGAATGACACAAAGTCTATTTTTAGAAAGACTTCAGATTCTTCACTGACAAATGAGAGAGAGGAACCCAAACATCACAACTACCCTTCCTGACACAGTCCATCTCCTAAGTCTGCGTAATATCCCGTTTACCCTTATACCGGACAAAGCCCTATAACCAACCTCAGAAAAATTACAACGCACTTTCAAAAAACATCAAGACCTCTCCCTTCCCCCCAAAAGCCATCCTCAAATAAGCAAGTGTGGTAAAACTAGAGTCTAGCTAATCACAGAACACTCCAATATAAGACTGCTAATACAGAAATACAAATCATTTTTTGAGTTAAAAATGAAATCAACTATTTATACATAAAAGCACAAAACCTGTCACATCCCAAACATTAAAGAGTCTACTGCCCCAGAATGTACTTTTCCCAGTTTAAACATATATGTGTATGTGAAGTGTTAAACAGAACACCCACAAGAAAGAAAAGCAAATTTGCCAGGAGACAGCCCATTCATTTCCTGACTGCCCTTCCCCCACCAGGTGCTCCTCTTGGGGACCTGTGCTCTAGCGCGGTCAGGGAGCTAGCTGGACGGTACACACCTTCCCTGAAGGTCTGCCCTTCAAATCCAATTAAGAAAAAAGAAGGCAACTGGGTGGCTCAGTTGGTTGACCGCCCGACTCCAGCTCAGGTCATGATCTCACAGTCCGTGAGTTCGAGCCCCATGTTGAACTCTGTGCGGACAGCTCAGAGCCTGGAGCCTGCTTCGGATTCTGTGTCTCCCTCTCTCTGCCCATCCCCCACTCATGCTCTGTCTCTCTCTGTCAAAAATATATAAACATTAGAAAAAAAAATTTTTTTTTAAAAAAGGAAAAAGAAGGCAACATGATATAAATACTAACAGCTCACCAGAGGTTAGTTACTGGGCAAAGGAACCAGGGGATACCCTGCTAGGTGAGCAGATAGATGAGCAGAGGCAGAGGGGAGCAGTGAGCTGACCAGGGAGGACTGAAAAGCAGGACAAGAGGAAGCCCTCTATTAACAAGAGGCCCTGAGTTTTAAGCTGGAATTTGTATTTGATCAGGAAACAACCAGAGATTCTTAAGCAGGGAATGTCATGATAAAAACAACAATTATGAGAGGTTATCCTCATTGGGGTACCTGGATGGCTCAGTCAGTTAAGCATCTGACTCTTGATTTCGGCGCAGGTCATAACCTCACGGTTCTTGAGTTCAAGCCCCACATCAAGCTCTGTCCTCCCAAGCACAGAGCGAGAGCTTGGGATTCTCCCTTTCCCTCTCTGTCCCTCCTCCACTCACCCTCTCTCAAAGTAAATAAATAAACTTCAAAAAAAAAGAGAGAGAGAAAGAGAGAGAGGTTATACTGTGGAAGACTATCAGGTTCAGGACTTATGTACTGGTTCGGGGTTTTCCAAAAGAATCATGGAATGCCAGCTCTCAGAGATGCAGTCCTTACAAAGTAAGGTTCTGACATCAAAAAAATGCAGAACACACATCTTCCTCTATTCCCCCAAAGTTTTATAATACATGCTAAAATGGTAAAGGCTCTAACAAGTCTCACAAAAGTCTATTCAATTCCCAAAGTCAGTCTTCTACAATCCGTAAGTTCCAAGCATTGGTTTTTTTTTTTTTTTTTTAAGATTTTATTTTTGAGCAATCTCTACACCCAACGTGGGGCTTGAACTCATGGAGATCAAGAGTCACATGCTCCACTGAGACTGAGCCAGCCAGGCGCCCTTAGCACTGACTTTCAATTGAGCTTTCAAATGGGCATCACTATAGAGTGTCCCACAGCGGGGAGCAGTAGGCATTTAAGGATTCTGAATTCTCCAGTTTAATGGTTTCCAAAATTGTGGTCCCTGAGGCAGCCACGCACCTGGAAAACTTTTTAGTTTCTATCCCAGACCAACAGCCTAGCAGTGTGCAGTTCATCAAGCTCTCCAGGTGATGACAATAGATGCTAAACCTTGAAAACCACTGGTTTAACTAACTATGGGTACTTTTCTCAGCTAATCCGGGCAATAACTGAAAGGCACTAAACAGAGGCCAAAGGCCCCCATCCCACCCTGGGGGATGGGGTGGGGGGGCCCTAGGGGCTCAGGAGAGGGACTGGGGATCAGGAATAGGGAAAACATCTTACTATCCAAGTCACCACCCCCCACAGCCACAATCCAGAATGCTAGGAAGCCACTTAAAAATAATACTGGAGCATGGACAAAATCTTTAAAAGTCCAAAAGAAAAAAAAAAGTGGGAATAAAAGTGCCCAAGGTACCATCTCTTATCAGGCCTGGACTGGTTTCATAGAAGCCATAAACACAATTTGGCCCTTAGGGAAACAGGGGCCTCCAGGGCAGGACCTGAGAGGCTCAATGGCAGGACTTCTGGTATAAGGAAGACCACTACCACCACCAATGCTGGCATCAAAAGTTAGGACTCTACCCCCAACAGGGCTGTTTTCGAGCTGAGGGGCCCTGGTTAAGCCTCCTGAACCTCAGTTTTCCCATCTGTAAAACCGGTGTCCGAGCCCTTCCATGCCGGGCAAGGGCCTTGAGGGTTGCCCAAGAGCCTAAGCTGCCCACCAGAGCCCTACCCTTGAGAGGAAGGCCAGATAGGTTCGTCCTACTCCTTCAAGGCTTCCTTCCACAAAGAGCAACAAATATTTACTTTCTCAACTGATCAATACAGCAAAGCCAAAGGCACCTTTACTATTCAGGGACAGGAGCAAGAGGAGAAAGAAAAGCCGCCTACCAGTTGGAGCCACTGAGGAAGTGAGTAACTCTTTGTACGTGACGCCTCTTCTTCTCTTTTTTTCTTTTCGAATTACCTCTCAAGTAATGTTTGCTATGATGAGAGCGCATCAAACACAAGGAAACTCAAACAATACCTTTCTTCGGCTGACTCTCAGTTTGTCAGGAGTTCAGGAGGCAATTTAACAACTATAACCACGCTACACGTAACTTCAAAAATTATCCTACGAGAAACTGCTCAAGATAACTGCTAACCAACGTCCAGCCCCCAAGTTCCGGGTTACTTTTCATTTTTCCTCAGTGATTTATCACTGTAAATTCCTACCCGAAAAAAGTACTTGGTTCTTAAGTAGGAAATCATTCTAGGGGAACGTCCCAAAGAGCTGCCTTCCCTGTTCATAACACGGGGTATTTAAGGAGCAGCGTCGGGCCAGGCGTCAAGGTTGCAAGGGGCAGGGAGCGAGCGGGGACCCCCCATGGCCCTCAGTCCCCAGCACACAATTCTCTAATGTGGGGCTCTGCCATGTGTCGCCACAACACCCCGGCGGCCATTCAACACCTGCTCCGTCTCCCCCCACAACCTGGCCAACCACCACAGAACCCATGGCCTTAACGGACACCGCCCCCACCTGCCCCCTCCCCCGGGTGGCACGCACTCAATTCCAGGCCGCGGGCTGGGCCCACCAAACCTACAGCCACCAAATAAAACGCTTCTCCCAAGAGCTACACGGAGGCTCCCAGCAATGGTCCTATGCCCACACGATCCTAAGACTAGAAAATGGGGCACAAAGTGGAGACAAGCAGGTTGGCAGCCCGAGTTAGGGAAGTGGAGGTCACTGTTGGGGATATGGAAAAACAGGCATGTATTTACATCATCACTGACTTACAGAGAGAGAACAGAAGGCACACTCTCCTGAAGGGAACAGGGCCTCGGGAGTCCTTCCCGGCGCCAGGGTGCTGCGAAGTCCTGACCGCGGAATTCACATTGTACTCTTCCTGTTCATTCATTCATCTGTAACAACTGGAGAGAGGGACGTCCAGGTAGAGAGCGTCTACTCTGGTCAATCCTGAAATCCCACTAAAACCATAATGAAAGGAGTTTTCTTAAAAGGCTAAGACTCTTGCCTACGAGGAGGGGAAAGAAGACCAAGAGCAATGAAATTCCAGAAGTGGGAAGAAAGATAGAAGGAGGGAGCGATGCTAAACTTGAGGTGGAGAGAGCAGAGAACCAAGCCCATTCGCAGCGCTGAATCCCCACAACTCAGGAACCGGCAGCATCTAAAACAAGGAATCAAAGTCAATTAACAAAGTGGTTAGACACCCAGAAGGCCTTCCTCGCTCGGAGCTAGGCAGCTGCCCCGCCTTCCCAATCAAGGAACTAGGGAAAGCACAGTCCCCAGAAAGGAAGCTGAGGGGGTATGGAGCCAGCAGCAGCAGACACAGCTGAGGACAGAGGCGGTGTGCTAAAAAACGGGGGATCCAAGCTACCTGCACCCACACGCAGTCCGTCCCCTCCACCCAGTGCTCCGTGGGCATCAGGCCTCGGGAGGGAGAAGGGGTCGGCCCAGGGGAGCATCAGGTGTGGGCAATAAACGGTGCAGACAGGAGCAGGTCAGAGGCTTCTCCCGGAAGGTGAACTGCATAAAAAGCTGAAAGAAACTGACATCAGCCATTCCTTACCTCTCGCGTCAATAGAACCACCCGGTATCACTGAGGTTGGAAAAGTTCCATTCAAGGGCTCAGATTTCCAACCAGCTCAATTGTTCCCCCACTCATAAATACATTGGAAGGTGACCTCTACCATTAGAAATAAAAACCACAAGAGGCACCTGGGTGGCTCAGTTGGTTAAGTGTCTGACTTCAGCTCAGGTCGTGATCTTGCGGTTCATGAGTTCAAGCCCCGCGTCAGGTTCTGTGCCGACACCTCAGAGCCTGGAGCTTTGGCTTCTATGTCTGCCCCTCCACTGCTTGTGTGTTCTCTCTCTCCCTCTCAAAAATAAACACTAAAAAAGGAAAGAAAGACCACAAAAGGGGCACCTGCGTGGCCCAGTCGGTTAAGCATCTGACTCTTGATTTCAGCTCAGGTCACAAGCTCAGGGCTCATAACTCTGAGCTCTGTATGAGGCTCCATGCCAACAGTGTAGAGCCTGCTTGGGATTCTCTCTCCACACCACCCCTCATAAAAAAATAAATTAATTTTGGGGCGCCTGGGTGGCGCAGTCGGTTAAGCGTCCGACTTCAGCCAGGTCACGATCTCGCGGTCCGTGAGTTCGAGCCCCGCGTCGGGCTCTGGGCTGATGGCTCAGAGCCTGGAGCCTGTTTCTGATTCTGTGTCTCCCTCTCTCTCTGCCCCTCCCCCGTTCATGCTCTGTCTCTCTCTGTCCCAAAAATAAATAAACGTTAAAAATAAATAAATAAATAAAAATCAATTAATTTTAAAAAAAGGTTAAAAAAAAAAAAAAAAAACTGAAGACCACAACCAACAAGAGGGGAGAAAGGGCTGTGGAGGAAGATCTATTCTGAGCAGATGTAACTGCAATTAACATACCCAAGGAGGTAAGAGCAAATATTTCAACTGAAACAATAAAAGAACATTCAGAGAACCAAAAAGAGCTCTTAGAATTTAAAAAACAAGAGCAGAAATACTCATTTAAAAGAGCTAGAAGAAAAAGCTGAAACAATATCCCAGAAAGCCAAGTAAAAAAGACAAAGAAATAGAAAATAGGTTTAAAAGCGTAAAACTACCAGTTCAGGAGGTCCAACGTCCAGATAAGAATTTAAGGACAAGAGAACACAGAAAGACGTGAGCTGCCTGATTTAAAGGGCTTCCTGCACGAAGGCATGTTATTTGTGAAAACTGAGATCACCAAGAAAAAATTCAGATCCTATTAGGCTCAGGAAGAACCGAAGAGCTCACCTACACAGAATCCAGTACTGGTGTGGCACTGAGTACTTCGACAGCAACAATGAAAGCTAAAACACAGTGGAGAAATGCTTTCAAGATCCTGGAGGAAAATAATTTCCACCCTATGACCATGCCAAAATACAAATGGAGAGGAAAAGAAAAAGAAACTTTCAGATACCCAGGACCTCAAAAAACCCATCTCCCTTGTACCATAGTCACAGAAAGGCCCCTCAAGATATGTTCCACCCACAGCGTGAACCAGGACAGACAATGACGGGAGACACAGAAAACAGGCCGCCGGGAGCAGCGCGGGGAATCCCACGTATGAAGGGAGAGAAGACCCGCGATACCAGAAGAGGATCAAGTGTGGAAGACCACCAGTCTACAGGGAGGTCAGAAGGCTCTCAGGAAGAGTTCTCCAGGAAGGTGACATGGATAGCCTGTCCGTCTGGCTCTACTTGAACTTCCGCAGGGAAGATTTCAACAACTGGTTGAATAACCTATAAATACTGCTACAGACTCAATGTCTGTGTCCTCCCAAAATGCGTATGTTGAGCCCCAGTGCCCTATGGGATGGTACTAGGAGGTGGGGGGTCTTTGGGGTGATCAGATCATGAAGGTAGAGCCCCCAGAATTGGGACAAGTGCCCTTAGAGAAGAGCCCAGACAGCTAGCTCCCTCACCCCCTCTGCCACGTGAGGACACAGCCAGACACAGACCATCCATGACCCAGGAAGGGGCGGGCCCTCACCAGACACAGAATGTTCCAGAGCCTTGACCTGGGACTTCCAAGGCTCCAGAACTGTGAGAAATAAATGTTTGTTGTTTAAGCCACCCAGTCTATGTACAGTACAGTAGGGTGTTACAGCAACCCAAACTAAAGCGATTATTTAAAAAAAAAAAAAAAAAAAAAAAACTTTCAGAAAAGATTTGAAAAGGAATCCTGGTTTCCTAATGGCTGGGCTGGGAATAGGGTTCCAGTCACCCTAATCTAAGCAAAGTTACAATGTAACTACACTGGGGAAGGGGGAGAGAGGTGCACAGGTGCCTGAAGGAGGCAAAAACTAAAGCCTCACTTCAAGTCTAAAGTCCACAGGTAATGCCCAAAACTGGAAGGAAAAAAAAAAAGTAACAGCAATTTTTAAATGTTCTTTATAAACAAAGTGGAAACAACAATCAGCTAAGAGAGATCAAAGGGGCTGGGGGGGGGAGGGGAAGGCCAGGGGCAGGGAAGTGCTGTCTTCCCAAATAAACCTTATAAAGCCATTTGACTCGAAATCATGTGCACAACCTTTTAAATAAAAACTAAACAAAAACCCTAAATAACTAAAAATAAAAGAAAGAATCTGGACCTATACGGTCCTTTCGAATCTCAGGGCCTAAAAATCTTTTTAAAAATAGTAAGAGGCTTAAAATAATAGGAACACAAACACCAGCTACATATTTCGTAAGCATTAATACAAAACTCAAAATGTTCCCACAGTTTATTCAGATACCAAGGGGCACTTGCACAGATAAGGTTCCTTGTACTGACCATGAACCCTCAAGAAAACATAACAACCCTCAAGAAAACATAATGGAAGGTCTCTAAAGTCAACAATGCTGTTCCCAGGGGTAGGGCAAACCAGTGCCTTTGTAATCCACAATCTGGGATGTTTTTATACTTTGTAGCAAGCAAAGGTACATCTTGTTTTATTTTTCTTAATCTGAACCTTGGAAACCAGGGAGCCATTTATGATTAGGAAACTCCATACTCACTCCAGGAACCAGGTATTATAGTAGCCATGTTCTTTTTCCCAAAAGCATTTGGCACTAAGAGTTTTAAACATATTGCACTGCAAAAACATGAACGATGGGAAATGACTGGCCCAAGGACAGCAGTTGACCCTAAACAGCAATAGAGGAATAAGAGAGTGCAACCTGTTTCCGGCACTCAGTCCTGCTACAAGGTTCCATTAATGATAACAATGCGGGGCTAAAGCATTAAAAAAAAAAAATAAAAAACCACAAGGGTTGGGTGGGTGTGGTCCATTTCCTGCAGGTACCGAATTCCCAAGCAGGCAACTCTGAATCACTGGGAGACTGCACACGGAGCGCCAAGGGGCATGTTTCTCAAGAGACCCTCAGGATCCTGGACCCTGGCTTCAGGATGTCTGTAAAAATACACTAGAAAAAAGCAGCAAGTGCCAATGGGCTCATTTCTTCAGTCACTCCTTACACTACATCTTGCACCAAGGTCCTAGAAATACCATTCAACTGGAAAGCAATGTCAACGCGTATCAAATACGCGCTCTCGGCTGTGCACATGAGAACAGGGGCTCCAAGAGGAGCAGAAGAATTCTATTACATAAAGGAGCAAGAAAGCAAGGATGGAGGCCGCCTGCCCGTGCAACAGAGGGGACGCTGTGCGTGTTAGCAGCCTAGAAAAACCCAACCTGACCAATTTCTACTGGAAGGTCATTTCGTTCTATGTGAAATACTATCAGGAACATTCCCCTACCTGTAATTACAACCAAGATGTCCTGGACTCCTCCCAGTTATATATTTAATTTTAATTTTTTTTTTTTTTGGGGGGGGACAGAGAGAGACAGAGCATGAACGGGGGAGGGGCAGAGAGAGAGGGAGACACAGAATTGGAAACAGGCTCCAGGCTCTGAGCCATCAGCCCAGAGCCTGACGCGGGGCTCGAACTCCCGGACCGCGAGATCGTGACCTGGCTGAAGTCAGACGCTTAACCGACTGCACCACCCACGCGCCCCTATTTAATTTTAATTTTTAAAAATCTTCTTACGACACTGCCCACCCAAAATACATTTTTAAACAAAACAAATCCTTAACGTTGTTCAATCCTGGTGATAGAGGAAAAGAGGGAATATAAAATATTCAAATGGGTATTAAAAAAAAACATATTTAGGCAACTAACAGTAACAGAAAACTGGCTTTATTTTCATTATTACCCTTAGCATAGAACAGAAAAAAGGATCAAAAGCAGGAGAGATGAGAGACAATAAAAAACTATTAAATGTTCACTGAGAATTCAAATTACCAAGATTTGAGATTAATCTTGCTAAAAAAAAAAAAAAAAAAAAGAAGTACACCTTGATGGGCACCTGGCGGGTGGAGTGTACAACTCTTGATCTTACAGTTGTGAGTTCAAGCCCCATGGTGGGAGTAGAGATTACTTTAAAAAAATATATTTAAAAAAAAAAAATGTTTGCTGGTTTATTTTGAGAGAGAAACACCCACAAGGTGGGGAGAAGGACAGAGAATCTTAAGCAGGCTCCACACTCAGCGAGGAAGAGACCGATGGAGGTCCGCTCAATCGCTCAATCGCACGACCCGGGGATCATGACCTGAGCGGAAATCAAGAGCCAGCAAGAGTCAGACGCTCAACCGACTGAGTCACCCAGGCACTCCCAAAATAAAAAATGCTAAAAAAAAAAAAAAAAAAAAAAAAAAAAGTCCACCATGGCTATCCTGTTGCCACCTGGACCTCCCATCGCTCAGTCCTATCCACCCCAACTCTGGCCAGCCTTCCAAGTGGCAACCGGCATGCTGCAGAACCCAAACCCTCCCACCTGCAGGAGAGAAGGATTCCTCAAGCTTGGGACAGCACTTTCCCTACTACAGCCAGAACGCAGGCCCCCTACCCCAGGGCCCGCTGCCTCCCCAGCTCTGGAGTCCAGGCTAGCCCACAGGAGCCTGCTTTCCATCCCCACACCTGTCTGTGCCCTTTGTGTGTGAACAAAGGAGTGTGAACCTTTGCAGGCAGACCACCCAGATCAGCTCGCCCGAGGCTGCTGACTTTCCAAGGACATGGCCGAAGGAGGTTCTCACCTCCCCCTCCCACAACTCCTGGCACCACTCCAGAGAAACGTGTTGCACGAATGTGGGCTCCCTATCTAGTCCAGCGTTCCAAGGCCCTAGACCACATTGCACACTTCAGCATCTTGCTCAAGGTGCTTTCAGAAGCTCAATCTCATAACTACCCTGAATGTCCGCACACTGTAACAAGCCAACCTTTCCCCACGGTACAGATGGCAACAGGCTGAACGTGGAGAGGCCTCTTCCATGGAAACAGGAAAAAAAATAAAAAATAAAAAGTAACTATGGAAATGTGACACTAACAAGAAAAAAAAATGCAAGAGCACTTAAGCCACAATTAAATGCAGCTGTCCTTCTGTTTTCCTTCATTTCCCAGATTTCCAGGGCACACAGGTTTCCCCAGGGGTAAGCAAGAGCACTGCAGAAAAGCTCCCAACTCATCCAAACTGACAAGTAACTGTTCTGCTCACTATCCCAACATAAAGGAGCATTCTCAGCAAAGGAGAGGGAGAGAGGGAAGCAGGATGACATTGACGAGTAGAAACTAAGTTTTTGGGCTACTCCTGTAAACCGTCTATACTTTCAAATATGGAAATACCTTAAATTAACAACATCCTCAAAACGTGCATAAGTTAACTCAGCTCTCCTACACGTGACCCTACCTAATTCAGTATTTTTCAAACCTGGGTCAAACCAATCAGCTGTGAAATCAACTTAGTGTTGCAACCAGGTTTTTTTTTTTTCTTTTTTTTCTTTTTTTTTTTTTTAACAAAATACATCACACAACAGTGTATCACAAGTAGTAAGGATCAGGACACTGTCTCCTGAAACTTTTGTTTCAGATCTTGACATAAAATATACTTCTGGGGCGCCTGGGTGGCTCATTTGGTTAAGCATCCAACTTCAGCTCAGGCCAAGATCTCACAGTCCGTGGGATGGAGCCCCGAGTCAGGCTCTGTGCTGACAGCTCAGAGCCTGGAGCCTGTTTCCGATTCTGTGTCTCTCTCTCTCTCTCTGCCCCTCCCCCGTTCATGCTCTGTCTCTCTCTGTCCCAAAAATAAATAAATAAATAAAAACGTTCAAAAATTAAACAAAAACAAACATTAAAAAAAAATCAGATTCTGTGTGTGTCTCTCTCTGCCCCTCCCCAACTTGTGCTCTCTCAAAAAATAAACATTAAAAAAGATTTTTTAAATAAAAAAGATATACTTCTTATGTGTGTCACAAAACAGAAAAGCTTAGAATACAGATATAAATCTGTAATTCAAAATCTAATTCTTTTTTATCCACTTAGGCTAACTAAAGCTTGCTTTTCTTCAAATCTGAATTACACTGATTGAAACAACAAATGTTCAAGGACACGGAGTACGTTCATCCACAAATCAACCTAATTTCTTTATGTCTATTTGTAGTTACTACATTCAGTTCATGACTTTTTATTTTCTCCCCTATGCTAATAGGAAACTGGGGTGTGGGAGGTAAAAAACGAAACCCTAGCAACCTTCATGAAACACATTGAAAATATTAACTCATTCAGATGTCCAGTCCTCAACTCCTCACCTGGGACCTGGCACATGCGTGTTGAATAACGGTTCCTAATGGAATAAAATATCAACCTCGTATTTCTAATTTCTCGTATTTCTTCAGCAAACCCAAATCGAAATGAAAAGAACCTTTAATGCTTGCAAAGTTAATAATAAAGCAACAATACAGGGGCAGCTGGGTGGCTCAGTCGGTTAAGCATCCGACTTCAGCTCAGGTCATGATCTCACGGTCCAAGAGTTCGAGCTCCACATCAGGCTCTGTGCTGACAGCTCAGAGGCTGGAGCCGGGTTCACATTCTGTGTCTCCCTCTCTCTCTGCCCCTCCCCCACTCGCGCGTATGCGTGTATGCGTGTGTGTGGGTGTGTGTGTGTCTCTCTCTCTCTCTCTCTCTCTCTCTCATTTAAAAAAATATTTTTAATAAAAAAATAATAAAGCAACAATACAGCATGATGAGTAGAAGTATGGTCTTGGAGACAGGAAAGATCTCTTCAAATCACACATTTGCCAAATATACTACCTCACCTTGGTCAGTTCAATTAGTCTCTGTTGGCCTCCACCTCTAGAAAAATGGCATAAATAATACCTATGCCTCAAGAGGTTCCAATAAAAATCTAGAAGGCACAAAAACGATTTGCAAGACAAGGAAAGATGATGTTTACACTAAAACGTCCTTTCATTCAGGTTTACTTTTTAAGTATCTTTAGGATACTTAAATTCAGGCTGCCTGAGTTCACTCTGCAGTCTGAATTTTTTTTTTCAGTAGGTCCCACGCTCAGTGTGGGGTCCAAATTGGGGGTTGAACTCACCACCGTGAGATCAAGACCTGAGCTGAGATCAAGAGTTGGACACTTAAACCAACTGACCCCTCTCTGAAATGTTTAACCCAACTCCTTATAAGCTCTGTTCACAAGATGAGAGAGAAGAAAAGGGAGGGATGGAATGTATCAGGACAGGGCACAGAGGGGTTAGTACTTCTCTCTTGTTTTATCCCAGAGAATAGTCAAAGGCGGGTGTGCCTTTCCCTTAATCCTCAACAATTTAAGGAAAGCCTCCCTGGGCAGCAGCAACGGCTAATTCAAAGTAGAAACTAAATGTGTTTGTTGTTTTTCTTTTTGGGAGAAGGGAGAGGAAAGGAATGTTCTTCCCCAAAAGGCACACTAAAAACAATTACACAGTTTGCAAATGTGCTTAAGTACCGAAATGTCACAGGCCACCTCTGCACACCCCCCAAAACTGTGACAGCTGAAAATTCGGTGGTCTCCACCAAACAAAAACAGTTTCCTTGTAACAGAAATTGACCTTCTCTTTCCAAGATGTTGGCCCACACTCTCCAAGACAAAAAAAGGAAAAACTGACAAAAAGAAGTGTTGAGAACAGACAGCCTTGGGGGACCATCCGATACTGACTTCATGGCACCAGCCAGCAGGGCTTTTAAGTACCTCTTTAAACTGATTCGCTTTCCACAAAGGCCCCATGCCTCCACTGTAAACTCTAAGTGAGGCATCTCTACCAGATTACAAACTGATTAACACTGTCAGTCTAAAGGAAATACTGATTAAAAAAAAAAAAAAAAAAAAAAAAAAAAACACGTTTTTAACTCAAGAGGTCCTTCTTGCTCTACTGGTCAGGAATAATTTTTCACCCAGTTCACCCTGCCTTCCTGCCTCTCAATTCCAACCAAACTAAAGCAGGAACTTTAGGAAATACCAAAAAAAACCACATCTGATTTTTACCTAGCAGTCAGCAGAAGCCTAGATTTGAAATGCCTGCTGAGTTTAAAAGATCTTTAAATGAGATTCAAGGACAGTTTTCTTCCAGTACACTCTTAAAGTATTAACTTTGTTACTCCTTTAAAGAAAAAAAAAACCAAACACACACATACCTCACGCTAAAATTCTGGTAGCTTTGTGTTCCTAGTTTTCTAGATTTCAAACCTGAACAATGAAATCCAGCTTTCTTTTTATGGTTACAGAAAGGGGGTGGGGATGATAGGTCTCATAAGATGGGGCAGATTCAATTCTCAGCCCCTAACATGCCAGGTCTAAACACCGCACTTCTCAGCCCTAACAAGCAAGGGAAGAAGAAAAAATGAGACCGCGGATGTCTGTAAAATAACAAATAATCCACTTGGATACCGTGGTTGTTTTTTTAAAGCTCTTCATGCTCACTCGCTAAACTAAAACTGGGGCAGCAATAAAGACCTACTCTCACTGTTATCATGAGATTTTAATCCTAATTATTTTACCACCATTTATGTGCCTACAAATAAGATAAATTAACGAGAGCCAAGTGGTTTTGTTTTTCAAAAGGCTAAAAACAGTCCCCAAAGGCGAAAAAAACTTTACTGTGTTCGCGTACTTTTGAAATTCAACTTCTCCCCCGTCCAAAAAAAGTCACTGGTAAGCCAAGATACCACAGAGTAGCAACGGAGAGATTTACTGGGAAGGAGCTCGTCTGGATCCAATCAAGTCCCCAAGTGAAAGCCCAGTGTCCTGAGATCGGGCGGGTCAGCCTCGGCTCGGGACAACCGGAGTACACGCTGTCCGACTGATTCCTCCTTCCAGAAGGTTTGCAGGCTCGCACTTTCCCCTCAATTGGCCCCAGAAGGAAAGGCGCGGAGCAAAGGCGCTGGGAAGCGGGGCTTGGCGGTCACACCTTCCCGCACCCCGCCCTGCCTCCTCCGCCCGGCCCGGCCCAGGACGAGTCGGGGCGCGCCCGGGGCTCCCCTCCCGTCTCTCAACTTTATCGCCTGCTCGCGGGGAAACGGGGCCTCCACCGCCCCCCGCCCGCGCGCAGGGCCCACAGACCCGGCCGGGGCCTCCAAGGGCATTTCCCCCCCATCACTTCTCCCAGGGACCGGGCCGGCGCCAGGCCTGCGGCTCGGGAGGCGGCGTGCGGAGAGGCCGGCGGGGACGGCGAAGCGGCCGGCTCCCCCACATCCCTGCCCGACTGCCCCGGCTCCCGGCCAGCGAGGGCGCCTCCAGGCCGCGGCCCCTATGTCCCTGCACCCCCCCCCACCCTCCCCAGTCCCCGAGCCCCTCAGCCTCCGAGCTCCCGGGCCGCGGCGCCGGGCAGGGGCGCCCTGAGGGCTGGAGCGCGGCGCGGGAGGCCGGCGCGACCCCGGAAGGGGCAGCGTGGGGGGGCCGTGTTTACACCGCCAAGTTCCCCGCTTCCGCCCCGGCCCGCGCATCCCTCCCTCCCCTCGCGGCCCGGCTCCTACCTACCTGCATGCCGGGCAGGCCCGACTGCACCGGGGAATGAGCCATGGCGGTCAGGACGGCCACTTCCTGGGACGGGACGGCCGGGCCGCGGCGATCCACGCGGGCGACGAGGCCCGCGGGCCGCGCGCAGCCCTCGGGCGGCGGGGGAGGCCGGCCGAGCTCGAGTCCGGCCTCGGCGCGGGGACCGGCCTGAGTCCGAGGCCACCCCAGCCCCGGCGGGTCCCGGGCCGGGCGGCGGGCTCAGCGGCGAGCGGCGGGCCGCGTCTCCATGCACCGCGCCGGGGAGGGGCTGCGAGGGGCGCGGGGACTCGCCGCCGAGCTGCCGCTATCGCCGCCGCCGCAGCTGCTCGGCTGGAGCCCGGCGGCCTGGGCCCGCGCGCGCTGGCCGCCTGGAGCCGGAGTGGGCGCGCACAGCCCGCCGAGCCCGCGAGCGCCGAGCCCAGCGCGCCCCGCCCCGGCCCGGCCCCCGCGCCCGCCCCCGCGGCCCGGCCGGGGACCCCGCCCCGCGCTTCCGGGAGGGGGAGGAGGCTCGCGGCCGCCCGGCGCCCTAGGCCGCAGCCGCCTGCGCCGCCGCCTGCCGGGCGGGCGGGGGTCCTGGCGGGGGTCCGAGCGCCTCCCGCGGGCCGTGCCTGGCGCCCAGCCGGCCGAGCGGAGCGGGGAGGAGGCCGGCAGACGGGTGCGGGGAAGGGGCCTCGGCCCCGGCGCCCGGCGTGGGGAGGAGGGGACCGAGTCGGAGCTGGGGTTTGGCCGCGTACCCAACCCTCATGCCCCCCCCCCCCCGATCTCGCCCCCACCCCGGCCCGGTCCGGCCCAGCGGGCAGGGTCCCGGGCGGCGAGGGAGCGGTGAGTGCCAGCTCTGAACTCTGCCATCTTCCTGCTGCTGCAAACGAGCCCACCCCGCTCCATCTACCCCCAGGGAAATGGGCTCCAGGCGACCTCCCCGAGAACAGAGTCTGGGGCAAGGAGACCTCGGGAGAAGAGTGCCCCGCGGGGTCAGTTCAAAACTACCAGGGCGGAGCTGCTTCGGTGTCTGGGTGAAGTTTTCGACCAACCCCAGGAGGAAAGCGAGAGGGAAGAGGTCGAGAGCTGTTAATTCCCAGTGCTTTTGCTGCTTGAAAACAGCCCCACTTGGAATGCTAGGCGCTGAAAATCACTGGGGGGCTGAACCCCACCATCTCTGGGCTCCAGTCCCAGGCGGGAGCGTCGACCCAGGAGAAAGGGGAAAATGGGGGCCGGAGGGGCAAGGAGGAAGGGAAGACAATCGAAGGAAACCCGTGTCTAGACTTATCCCGAGCCCTCTCGCCCTCTCTTTCTCTCTCTCTCTCTCTCTCTCTCTCTCTCTCTCTCTCCCTCCCTCCCTCCCTCCCCCTCTCCCCCTCTCTCGGCTGCCCGCAAAAGCCCCAGGTCCCCTCTGGGGACCAGTACTGCCTTCACTTTTTAGTGACTGCAGAGAAAAGAAGCTCCAGAAAGTATTTCACTTACAGTGACAAACAGTGGCAGCCACTGACGTGATCGGCTGCACCTCAGGTTGCTGGGACCAGGCATTCATTCATGCGCGGGAACGCCCATATTGCTGTACAGAGGTTGGACCTACAAAAAGTGAGTCCCCCGGAGATCACGAATAACTGGAGGAAACTCTAAAGTCCTCCACCGAGGTAAGGGGTGTTTATCCTCTGATGTGCCCCGGTATCCTGAGAATTTCTGTTCCCTCTGGTGCTCTGGATCAGGCGGAGTGGGGTGCTAGAGCTTAATCCCCACATTCCCTTTGGAAATGTGCATGTATTTCCTCAGGGTCCTCCAGGATACCTCCAGATACCTTCATGGTTGTCACTGGTACATCATCTTCACTGAGTTATGAAGCCCTGCCTTCCCCAAACACTGCTAGGAGAATGTGGCAAATACAAAGTTTAGAAAAGCGTGAGCCCTGAGAACCTAAGAGCTTACCATCTTGTGTAAATTTTGTGTACCTAGTAAATGGTACTGTCAGCTGCACTGACAGCTCGGAGCCCGGAGCCTGCTTCAGATTCTGTGTCTCCCTCTCTCTCTCGGCCCCTTCCCTGCTCGTGCTGTCTCTCTCTCTCAAAAATAAATAAATCTTTAAAAAAAAATTTTTAAATGTTCATACTCCTGGGGCACCTGGGTGGCGCAGTTGATCGACTAACTTCAGCTCGGGTCATGATCTCACGGTTCATGAGTTCAAGCCCCACATCGGGCTTCCTGCTGCCCGCCTGTCAGTGCAGAGCCTGCTTTGGATCTTCTGTCCCCCTCTCTCTGCCCCTCCCCTGTGTGCGCTCTGCCAAAAATAAATAAGAATTAAAATGTTCATATTCCTCAACTCAGAAAGGCTACTTGAAGTCACGTATCCTAAGGTTACAACCAAAAAGTACATAAGAATGGATACAAAAAGATGCATGTCGGGATAGCTATAATTGTGGGAAAACTAGGAACAGATTAAAATTTTAACAGATTTTTAAGTAAATGACAGTATTTTTATGCAGCAAGTACTACATAGTCATTAAAAATGATGTATTACAATATTTAGTAGCATGCAAAAGTATTTTCATTATCCATTGTTAAGAAAGAAAAACACAGGGTACAAAACAAATGTATACCCTGACCTCAAGCTACTTCATATATATGAAGTTATATTTAAGTATATAATTTACATATTTATATAATGTTATGTGTATATGCATAACCAGAGAAAAACCTGGAAATATATACACCAAGATTTAACAGTGGCTATCCTTGGAATTAAAGATGATTTGTTTTCAGTTTGTAATCAAGCAATAAAGACCATCATGCTAAAGCTCTTTTGGGTTAGCGGTCAGGGCAATAACATGACAGCAAGACAAGGAGGAAGAAACAGGGCAGTGGACAGAAATGTTTGGGCACTGAACTGAGGCATTACCATTGGAAAACTCTCAAACATTGGAGCCCAAATTGCATAACAAATAATCTTTTCCAACAAATAAGCCGTGGTGGGGGAGCGGAACATTGGACCACAATAACCTTGTATAAAAAGTAATCAGAATCCCATTTCATATCCAGAGGCTAGAGAGGCCAAGGGCATGTAGGTTATAATGGGATACGACTTATCTGGAAACAGTGGCTTGCATTCATTAGCTGGTCTATTTCCCTATTTATTTTTCCCTGTTATTTTCCCTGTTTATCTCCTCACCATGACTGAACTTCATTTCCTCCTTGGACCATGTTTATACCACTGAGCACGATTCTCCTTGAAAGAAAGGAAAGAAGCAAACCAAAAGTTCCTGGTCGTACTCAGTCATATACAGACATTACCCAGGATCCCCGGGGCAGTGGTCCTGTCCCTCTGTTTTAACAGAGCAGATGACTGACATCCCCCAGGATGAGATCCTGCCCAATTGCTTATTGCATCCATTCATCCATTAACACATTTTTTGAATGCCAAGTACAAGTCAGACATCTGGTTCGGCGTTGGGTCCAGGAACACTGGCTCCTCAGGTACCTCTTATCCCATTCTAGGGAAATAATCTCCCAGAATCCAAACTTCAGAATTTTACTACAGTAACACAATTGATTAAATTTAGAGTCGAAATAGCTCTAATTTCCACCAAGGAAAGAGGAGCATTATCCTGTCGTCCTCTGCGTCTTGTCACTTTGTCTCTCCACTCTCAACATATAATTACAACAGATCATCTACTACTGTAATTTCCGAAGGAAAGATTTTGAGGGTCTCCATAGAGATTATGCATTTTCTGGTCTCCATGGAGATACTTACTAACCGATGGAATTATTTTCATCCCCCAGCCCTCTTTGTCTTTTGTGTTGACTTAAGGATAAGAATAGGGCAATGAATTGTGATCTGACACATATTCAGGACCACAAAGGACATTTCCATACCCCTAGATAGAACCCCTCTGAATACAGAACCCTTGGTTATTGATTCCCCCTAAGCCAGTGAGTAGTCTTAGCCAAGCTCAAAGAGCGCAGCCGAAAACAAGAATTCAACAATCAGTCCCTTCAATTCTCCTTCTGAGTTGAAAAGATAAACACCCCCAAATGCCACTTTATAAAGAGCAGCTAGGCAAGTAGCACATTAGCAATTTAAATGCACAGATTAAAGAAAGGGACTTACATGGTGAACTTTAAAGAGAGAAATATGAGTAACTTGGATAAGTAACTAACAGAAGGCTTGACAAATTTCTACACATGTTCAGCAGGTGAAGACACAAAAGAGGAAGGCAGATTATTAAGACTGGTATAAAGAAGCATGGTTAGCCATAGTTGATGACATGACAGCAAGAAAACATACGCTAGAGCCCCAGGGAAAGATCAGCCACATTGGCGCAAAGGAAGTGTCATTCTCTGGGTGTGGAGATAGGACCGCGAGCTCTCACAGCAACCTATGACTGGAAGTCAGTTTGAGGCCCTGCATTTGTCTGCCAGGGCCGCCATGAAAAAGCACCCTGGGCCGGGTGGCTTGACAGAAATGTATCTCCTCACAATTATGAAGGCTGGAGGTCGGGGGTGTCACCAAGGTTGATTCTTCTGAGGCCTCTCTCCTTGGCTTGGAGGTGCCCGTCGTCTCCCTCTGTCTGCACATCATCTTCCCTGTGCATCCTGATTTATTTTTAGAAGGACGCCTGCCATATTTGATTAGGGCTCACCCTAATGACTTCATTTTAACTTCATTCCCTCTTTTTTCTGTTTTTAAGATTTTATTTATTTTTTATTTTTTATTTTTTATTTACTTTTTTTTAAAATTTTTTTTTAACGTTTATTTATTTTTGAGACAGAGAGAGACAGAGCATGATCGGGGGAGGGGCAGAGAGAGAGGGAGTCACAGAATCGGAAACAGGCTCCAGGCTCTGAGCCATCAGCCCAGAGCCTGACACGGGGCTCGAACTCACCGACCGCGAGATCGTGACCTGGCTGAAGTCGGACGCTCAACCGACTGCGCCACTCAGGCGCCCCAAGATTTTATTTATTTTTTAAAAGTTCATTTATTTATTTTTGAGAGAGAGAGAGAGAGTGCACGCGCATGTGGGGAAGGAGCAGAGAGAGAAGAGAGAGAGAGAATCCCACCAGTGCAGAGCCGGATGCTGGGCTGAAACTCAGGAACCTTGAGGTCATGACCTGAGCGGAAGTCAGATGCTTCACTGACTGAGCCACCCAGGTGCCCCTAAAATTTTATTTTTTGAGTCATGTCTGCACCCAAGGCGGCACTCAAACTCACAAGCCTGGCATCAAGAGTCACATGCTCTTCCAACTGAGCCAGCCGGTGCCCCAAACTTAATTACATCTCTAAAGACTTCATCTGCTGGGGTGTCTGGGTGGCTCAGTCCATTAAGGGTCCAACTTTGGCTCAGGTCATGATCTCCCGGTTGGTTTCGAGCCCCCGGTCAGGCTCTGTGCCGACAGCTCAGAGCCTGGAGCCTGCTTCCAATTCTGTGTCTTCCTCTCTCTCTGCCCCTCCCCCGCTCTCACTTTGTCTCTCAAAAATGAACATACGTTAAAAAAATTTTTTAATAAATAAAGACTCCATCTGCAACTACATCACATGCTGAGACACTGAGGGTTAAGACCCCAACATAGGAAGGGGGTGGGGCACCACTCAGGGACAACACCGCCCTTTCACTGCTGTTCTGGCCACTCACTTTATCTGGTTCCTTCAGGCTCAGCTCCATGAGTGAGGGCTTCCTTTCTCCTCTCCCAAGGCCTGGGGACCATTCTACACAGTTCACAGTTCACATTTATGCTAATAGAAATTGCTTCATATTTCCGTGGGCGTAGTCCCTAAAGTCTTTCTCATGCAGAAACTAGAGCATTAATCCCCAACCACTGAACAACCGAGGGCAGACGCAGGGAACAGAAGCACGTATTTACTCGGTAAAACATTTCTAGTTAGAAGAAATTATCTGGAATGCATGGCAGAATCTGCCAGAAGAGAGTTCAAAAGTAATAAATACTCATTTCAGCCCAAAGGTTATACTCTAATAAAGTCTCTTTTTCTCTCTAGTGCCTCCTCGGCCCCTGAGGATCGCTGCACTTGAAGGTACAGGATGTTTGGGGACTAAGCCCACCCCAGGCAGGGACTTTTGGTTCTACATTCCTGGGGTGGCAATTCTGGGGGCTCACACCGGGGAAGTTTAAGCTGTTTAGAAGGGAGCATTAGCACAGGCTCACTAGGAAAATTCTCATGTGCAATTTTGCCTGGCAAAAAGCCAATTAACAGAGCTTGTCACCCTCTGAGCAGCGGCCACTTGACCCTGCCAATCAGCTCATAAAGGCTTCAGTACACAAAGCCTCATCAAGCACTGTGTGTGTGTGGATTTCTCTCCCTCCTGAGGCTGGGTTTGCGTGCAAATGTATCCAGAAAGGGCATAAATGAAATCATCCCCAGAAGGGTGATGTCATCTATCCCCCAGTCTCGGAACTACAGTGCCAGTTCTTAAAAGCCCTTGGCCCTGTTTTCTGACAAGCAAGACAAATGGTAGAAAGTGATTTTAATTTTCACTTCAAGGAGATCTAGGGAATTATGTGCTTAAGGAATGTTGTATAACCACACAAAGGTAAAATGTGCCTCTGAGTGGTAGGCATCGGTTCCAGAATGCACACAAACAACTATGGGTGGAATCCTCATGAAAATACTGACCTAACACAACCCTGTCATCAAGGATCCACCAGAAAAAAAAAGATTTAAGCGTGTAGCTTCATACCTTGATTTTCCAGCCCGGTTTTATTTGGTTTCCTAAGAAGCTATGTTAGTGAGACTATTAGAGCTCTTTGAACGAGTGACAGAAACCTATCTCAGACCTTCATAACCACGAAAGGGAAATTTTAGCTCAGTGATGGAAATCCATCACTGGCTTGGATAAATCCAGGAGGGCGTGTTCAATGATGAGATCAGAACTCTTGTCTTGCCCTGACTCTCTTCTTTGCTAGCCTCTGCTTCATCCTCATGTGGGTTTTCTGGACCAGGTGTCAAGAATCTTTCTATACGGTCCCTGTAATCCCAGAGAGAAAAGAGTAATTTTCTCTCATCCAATGTCATATACCAAAGCTAGTGGAGGGACTCAAATTTATGTACGTTCTTGTGACCAGAAAGCAAGAGAAGACACAGGGATGGTCCTTTCTAGTCCAGATAGTATGGAATGGACATACAGGACATGTCCCTATTCCTGTATAGAAGATATGTCCCATCCCTGTATAGAAGACACAGGGATGGAACAGTCTAGTCCAGGTAGTGTGCCATATGCAAGAGGCAGTTCCTGGATAGAAAGATGTCTAGGGCACCTGGATGGCACAGTCAGGTAAGCAACCTGACTATTGGTTTCAACTCAAGTCATGATCTCACCGTTCGTGAGTTCAAGCCCCACATCGGGCACCACGGCTGGCAGCACGGAGCCTACCTGGAATTCTTTCTCTCTCCCTCTCCTCTGCCTATCCCCCCTCCCTCTCTGCCCCTCCCCCACTTGCACTGTCTCTGTCTCTCTCAAAATAAATAAGTAAACTTAAAAAAAGAGAGAGAGAGAGAGAGAGAGAAAGAAAGAAAGAAAGAAAGAAAGAAAGAAAGAAAGAAAGAAAGAAAGAAAGAAAGAGACTCCTGGCCTGAGACATTCCACCTTTGGCTGCCCAGCACATGTACACGCACGCACATGCGCGCGCGCGCACGCGCGCGCGCGCACACACACACACACACTTATATGCACCCAGATGTTCTCTTTTCCCATTTATGATTTCTTTTATGCACGCCTCTCCCCAACATAATACAGCCAACCCATGCATAACTATTCATGTGCTTTTCTCTTCTCTGAAGCAAGCCAAGTGCCTTCTAATTAGGTCAACCATTCCTACTCTGGGGGCTCTGGATAATATGTATTCTTCTCTGTCAAGTCTGGATGTAGCTTTTCACAGGTCAGCAATCTACTGTGTATCTACATCGTAAATGTTAGCACGCTTAATGTGTTTAACATGAGAAAAAAAATTGATAACCACCTTAAAAACTCTTCTCTGAAAAGAAGGGGAAAAAATAAGCAGGTGTCATCATGAGTCCGTAAAATACATGATATTTTCTTGGTAAATGAGGTGGTCAGGAGAGGGCCGGGTCAGCCACTGGCACTGAACTTGTCTCTGTTCTTTGAAAGGTTCTCCATATTCTGTGGCCTTCCATGGCCACCCTGGAGAGGAGCATATATATAGGCTGGCCTTCTGGAGTGTGCACGGCTTCAGCAGCCCACCTCTTATTGCTGAGGACTTGGGGTCCCAGGGATGGTCTTAAGTGTAGACTTTTCCTTCCCAACTTTCTCCTTCCCAACACCCTTAGTATCTCAGTAATTTTTCATAGGAACCCTGAGCCAAAGGAAACACTCAACAGTCCATCCAATTAACTAAGAAGCTATGTACAAGCAACTTAATAAATATTTCTGTCTTAGTAACTTAGTAGCCCTTTGAAAAAAGAACACAGTAAATTAGAAAATAATCTGTTAATTTCAGTCTTACATTACCACCATTACTTGCTAAGGGGACATATGTTCCTTTTGGACACTGTACAGCTTCTCAGACCTTAGAATGAGATTGGACATATTTCTTCAGTTCTTCAATTCTTGTTACACACTGATTTTTTATCATAGCAGCTGCCAAAATATAAGCAGTTGCTTGGATGATATACGACATCATTGAAAAGAATGTAGCATGACCTCATGTTGAAACTGTGGACCACCTGCCAGCGTGATGTCCAACAGATGCTTAATCTGCTGTATTTCTTGAAAATTTTAAATACCCTGTGGTGCCTCTGTGAATTCTTTGCAGTATCAGGACACCTGGGGGCAGAGTTTGGGAACCATGGTTTTAACAATTTAGCAATAACAGGTTTATGTTTGCCCTTGTGATAGAAGTCCCTTGAAAACTGAGTAGGAGACCAAAGCCACAAACCTGTTGAGTCAGGGTCTTGGAATCTGAACCTTTTCATTGCATTTTCTGGCCTTTTTATACCAAGAGCCTCCTGAGTGTTGGGCTGTGGCACACCAGTATGGTGAAAGTGCATGCCCATGGTCCCTGGCAAATGGGCAGTCCCAAGGCATCCAGATCCCCCGGCTGGTGGCCTCTGGAGGGAGGAGCACCGTCTTCTGTTCAGACCAGTTCATCTTACAAATACTATCTTCTTTACGTAGATATGGATGTTATAAATATTCATTCTCAGTACCTATTGCGTCCAAATTCTACAAATGACCCGGGTCCTGAAGCACAAAGAACAATTCAGCCAACTCCAAATCAAGCATCCAACAGGTCAGGGGGCACCAGCTTCTCCAGTACAGGAACTCCTACAGCCTCCCATTCTGTCTCGCCCATGCCAATTTTTCTCTCACATCTTCCATTCCTGGTTCCAGTTTTTTACTTGTCTGGACTCTGTTGGTTTCACGCAACAGAAACCCAGTTAAAATTAGCTTAAACAAGAAGTAAGTTATCTCATTTAACGGGGAAATCCAGTCTTTATAAGCCAGTCACAGTCAAGTTGAGAGAGTAAAATTGTAAAAGGTCAAGGTAGCTGCTGACAACTCAGTTTGGGGATTCAAAGAAGGTGATCAGGACTCCGTGTGCCTTTTTTAAAGAAATATTTATTTATTTTGAGAGAGAGAGAGAGCACGAGCTGGGAATGGGCAGAGAGAGAGGGAGACAGAGAATCCCAAGCAGGCTCTGCGCTGACAGCAAGGAGCCCAACACAGGGCTCGAACTCACGAACCATGAGATCATGACCTGAGCAGAAGCCGAGAGTCTGACGCTTAACTGACTGAGCACCCCAGGCACCCCAGGACTCTGTGTGTCTTGGTATTTTGGCTCATTGGCTCCTGCTTGTGTTACTTATCAGACAGGCTCTTTCCATAGGATAGCAGGATGATTATGTCAGCCTTAGACCTTTATCATCCTAAGGGTGTAAGAGCCCAGATTAAAGGGAGCATCCTTCATGAGAGCTCTGCCCAGAATTCATAGGGAGGATTCTGATTGGCTGGAGCAGTGGGAGGGACAGAATTATCCCATCAGAATCCAGGGACAGAGGACAGGTTTTTTTTGTGGGTGGCAGTACTCTAAATAAAGTGACACTGAACAGACAGCCCTATACCCCTTAGAGGGGGGGAACTGGAGGTTTGCTCTGAGTAGCTGCTTAATCTGACTGTGGGGAAATCTTTCTTATTAAGTTCAGGATCTTCTTAGAGAGTTGTAAGCATCAGGGACTGGCAAACTTTTCCTGTAAAGGGTGGGACAGTCAATATTTTAGGTTCATGGAACATGTGATCTCTGTCACAGTTACTCAACTCCACTGTTGTATCAACAAAGTAACCACACACAATATGAATTCAAGTGAGCATAGCGGAAACTCTGTTTACAAACACAGCTGGTAAGTTAGATTTGCTCCCTGGGCAGTAGTTTGTTGACCCCTGTTCTGGATAAGTGACCTTGGAAAGTTGGGTGTATGGTCAGACCATTGCAGAGAGTTCAAACAGGACAAGTTTAGGGGAGTACACAAAGGAGGAAAAAGAAAGTACAGTGACACTACATGGATATGTAGAGTTCACAGAAAGAGACCAAGGAGCTATCCTGGACCATATATTGTAAGTAAGTCCTTAATACATAATTGTAATTAAAGATAAAGGCAGGGTCCAAAATACATGTATAACTGGAAAGAACACAAGGAAGCAAGTTTTTGTAGGCAGGATTCAGGCCCTCTGGGAATATTACCAGTGGACCTTCACAATGAAAATTGAGTCATACCAAGAGTAACTATCGGGGTGCCTGCGTGGCTCTGTCTGGTAAGCATCCGATTCTTGATCTCAGCTTAGGTCTTGATGTCAGGGTTGTAGCTTGAAGCCCCATGTTGGGCTCTGTGCTGAGCATGAAGCCTATTTAAAAAAAAAAAAAAAAAAAAAAAGAACATGCTGAATTTGGGTGGCTCAGTCAGTTAAGCGTCCGACTCTTGGTTTTGGCTCAAGTGATGATCTCATGGCTTTTTGGGTTCGAGATCCACATTGGGCTCTGTGCTGGCAGCGTGGAGCCTGCTTGGGATTTCTCTCTCTCTCTCTCTCTCTCTCTCTCTCTCTGTCCCTCCCCCACTCTCTCAGTCTCTATCTCTCTCAAAATAAATAAATATTTAAAAAAGAATACCTATGAAGAGTCGTGAACTCCTTAAGGTGAGGATCCAAGTGTAATTTTTTACCTTGTGACCCCAAAAGTGTTTCTGGTGTGGGGATACAGAAGAATATAATAAATATTTGTTTATGCATGTCAGAAACAGGTAAGTTTAAAAATAAAAATTCTATTATTTAGAAAGTGCTTAAAGATATGAGAAAACTGGGGCTTACACACTGCTGATGGAAATGTAAGTTGGTATGCATTTCTTAGAGGGACTTTTAGTCATGTAACAAAAGCCTTAAAATATTCATACTTTTTTCCTATTATATTTTTATGTCAAGATATTATGTTTAAGAAATGAGTATAACTTTTTAGAGATGTAATATGAAGATGAGCATCACATTGCTATTTATAACAAAGAAAAAATAAAAACAGTTGAAATGTCCTATTATAAAGGTTTGGCTAAAAGATTATGGTTCACTCATAGAATGGTATAAATTCTATGTAGCAACTTAAAATTATTGTGTAAATTAATACTGAGACACTTACTGAAGATATTCATGGCTCAAACAAGGATAAGTGGGAAAAACAAGTTATAGGAATGTATGCTACATACATACATACATATATGTAAAATGTATGTAAAATTCATATGTACTACCTTCTGCTTCTGGCGATGGCTGAATTCTGGCCTAGGGTATTTCAGAACAATGCCACCAAGTATAACTAGAAAAACTAGATAAATAAATTAATAGACAAATCAATAAAATTTTTAAAAACCCATGTGTTTGACGTTATCAGAGAGTTAGCCCGGCAATTTGTGGAGCTAAGATCTAGAAGAGAGGGAAGAGGTGGGCCTGGTATGTGGGGCTGCTTTCCTCCTTGAGGCAACTGCTAATTTGAAAGAGACAACTGAGTGGCAAAAGAGTAAAAGAGAGGTTTTGCACTTTCACAGAGCAAAGCAGGCAAAGTTGTGATTTCAGGGCTCTCTAAGGAAGAGAAGTTTTGGCAAACAACCCAGACTTTTGGTTGGGACCACAAAGCACTAGATCCTAAAAATGAAGGTGAATCTCACAAGAAATAAATCTACCTTCAAATCAGCCCAATAAGTTAGACTAAGATGATCTGTCTGTCCTAGCCTTGTGCTATACCAGAAATAAACCTTAATCCTTTCTGGAAGAAGATACCATCATCTCGAGTCTCAATCCATCTCTACATTTTTTCATAAACAATGTATGACACGCTATAAAAAGTAACCAGGCATACAAGAAGGCAAGATAGGACAGAAGACCAAGAGAAAAAATATATAATAGAAACGTATTCATAGGAGGTATCTAGGTGATCAGAAGAAACAGTAAAATAAATATGATGAATATATTTAAGAAATTAAATGATGAGATGGAGACTTTTCTAGAAAAAATGGAAACTAAAAAATAATCAAGTGAAAATCCTAGAAATAAAAAATATAATTGAAATTCTTACAAATTTGATGAGTTTATGGGGCACCTGGGTAGCTCAGTCAGTTGAGCATCGGACTTCGGCTCAGGTCATGATCTCACGGTTTGTGGGTTCGAGCCCCACATCGGGCTCTGGGCTGACAGCTCAGAGCCTGGAGCCTGCTTTGGATTCTGTGTCTCCATCTGTCTCTGCCCCTTCCCTACTCATGCTCTGTCTCTCTGTCTCTCAAAAATAAATAAACATTAAAAAATTTTTTATTAAATTTTTGATGAGTTTAAGAGCTGATCAAATACAACTGAAGATTTATTTATTTTTAAATGTTTGTTTATTTTTGAGAGAGAGAGAGAGAGCCCAAGTGGGGGGAGGGACAGAAAGAGAGAGGGAGACACAGAATCCAAAGCAGGCTCCAGGTCCTGAGCTGTCAGCACAGAGCCCGAAATGGGGCTCAAACCCACGAACTGTAAGATCATGACCTGAACTGAAGTCAGGCACTTAACTGACCAAGCCACCTAGGTCCCCTGAAGATAGATTTAATAAAGGGAAGTAATGTGTGCGTACATGTGTGCGTACACACTGAAGCTCAAAACATAAAGTTGAATAAAAGAAGGCAAATAGAGTACTGCACATATGGAGTACTATATGGTTCCACTTACATGAAGTTTAAAAACAGATGAAACTAATCTACAGTGTTAGACATCCAGAGAAGTTAAATCTGAGAAGATAAAAGGAATAATGATTAGTTGTGGGAATGAGGGGGCTATTTCTTGACCTGAGTTGCTCTACTGGTTGTTACACTTTGAATTATTCATCAAGCTATTTTTGATTTGTGTACTTCTTTCTGTGTATGTTATATGTCAATAAAATATTAACATATGTGTATACACACATGTAAATATAAAAGGCTATTTATATAAGTTATCTTTGAGCATTATGGATAATTTTTTTCTTTGTGTTTTCTGCCACGATTATGGATTCCTTATGAAAAAGGAAATAAGGGGCGCCTGGGTGGCTTAAGTCTGTTAAGCATCTGACTTCAGCTCATGGTCACGGTCACAGTTCCTGGGTTTGAGCCCCGTGTGGGGCTCTGTACTGACAGCTCAGAGTCTGGAGCCTGCTTCAGATTCTGTGTCTCCCTCTCTCTCTCTGTCCCTCCCCTGCTCTAACTCTGTCTCTGTCTCTCGAAAATAAACATAAAAAAATTTTTTTTAAGGAAATAAAAAAGAAAAAAATATACTGACCTATTGTTTTTGTTTATTTAATTATTATTTTTTTAGAGAAAGAGAGAGCACACACAAGCAGGGGAGAGGGGCAGAGGGAGAGAGAGAGAATTTCAAGCAGAGCTAGAGAGAGGAGAGAGAGAGAATTTCAGGCACCCCCAGTTGTTTTTGTTTAAAAACTGAGGTATAGTTAAGATATAACTGACAAGTTTTATTTATTAAAATTCTTCTAATCCCAGAATAAAAGTGAATGAGATTTAGATTTGGCTTAAGAAAGAATCTCCTGGAACTAAAAGTTGTTAAACAGAGAAAACGATGGATTCTTCTTCCCTGGTAGCCTTTCAAAATAGTGTAACTGTTAAGTGAGGTCTTCCCTGAAGGCATGGCTATAGGTTAGAATACTGTTTAAGATTCATTTTGGGGGCATCTGGGTGGCTCAGTCGATTAAGTGTCCGATTCTTGATTTTGTCTCAGGTCATGATCTCACGTTTTGTTAGATCGAGCCCGTGTCAGGCTCTGTGCTATCACACAGAGAGATTCTCTCTCTCCCTCTCTCTGCCCCTCCCCCTCTCACTTGTGCAGGTTTGTGCTCTCTCCCTCTTTCTCAAAATAAATAAACACTTTTTAAAAAAAGATTCGTTTTGGGCCTATGATGCTATAGTTTTCAATATGAGGGAGGTATATTTAAGGAACTTCATTTATGGTGAGTTTACCTTCCAGGTGATGAGCCGGTGGCAGGAAATAACATACAATCATGTCGTTAGGAACTCGCAGTCCACGGAGGTCATATAATTATAGATGAAATGTGAATTCCATTCACTCATTCATTAACAGTTACAAACTGCGTATGTCTGAGTCAGATTCAAGGGACTGAGATATTGCAGTAAACATGACAAAATCCATGCTCTTGTGGAGTTTATATTCTAGTCAACAAGCAAATATATAACATATCAAGTAGTAATAAGAGCACTGAAGAAAAAGCAGAATAAGAATGATCGTGGATGGGTGCCTGGGTGGCTCAGTCGGTTAAGCGTCCAACTTCAGCTCAGGCCAATGATCTCTCGGTTTGTGAGTTCGAGCCCCGTGTCAGGCTCTGGGCTGACAGCTCAGAGCCTGGAGCCTGCTTCAGATTGTGTGTCTCCACCTCTCTTTGCCCCTCCCCCACTCATGCTCTGTCTCTCTCTGTCTCTTGATAATAAACGTTAAAAAAAAAAAAAAAGAAAGAAAAGAATGATCGTGGAGATGGTTGTACAGAGTGAGCAATTTTAAAGATTTTTTTGAGTAGGAGCGCCTGGGTGGCTCAGTCAGTTGAGTGTCCGACTTCAGTTCAGGTCATGATCTTATGACTCGTCTCATGGGTTTGAGCCCCACATTGGGCTCTGTGCTGACAGCTCAGAACCTGAAGCCTGCTTTGGATTCTGTGTCTCAGTCTCTCTCTGCCCTTCCACTGCTCATTCTCTCTCTCTCTCTCTCTCTCTCTCTCTCTCTCTCTCTCTTTCACTCTCTCTCTCAAAAATAAATAAACATTAAAAAAATTTTTAAAGATTTTTTTAAAGTAGTCTCCACACCCAACGTGGGGCTCCAACTTACAACCCCGAGATCAAGAGTCACACATTCTACTGACTGAGCCCGCCAGGTGCCCGTGGGGCTAGCGCAGTCTGAGTAGGCAGGAGAGAATTGTGAGGGATGAAGTAGCTTGAACAGATCATGTAGGGACTTATGGTCTATGATGAGGACTTTTGACTTTATCTTTCTGAAATGGGAAGCTTTGAAGAATTTCAACAGAGGCATGGTGTGATCTGACAAATTTGAAATGTGTTACTCTGGCTGCCGAGAAGAGAATTGAGAGTGAAAAGGGAGCAGTAGAAAGAGGCCACGAGAAGTCCCTTGTTCTCCAGGCAAGACATGAGGGTGGTTTGGACCACAAAGGTATTACAGGACCTAGGGAAAGGGGAGGTGATTCTGAATGTACTTTGAAGGCAAAGACTATAGGATCTGTTGAAGGAATAGATGTAGAATGTAAGAAAAATAGAGAAATCAAGAATAACTCCAACTGGCGCTCCTGGGTGGCTCAGTCGGCTAAGTGTCTGACTCTTGATTTCGGCTCAGGTCATGATCTCACAGTTGTGGGTTCGAGCCCCGTGTCTGACATCACCAAGTCTGCTTGGGGTTCTCTCTCTCCCTCTCGTGGCCCCTCCCCCACTTGTATGCACGTGCATGCGTGTGCTCTCTCTCAAAAGAAATAAATAAACTTGAGAAAAAAGAAGAATAACTCCAAAGATTTTAGTCTGAGAAACTAAGTGATATAAGAGGCAACACTTATTGAAATGGTAAAAGTCTTGAGAAAAACAGTTGGGGAGGGGAATAGGACCATATTAGCTGAATCAACTCACCGTTTGTTTCTTACACAGGAGGAAGCAGCTAAAAAGACTGTGTTAGGCAGGTACTCCTTCAGAATGGATGAAAAGAACCATTCTCACATTTTGATAGTGATTTTGCAAATTATACATACCACAGAGCTCATAATGCTAATACTTTCACAAACTATTTGTTATTCATTTTGCTCAAATTGCTTTCTTTCAGATGCTGCATTTTAACAGAGTCATAATTAACGGCAAACCATAATATCCACACCTGGGAACCATTTTAACTCATATACATCTTTATTTTATTTTATTAATTTTATTTTTTAAAAATTTACATCCAAATTAGTTAGCATATAACTAATATACATCTTTTACCACGAACCTTAAGTATCAGCCTTTCTGAAAAGCTTCCCCTTGACTCATTAGTTAGGGTTAGATACTCTTCCCGTAGATTTCTAAAGAACCCCAAAGATCATTTTATCATATTTCTTTCCAAATACCTTGTATTGTCATCATCTATTTCTCTCCCTGATCAAGTGGACAGATTGAATTATTTTTGAATACTCAATAGCTGACTCAAGTCTTGGCACTTAATAAAAAATGCGGCAAAGGAAGGAAGAAGGGCAGGGAGGGAAGGAAAGCAAGAGGGGTTTAGAATGTATTTTCTCTCCATTACGTAGAGATTATTTCATTGCACTAGGTTCACTTTACCTTAGTTTCCCGCCAATCCACTGGGCCACGTGAGATGTAGGTGTAGTCTAGCAATGTAGTGTCGGTATGATTAAGTGGAAAATTACAACACGATGACTTATGGAAGCATCTTTTTTTTTTTTTTAATTTTTTTTTTCAACGCTTATTTATTTTTGGGACAGAGAGAGACAGAGCATGAACGGGGGAGGGGCAGAGAGAGAGGGAGACACAGAATCGGAAACAGGCTCCAGGCTCTGAGCCATCAGCCCAGAGCCTGTCGCGGGGCTCGAACTCACGGACCGCGAGATCGTGACCTGGTTGAAGTCGGACGCTTAACCGACTGCGCCACCCAGGCGCCCCTGGAAGCATCTTAACATCTTCCCTCTGTTGCGATTGTACGAACACTGAAATTATAGACCAGAACTGTCCAATAGAGCTTTCTGCAGTGATGGAAATGTTCTATATCCATGCTGTCCAGTAGAGTACTTAGATGCATATGGCCTTTGAACACTTGAAATGTGGCAGGTGTGACTGAGGAGCTGAATTTTTTATTTAATTTAATGAATTTAACTTAAAGTTTATTTTTATTTTTATTTTGAGAACAAGCAGAAGAGGAGCAGAGAGAGGGAGACGGAATCCTAAGCAGGCTCTGTGCTATCGGCACAGAACCCCATGTGGGGCTCGAGCTCATGAACTGCGAGATCGTGACCTGAGCCAAAGTCAAGAGTCAGATACTTCACCAACTGAGCCACCCAGGCGCCCCTAAACTTAAATTTAAGTAACCACACGTGGGGAGTGGCTACTATTTGGATCGTACAGTCATAGAGTCTACTGGGAGTCATATTTTCTCATTTCCTTACTTCACAGATGAAGAAACTCAGACTTAAAAGAAGCAACATTGTTTGCCCAACTTCCTAATTCCTTGTACTGAAACATGTTTCTGATTTTGTCACTACTCATTCCTAACGTGACCTTCATGTTGAAATCTATTTCTTCCGTAGAAACTTTTAATTTCCAGATCACAGACCAAATGCAATCCTTACAGACTAGTAACAGTAATAAACCACTTTCGGGGGGGGGGGAGACCTTATGTGCCACTATATTTAGAAAAATGTGATTTTTCTCAATAAAAAATGATGATGATGATGATAAATTACATACTGTGGCTCATCCGATGATTACTTTCCTTAAGTACTATCATTTGTTGAAACTCAGAACTAGCTACACAGAACATTATTCCAGCGGTAAACTGAACAACTGAACAAAGAACCTGATTTCTGAGACTCTGCATTCTCATTTAGATAATGATGAAGTGGGGACACATAAAATGACTGAAAAATAAATGATTATATAAAATAAGTATCACAGCTACTTCCAAAAGTAGCTTCATATTCAGTACAGATATCATGGGGGTGGGGAATGTAGGTGAGGGTGGTCTTGGAGGAGGGGTGGAGGGCTGGGGGGAGGCTGAGGAGAGGCTGGGAATTGTCTCTCTTCTCCTGTGATAATGAGTACAATTCTTGTAAACCTACCGGGTGCCAGGCCCTATAGCCTATAGAACATTCTTTTCGCTAGCTTAAACCAAACTCTGTTTCTCTTTGGACTTTCCTTACACATTCACTTAGCAAATGGCCGACCCCAGATGGACCAAAGGTTCACCTTCACTCTCCTGTACCTTGGAGGCTGAGCACCTGCAGCAAATCGCAGACTGGGTGTGAAATCGCCCGCCGCATACAGACCCCCAGCCCTCCCTGGGAACCACCTGTTCTACTCTGGATGGTCATCCTTCCTGGTCCCCTCACAGCCCAGCACACTACTTCTGCCTTATTGCTCTTAGTAGACGACATTCCCTCCTGCATCACCAAGAACAGAAGCCATCAGATGACAGATGTCTCATCTCTCACCTCCATGTCTACAAACCTACTGACATTGGTCTTGACCCTCTCTTCTTGCCACAATATGGCACAAGCCCTTTCCTTGCATCTAAGTCCATTCCTTGCAACCCTCCTCTGTTTTCAGGGACCTCATGATACCTCTCAGTTTCTGTCACTTCTGGATCTCTGGTCTCTTTTTCACCCAGTCTTTCCTGTCAGCATTTAAACACACTGATGTCTTTTCTATTTTGAAAGATAAAAGACAACCTTCCCCCTATACCACATGCTCTCCAGCTACCATCCCAACCATCTCCTTACCTCCACCCCCTTCTTCAAAGTGTGTTCTAGTTCCTTGTCTCAGTCTCCCCTCTCAGATCCCTCCATCGAGGGTACCACCACCACTCTGCCGGAACCGTGCTAAATTCACCAGTGACTTAGGTGGGCACTTGTGCCTCATGGGCCATTTGCGGTCTTTTGTTTTTTCATCTGAGCATCTGACATAGTTGCCTATGCTGCCTTCTTGCAGCATTTTCTTGTGTTGGCATCTGCATCACACATTCCTGGGCCCCTCTTTTAGGTTTCTCCTTCTCCTGATTAATCAGCTAGTCTTATAAACCTATTGTCTAAATTCCTTGGGTATCCACCCATTTCCTCCATCACTACTGTTACTGCCTACTCTGAACCTCACTACTTAAAGTGCAGCCCATGATCAGGAGTATCATATGCATCTAGAAGTTTGCTAAGACACACCCCCCTCACCCCGTGATTTGCATGTACATGGAAGCTCGAGCGAGAAGCGTCTCTCCAACCAAAGTAATTTTTCCACCTGGGCTCCCTGCTTCTACTCTGGCTCCTTCCAATGGATTCTCCACACAGCAAATCAAATCACGTCACTCATGTACTAAAAGCCTTTCAATAGCCTCCGATTTTCCTTAGAATAAAGTGTATTCTGTACACTGTTCCTTTTGTTTGCTGTGACTCAAGATACTGTGGTCCTTTGTCTACTTTACATCTTTATTGCACCTCTTTTAACATAAGAAGTATTTGACAGCTTTGTTTATTTAAGTACCTTAAATCAAGAAATGTTTTATTTAATTTTGTCCTTTTGCGGGGGGGGGGGGTTCAAATGTTATATTTGCATTGTAAATGGGACTATTTCTCAGTTCTCGTAGTTAGCTAATTCACATAATAAATGCATAGAAAAAGCCTGCAAGGATTGAAGAAGTGTTTTTCTTTGCAAAATGCTATAAATTATGCTCTGAAAGCTTGAGAGAAACCCCTTTGGATGAACAGGATTAAAATCTGAATGTTGTAAGCATGGAAAACAAAACTCTTTCTAATTTTTTTTTTTATGAGGAAGACAGTATTCTGGACATGATGGCCACTTCTTGAACAAATCCAGAGAACATCCTCTGATATACCTACATGTGTTGAAAACAGGTTCAGCACTCCGCTTCAATTCCCCAGCAAATGCCAGTATGGAAAAAGGTTTTGTTGTCACAGGTAACCCATGGAGCTTTAAAAGCAAAAGCGCTATTGTTGAGTCTGTAAAATTCAATGTAAAAAATACCCCTTTCCCTTGTTTAAGTATAAAAGAAGAATGTGGGATAGAAATGTTTCACAAGGCTGTGGAATCCAATCCAAAATATAAACTGCAATGTAGTTTCCCCTCAAAAACTTTCTATGCCTTATAATTTACAGTAGGGTAAACGGTGCTGCTGATAAGCTCTGATTAGGCTGCCTAGAATGTTGCCTGAAATCATCAGGCAGCCCTGCTCTCAGGCAACACAGTCCAAGATACTCTGGAATGTTTCTGATTCATTCACAGCACTGAATGACAGTCATTGGTAGGGCTGTAGGGAGGTATGCATGTTCTTGTCATGGAGGGCCACAGCAAAGGCAGGATTTTCTAAGAACAGCTGAATTCAGGAGTGATGACAGGGGCCTCTGCAAAGTAGGGAACAAAGAACCCGAAGCTTGGCTGTGGGGGTGCAGGCGGCTTGAAAAGACAGAACTTAGGAGAGAGGAAGAGGAGAATTGAAAAACCCAAACCAGCAAAGTGAACCACATATCGTGTGATTCCGTTTATATGAAACATAGAGAATAGGCCAGTCCATACAGACATAAAGTAGAATATTGGTTGCCTAGGCTGGGGGAGAGGGGTAGGGGATTGAGGGTTGATGGCTAAGGGGCACACGGTTTCTTTTTGCATAATAAAAAAATTCTAAAATTAATTGTAGCGATGGTTGCACAATTCTATGAATATACTAAAACATACCACGCTATACATTTTAAATGGATGAATTGTATAGTTTGTGACTCGTGTCTTGATAAAGCTGTTAAAAAGGAGATTAAAAGAAAGGGTGCCTGGCTAGCTCAGTCAGATGAGTATCTGACTGATCTCGGGGTTGTGAATTGGAGCCCCGCTTTGGGTGTAGAGATTACTTAAAAAAAAATCACATGGCTGTTGAATGCCTCCATGTGGTAGACAACAAATAATTTAAAAAAGAAAGAAAGAAAGAAAAATAAACTCTTAAAAACACCCATCCTAAAAAAGATGAGAAAGGAAATTTTAAGGATACAGAGCAGACGTGATACGGGTAATAGCTTCTCGTGATGCTTATACAGCTATTTCTTGATTTCCCCCCCATTAGCTACTTACCACTGAGTTCCTTCTGTGCAAGATGAAGACTTGCCTTCTGATATAGCCCTCCCCCACGCACGCATAAACTTTTTCCTCCTACCTTCCTCCCAGTACAGCTGTATTGTAATTTTTGGTAAGATCAATATTCAGCATTGATGATTCTCAAATTTATTATCTCCAACAGAGTTCTTTCTGGAGTCTGGACCACATCCAAATGCTTACTAAACATCTATAATATCTAATAGGCCTCTTGAACTTCATTTGTCTAAAACAGCTCTTACTTCCCCCTCCAAAACCTGCTTCTCTCTGCCTTTCCCATCTCAGTAAATGGCAGTGCCATTCGCCGAGGTCCAGCGTGCTGGTCAACCCCCGAGCAAAAAACCCCAGGGCCATCTTTGACTTCACTTTTACTCTCCCATCCCGTATCTGATTATCAACAAATCCATCTGGCTCTCCTGTCAAAATAGATCCAGGATCTGACACCTCCTCACCACCTCCATGATACCCACCCTGGTCTAAGACACCATCACTTCTCTTTTGAATGACTGCAATGGCCTCTCTGTTGGTTTTCTCACTTCCACCCTTAGTCCCTTGATCGATTTTCAACAGAATGGTCCAGTTAAAATAAAGGTTGGATCACATCACTCTTCTGCTTCAAAGCCTCCAGTGGCTCCCCATTGCACTGCAGAGACATCAGTCATGGTGAGATTCCTGAACCAGTAAATCCAGTTTGTCCCCAACTAGTCTGTGACCTAAGCACACAAGCCTAATGCCTATTATCTGTAGTTTTCTGGAAGGGCTAGGAAGATTAAACCTACACTTAAAACAGCAATCATGGAAATAACTCAGTGTTTACCTGCTAAATGTGTAACACTCTCCAATGCAGATTTCTTTCACCCTGATAAGCAGAAGTCCCCACCATTGCCTCGTACATGGGATGAGGACTCTAGAATATTTTTCTACCCATTCTAAAGTCCCCTAGAGCAAATCCAGCTCTGCTTTCCTTAATGAGGAGAGGAGGGAAACACCTGCTCTTTTTCCTAAAGTAGTCCCTACAGCTATAATCCTTGTCTGGTTTCTTACCCAAGCATTTGCAGCCTTCTCGGGGGCCTAACTTGGGGAACAAACAACTCTCCAAAGAGACACTGAGGCACACGTGCTGGGGCCACCCTTTGGATGTCTTAATATCTGTTTCTTTAGGTTTGCAAATGGCTCTGCTCCTAATTAGCATGACATTCTTGATCTGGCTATTATTCTCTTAATCCACAGTAATCTTCTTAATCTATAAATCCAAGTATGTTATCTAGGAAGTAGTGTCACCGGGAATTGAGATACAGAATTTGTTTCATGGATTACAGAAGCAGCACTGGAAGGAATTCTAGGAAAGTTGCTATAAGCTAATTTAGGAAGCATGCTTATTCAAATAATCTTTTGAGCCTATTTTCCTCTGAAGTTCTAAGAAGGAGATAGTGGCAACAGCATTTGTTTCTGCTGAGGCTATGAGACTCTTGACCGTCACCTTCCAATGAAGGAGCAAGTTCAGGAGAAGCCCTCCGCCCTGGGTCTCTCACTGGTGAGGCTACTTCTTGGTACTGGCCTTGCTCCTTACATGTCTTCTTCCTTTATTCATGCAGGCCCCTGGGGTTCAAGCTGATTGCCTTTCCTCTTCCAGTCTTTTACTAAGTATCTGCTTCCCAGAGTTCTACTTCCAAAACTGACTTCAATTTCCTCTGTTTCCCTTTTCCTTGCTGTCCACCATTCTCTGATTCATAAATGTTTGCGGAACACCTGCTATGTTTTTATGTGTTTACATAAGACTCCATCTCTGCCCCGGAGAGTCACAAGTGTGAGTGAGGCAGATAGTAAATGACCTGACAACCGTATATCTTTGTGCAAAAGATGCATATCTCTTACCTCTCGGCCTCTATAGGTAAGAAGAAATCCCTCCAGCTGCCTTCGTTTGTACAAGGTGCTCCTCTCCCCATTGGTGCCTTCGTTTGTACAAGGTGCTCCTCTCCCCATTGGTGTCCTCAAAGAACGAGAACATTGGTTCTCCAATGAACTCTGGTTTTAGGAAAATAAAGCCAGGAAGAAACACATCTTTTGTGTAGTTTCATTTTTGGTGCAGAGTCCTGTGAGCACAACTTCCCCTGAGCACAAGGTTAGTGGGAAAGGTGGGGGAAGCACAAAGAGCCGGTTCACCTTGGTGCAATGGTGGGTAGGGGGGGAGACTGTCAGAAGAAACACCCCAATAAATTACCCTGACACATAGATTATGTGTAAGTGACCCTGGGTTGTTTGTAAAATGAGAACCTGTGACCTTTGCGACAATTACTCATAAAAGCCAAGAGAGGACTTGCCTTTTTAGATCAGCTTTAGTTTTTTTTTTGGGGGGGGGTTACTTTGTAGTCCACTGAGGGGCCACCCAGCTTTCCTCAGGAACTGTGACCTGGCCCAGCCTCCCGTCCATGGAGGACACGGTGATACCATCATCATGGGGCATCACCCAACAGCTGCCCAAAGATGGTGGGCACAGGAAACAGCTGCCTCTCAAGGTCAAACGATGCCTTCCCGGAACAACTCTCATCTAAGGCAACTCTGCTTCTTCACCTTTTCGATGATGCTGCTTTCACATTTTGTAGCTGCCTTGAATTTGTCTGGTTTGCTAGCAGGGGTTCCAGGCACATCATTGTAACGTTTTTGCAAGGCTCTGGGGAATAATCTGCCTGGACCTGGGCTCTTAAACTCATTTAAAGCATCTAGATCGTCCCTTAACTCCCCTTCCATCCAGACCTTGGTACCCTCTTCAGGATGTGTGCTTTCCCTGTTCCATTAGAAAATTTTCTTATTAAAAAAAAAAAAAGGAAAAGAAACTAAATTGAAATAGTTCTACTCTTTTCTCTCATTGACTTAATTTTATTCTCATGATATAAACAATGGCAGTGGCAGTTCATAGTCTACAAAACAGGGGGGAAAAAAGAAGAAAAATTTACCCATAAACTCAACATTCAGCTTGCTTTTGTTTTCTTTCAATGCATGAAGATAAACATAATTCTATATTTACCACTTATCTCGCTGGCTCTGCTGTTTTAAACTTGCTTTCTCCACTTAAAGGTCTTGAAAAGGCCTGTGTTCTCACGCTAGTCATTTATCATTACACCCCAGTCTCAAGCAGTGAGTTACCTCTTTGTTATTATTTCAATTATATCTATTTTTAAAGGCTCCTGAATATTTTGTTCTCTGAATTCCTTCTACTGGTTATTTTCGTTCTATAACTGTCATTGACATGACTCTGTAAACACCCTGCCGTGTTGTGCACAATCGTTTATAGTCTGTGTGTTGATGTCACCACCCAGGCACCACCCGACTTTCTTAAGATCTTCCCATTTCTTCCTCAAAAAACGAGCATCCTTTGTAATTGCTTGTCCAGAACTTTGCTCTTGTGAAGCCCCCATCCCTCTTGAACCAACTAAGCTTTTAGAGCCTCTGGCCTTGAAGTCAGACATATTTTTTTCTCTCTGGACATTTGTGACATCTGTTTTCCTAAAATCCAAGGTATGTAGTTGAATGAGCCCAGACCAGGAGATCCAAGGTGAAGTTGGCCAGGTCCATCCTGAGCTTTTCTGAGAACCTGTTGGTCTGTCCACCCCAATATTTCTCTCTGTCTCTGTCTCTGTCTCTCTCTCTCTGTCTCTGTCTCTCTCTCTCTCTGTCACACACACACACACACACACACACACACACACACACACACATACACGTTAAGATCCTGCACTCCTAGGCTCCATGACCACAGTCAGTTGGACTGAGGTGGAGACACCTGGTTCAAATTAAGTCAAGAGATTCTCTCTCCTGGGAGGATGGAACAGGGATGCAGAGACTATCAGTCTCTTCCAGGCACTCTCATGGGAAGTGATAGGACACAGAGCCTGGAGCAGCCGTACCTGACCCAAACGCAAGAGATAGCAGAGAAGGTTGGGCAGTGAGTAAGAGAGAGAGAGAGAGAGGGTGGGGGTGGGGGGGGGAGGAAGCAGGCACAGGGAAGGAAGCAGAAAGACTACAGCAGACACAGCTGTGGCCCTGCCCAGACCCCCGTGGTTTCCTTTCACCGGTTCTGAGCATGCCCATTGCCAGCCTCTGTAAGTGACTCTCTGAGGAGTGCCCTTGGGCGCTGGGGCCACCCATCCATTTAGAGAGCCTGAAGCCCCTGGGAGTTTCTATTCTTCCCCCATGCTCATGCCCAGCCCCACAGACTATAATCATCAACTGAGTGGTGCAAGCACAAAAGTCCAGTACCTTTGCTTGAGGCAGAACAAGGTCTGAGGTCTAATTTGCACTCTTGACCTCGCCATTCCCCTCAGAACACCTCACTTACACCCTAATCCTTGGTGTTTGGAAGAACCTGACAGAATAGATGGGAAGCCATGCAGCCCAGGGAAACAGAAACCAAAAAAGCCTTGAGCCTGAGAGGTTAGGTCCTGGTCTGGGTCCCTCGGGACGCCCAGGCTTTCTCCTCTGTGGGTGCTTTGGCCTACTCCTGAACTTCACTCACTTCTCCCTTGGGGTTAAGCCTGAACCAGCCAGTCTCTCTGATGTATTACCCAAAACACCTTACTTGGGCATCTAGCATTTCTTGGCTACTGACAGAGTTACTGTCCTCCAAATTTCTCAGACTTCCACTGGGATCGATGTTTTTTTCCAGTTGGTCAGCATCTGGGAGATGAATTTATCAGCAAGACAAGTTTGTAATTTATCAGAGGCTCTACTTTTACTGGAAAGGGGCATCTGGCAGAATTTCTAGACCTTTAAGTCTAGAAAATCACTGCCATGTTTGGCCATGCTGATGCTTTTATATTTATTTTTAGACCTTTAAACACTAAATAAAAACATATTTATTTATTACAAAATACATATTTAATATATGTAAATATGATGTATATACATATATATACACACATATGTGTATAATTATATTTGTGTCACTCTGACCTGAGAACAAATTTTTTACTGTAATTAACAGCCTTAAAAGTATTATTTTAGTGGAAAATTCATGTCTTTGCCCTTTTATCCAAAAGTCTATTTATAGGAAAAAAACCCACAAGCTCAGGTCCCTTATTTGGTGTTTTTGTCTTCCTTTTACTATAGCCTGACTAACAAAGATATTTTTGTTGTTGATACGGAATTTCTTAATTTTTTTCTTTACGTTTCTTTCCTAAATGCCAGGCACTTCTTTGTATATTAGTTATCAAGTTCCTCCCCGGCCGTGATGGAAGGAGTGCTGTTTAACAGGCGTCTCTGTCAATGAATTAGGTGTTTCCATCATACTGAGGATACATTTTACAACAACTGATAAGTGTAGGAAACGAATAAAGGAGGGGAGGGCAGTCTCCACGGACCTACCAGAACCCACGTCCCTCAGGTCACCTCCCCTCCCAGGCTTCCATTTGCTCCTTGATGAAATTGTGAAGTGGGTGTGAAGGACCTTGATTCTCATAGTGCTTTAAAAGGGAAACATAGAAAGGAAATGTCAGCCCAATAGACTCGGAGAAGCAAGGATCAGAAATTAGTTCTCATTCCTCATTCACCAATTTTCTTTTTAAAGGTTTTTGAAAACAGTTTATTTATTTATTTTGAGAGAGAGAGAGAACATACAAGAGTTGGGGAGGGGCAGCGAGAGAGGGAGAGAGAGAGAATCCCAAGCAGGCTCCACACTGACACCGATGCTGGGCTCGAACTCACAAACAATGAGATCATGACCTGAGCCGAAATCAAGAGTCAGACGTTTAACAGACTGAGACACCCAGGTACCCCTTTTTTTAAAAAAAATGATTTTATTTTTAAGTGATCTCTGCAGCCAACGTGGGGCTTGAACCCACAACCCTGAGGTCAAGAGCGGCGTGCTCACTGACTGAGCCAGCCAGGTGCCCCCGATTTTCGTTTTTCCATCTTTAAGGCCTTGTGCTTTTCCGCTTTCTCCCCAGACTGCTTTGTTTTCAGCTGCTCTTTCGACGCCCTGATCACTGTCCACCTTTAAACACATGAGCAATGCTTAGGAGCTCCAAATATTTTCATCCCACGGGTCACTGGACTTGCTTTTGTTGAATGCCGACCGCGAATCTGGAGAGCCCTTTACATAGCACCGATTGTGCAATGTCGGTCCATGCTTGCTAAGTGGCTGGATCCAAGAAGCAGAGAGAGGATATAGAAATCCCCTGGGAAAGAAAGCGAGGGCCCCAGGGTTCTACTTACTTAACGATCACAGAGCATTCGTTCTTTTGGAGCCCAGTTTAGATCTAAACCTCAGGACCTACACCCTTCAGGATAGCTGGGATTGTGTTATAACCACATAAGTAACCATCACAAAACTCCAAGAGGGAAGTATCGGTATCGCTGATTTAATTAATTCTAATATATATTTAAAAGAATTTTTTTTTCTTTCACTAACATCTCAGCATCCTGATGCACCGTACAATTGATGGCCTTCTGCAATCAGTATGGGCCAGAAGCAGCCCGCACATAGTTGTCTTTGCCTCCGCATACCCAGCCTTGGTCATTGCTGGTGAAGTTTGCATTTCGCCTGAGCTACGTGCATTGTTGGGACTATGTGTGAGCCCAGAAAATCATGAAAATAGAGCTGGAAATTTGCTCTTAGAGAAATGATCACACTTCTTCTTGCAAAGCAACCCCCAAGGGCTTCATGGACCTAAGGAAAGAAAACTCCCCTACAGGTAGGTGAAGCTGTGTTATCTTCAGTTACTGAGATGTGCACAAAGGGACTGCCCGTTGCCTGCCAAACAATGCAATAGGAGGCGGGAGAAATTGCCAGATTTCTGGCCTAGATGAAAGAAATTTCAGTGCCACGAGAGGCCGGTGTAACCAGTCCATGCGCTGTACAGGGATATTGTTCAAAGCAACATGTCAAAGTTTAATGGGTAATATCTGTCTTTCTTAGAAGTAAATAATGTCTGCTTCTAATCAAAAGCACCTTAGGTTTGATTAAGTATATTATCTCCATTTTGCAGATTGAAGAAGAAATTAAATAATTTGCCCATTTCACTGTGTGAGGAAATTAGAGAGCCAGGATTCAAATTCCAGCCAGTTGGATTCTAGATCTCATGATTCTGATCACAAAACTACACAGCCCCCCCCCCACACACACACACCCTCCACAACATTTAACATGGTGCCTGGTAAAATAAATATTTGTCAATATAAACTAAACTGTTTAAATAATGAAACTGTTATTCTCAGCAAGAAAAATAATCAAATATGTAGAGAATGTCTCTAAACATGGAAACATCATCATTCTTGTGGGAGAATAATTCAGTTGCTTCCAAAGCTCTGAGCCCAGGGGTAACTGGGGAACCTCGAAGGACTGCATTCTCCACGTAACCTCAGATCTCCACGTAACTCAGATGACTGAGGGGGGAACACCAGGGGTGTGAACCAGATGTCAAGGGCTTGGGTCCATGGACAGTAGCATGCTCTTGGACCCCTGGCTCAGAGTTTGTAAGAGCTACCCCCGCCCCGCCCCGCCAAAGGCTAACTTCAACCCATCAACTCAACTATTTGACTTTGACTTGTTATTTTGTAATAACATTAATTTCTTTTTCTGATTACTAAAGTAACTCATTCAAAAACATTTTGAAAAATTCCTGAGGAAACAGCATCCACTGTTAACTCCCTGGCATACATACGTCTTCACGTTTTGAATCAAGTTGCTTTTGTAACCTTTTCTTTGACTTAGTATATTTTGTAAACACCTTTCCGTATATTAAACATCTAAAACATAGTATTCCATCAAGCAAATATTGTCATTTTTAACTCTTAAACATCTACAAAGTAGAAATATCATTTAGATAAGGTTTACCGTGTGTGTAGTAAGCCGTAAATAGACAATGGAATTTCATCCGGCAAGAGTTAAATGTAGCTGGTTTTTGAAAATGAATGGATGGAAAACTGTCTCTCTCTTTTTTTTTTTTTATGTTTATTTATTTATTTTGAGAGAGAGAAAGAGAGCACCCACATCTGTGAGCAGGTAAGGGGCAGAGAGAAGGAGAGAGTGAATCCCAAGGAGGCTCCTCACTGTCTGTGCAGAGCCCAACAAGGGACTCGATCTCACAACCTGAGCTCATGACCTGCGCCGAGATCAAGAGTCAGCCACTTAACCAACTGAGCCACCCAGGTGCCCCAGGAAACGGTGTTCTGCGTGTCCCCTTGAGATCCTCCCTTCCTGCCCCTTCCCCAACCTCCCAAAGCAAAGGCTTCTTTTTTATGTTTACGTGAAATAGGACACATCAGTTCCCCAGGGGTGAGGTAACAAAGCACCACAAACTGGGTGGCCTACAACGACAAAAATTGATTCTCTCACAGTTGGAGCTACAAGTCCAAATTCAAGGTGTCGACAGGGCCGTGTCCACCCTGAAGACTCTGGGGTAGGCTCCTTCCTCACTTCTGGCTGCCATTAATCCTTGGCTTCCTTGGGCTTCTAGAAACGTCACGGCAATGCCTGCCTCCACCTTCGTGAGGTCTTCCCAGTATATCTCATCTCGTCACACGGCCTCCTCCCCTGTAGTCTCTTCTCTTCTTTAGGACCCCAGTCACCCTGGATTAAGGGCCTCCTCTCCATCTTTTTTTCTCTTATTATCATTATTTTCGTATTGCGCTTAAAATACACATAACATAAAACTTACCATTTTAACGAGCTTCTAGTATACAATTCTGTAGCAGTAAGTACATTCCCATCGTCATTCGATCATCTCCACTATCCACTTCCAGAACGTTTTTAATGTCCCAAACTGAGTCTGTGTACTCCCATTAAAGAATAGCTCCCTTGTGCCCTCCTTTCATCTCCTGGTGGCCTCTGTTCTACTTTGTGTCTCTATCCATTTGTCTGTTCCTAGGAACTTCTTATAAGTGGAGTCTTACAAGTATTTAACCTTTTGTGTCTGGCTTATTTCATCATAGTATGTTTTTAAGGTTCCCCCATGTGGTAGCATGGGACACACTTTCAATCTTTTTCAAGGCTGAATAATATCCCATTGGATGTATATTGTGCATTTGTCAATCCATTCATCTGACGATGGGCATTTGGGCTGTTTCCATCCTTTGGCGATTGTGAGTGATGCTGCTGTGCGTACCATTGCATAAGAATCTGTCTGAGTGCCCGCTTTCAATTCTTCTGAATATGTGGCTAGAATCAGAATTGCCGAATCACGCGGTAATTCTATGTTTGATTTTTGGGGAACCGCCAACCTGTTTGCCACAGTGGTTGCGCCATTTTATGTTCCCATCAGCAATGCACAAGGGTTCCAGTTTTTCCACATCCTCACCGACTTGCCGTTTTCTCTTTTCTCCATAATAGCCATCCTAATGGGTACGAGCATGACCTCATCCTAACTAATTGCATTTGCGAAGATCCTATTTGCAAGCAAGGTCACGTTCTGAGGTTCCAGGAAGGACAAGGATCTGAAGGTAGGAAGGACTCTATGAAACCCTGTCCTGTGGTAAAGAGGCTTTCCCTTAGGCAGAGTGCGATTAAAGAGCACAGTTCCCAGAAATAACATTTACCAAAGATAGACTCTTATGTATAACTTTGAATCTGAGTAATGATGGAGGTTAAAGGACAGAAATCAATAATGTTTTCCTCATGTTCATGGCTGAATTGTTGTCTGTTATGGAAGAAAACAGTGTTGAACTAACCAACCTGACTGAAAAATGGATATCTATTTATCATGGGTTTAAAATAGTGCCTGGGTGGCTCAGTCAGTTAAGCACTGGACTTTGGCTCAGGTCACGATCTCATGGTTCGTGAGTTCGAGACCCACATCAGGTTCACTGCTGTCAGCTCTGAACCTGCTTAGGATCCTATGTCCCTCTCTCACTCTGCTCCTCCCCTGCTCACATGCTCTCTCTTCTCAAAATTAAATAAGCATTTTTAAAAAATAAAAAAACAAGGGAAGCCTGTGTGGCTCAGTCGGTTAAGTGTCCTGATCTCATGGTCCGTGAGTTTGAGCCCCACATTAGGCTCTCTGCTTTCAGTGCAGGGCCTGCTTTGGATCCTCTGTCTCCCTCTCCCTCTGCCCCTCCCCAACTCACGCTCTCTCTCCCTCTCTCTCAAGAACAAACATTTAATAAAACAACAAAAATAAAGTAAAAAATAATAAATTGCAGGGTGCCTGGGTAGCTCAGTCAGTTAGGCGTGTGAATATTGATTTCTGCTCCGGTCATGATCTGATGGTTCATGAGACTGAGCCCCAAGCTGGGCTCTGTGCTGACAGCATGCGGCTGGCTTGGGATTCTCTCTCTCTCTCCCTTGTTCTCTGCTCCTCCCTCGCTCACGCTCATGCATGCCTGTGCTCTCTCTCTCTCTCAAAATAAATAAACATGAAAAACAAATAAATAAAACAGTAAATGGCAAAACCATTCTGAAAAAGGAACTTAGCAAGTGACAGCCAAGAGAAAGGCAACAGTGGGCTAATTATCTCTCTGGATATACAGTGTGTTTGAGGGTTGTATGGAGCTTGGGTGCTGACTTCAGTGGCCGTTGAGAAGTTTCAGATCTTTCCTCCCTTGGGTGTGTGCTCTGAGAGCTTGCCCTGCAGAGATTATGGATGGCCTTGGTTGGGTCAATGTCTCTGAAAGAGAGAGAGCATGTGTGTTTGAGGTGTGGCACATGACAAGGCGATGTACTTATTAGTTCTGGGTGAGCACATGAATATGTGGCTAGAATCAGCCACATGTAGGAGCACATGACTACTCCTACATCATTTCCTATTCCTTGCTCCTTGCGGGTAAATTTGTAAAAAAAAGAATTTTTTTAATGTTTATTTATTTATTTATTTTTGAGAGAGAGAGAGAGAGAGAGAGACAGACAGAGCATGAGCAGGGAAGGGGCAGAGAGAGAGGGAGACACAGAATCCGAAGCAGGCTCCAGGCTCTCAGCTGTCAGCATAGAGCCCGACGTGGGGCTCGAACCCATGAACTGTGAGATCATGACCTGAACCCAAGTCGGACACTTGACTGACTGAGACACCCAGGCACCCCGGCAATTTTTTTTTTTAAATAAACTTTATGCCCAGTGTGGGCCTCGAACCCATGACCCTGAGATCGAGAGTCACATGCTCTATTGACTGAGCCAGCCAGGCACCCCTCCTAGTCAGTAAATTTTTTTTAATATTAAAATAATCAAAATCCATAAAAAGAAAATACACAATTGTCTGGTCATTTTATTTATTTGAGAGGAGAAATGTATTCTGATGGGATTAATTATTAATTAATTATTGGATCAATAATTAATTAAAAGCTGTGATTCTAGAGTGCCTGGATGACTTTTGTCACAACCTCAGTCTCCAATCTAGTGTTGTTCTTTGACAAATGGGGATATCGTGCCTACTTTCCTAACCCCAGTGGCATTTGGGGGATTAGTGATATATTTTTTTAATGTTTATTCACTTATTTTGAGGGGGCGGGGAGAGAGTGGGGAGAGGGACAGAGGGAGAGGGAAAGAGAATCCCAAGCAGGATCCACGCTGTCAGCGCAGAGGCTGACTTGGGGCTCAGTCTCATGAACCGCGAGATCATGACCTGAGCGGAAATCAAGAGTCGGACTGAGCCACCCAGGCGCCCCAAGGGGATTAAGTAATATTCTTGAGGGTTGTGTCTCAGGGCCTTCTCTTTCCTTCTGCATTCATTGTCCAGCCCCAGCTCACATACCCTCGGTTGGTACTTGGAGATAGAGGTCTCCAGCCCGGGCACCTTTGCTGAGACCGGACCCTAACACCCAGCTGCCCACTAATCACCTTCACAGGGTGCCCAAACATAGGCGTTCAGACTCACCACGGTCAGGATTGACGACCATCTTTCCTTATGAATCTTTTCTCCTTTCCGGTTTCTCTGTCTCTGAACACCAACAACATCCCACCCTGCGGGCTCCACAGGCAAAGCGGGGGGTCACCCTTGCTGCTTCTCCCTCCCTTGCCCACAGTATACAACCAGACACTCACCAAAGCCTTGGTAAAGATTCTCTTCTTGACCAAACCACAGCCAGGCTCCTTTGAGCCCTTCCTTGACTAGGCCTCAACCTCGGCCTATGCAGACTTGAACAGACGCTAACACAGTTGTTAACAGTTTGCAGCCGCATCCTCTAGATGACCCTAGGGCCCCCCACCTCCCACTGGAAGTGCCTCTCTGAGAAAACTCAAGGCTGCCCAGATAACTGATGGTCCCAGCCAAACCTGCCGGCAGGGCCCCTGACTCCCGGCCTCTGGGGGAGTGTGGGAGCCTAACTTCCACAAAGGTCAGTTAGCAAACCCAGGCGGTTTCACGGGGACCAGCACTGCCTTCCTGCTCTTCCTGCTTGCTGTAACTTTTCACTTCCCTGACCCTTCTCAAACCCCTGTGCCCCTACCCCTTCCTCCTTCTCCCTTTAAAACGCCCAGTCACCTCTGCTCAGATGGGAAAGAAACTCAGAAGCTCAGTGGTGGCCTCTGTTGTCAGCAGTTACTGAGTGAGGTCTGTTCTCACCGCTTTAATGTCCAGCCATGTGTATCTTTGACACCCTCTCGGTTCCATCCACGTCTCTCCGCTCCTTCAGTTCTGGCCACCATCATCTCTCCCCTGGACTGCTGCCTCCCAAAGAGGTCCCGGCCCCCAGACTTGCCTTCCCGCAACCCACCTTCCCACTCTCTGCACGGAACAAATTTGGCCGGTGCGCCCTCCACACCCTACGCAAAGCCCTCAGAAATGGCTTGCCCTTGCTCTCAGGATGCCAGAAGTTCTCCAGAATGGTCTGCAGTAGGCAGCCTGTTGACGACCAAATTAGCAAACTCAGGAGGAGTTGGTTGGGAAGCAGAATCCTTTGGGGCCGGCTGACCTCTCCTCTTCCTCCCTGCCTCCAGGGGGATTGTGACTCTGCCCCTGCACCTCTCCCAGTCCTCCCAGGCCCGCTCCTCCCAGGCCCGCTCCTCCCCGGCTTCCTTGGTGCAAGACTCCAGGTCTCTGGAGGAAAGGGGCATCAGGAAGGGGTAGGGCCGCTTTTCTGTTTTCCTTTTATTTCTTAACGCAACGTTGTCTGCACACAGCTCCGCTCCCTGTTGCAGGGTGCCCTAACATTTTCCTTTCATTTAACCTTTACCTTATTTAACCTTGTGAGCTGAGTTTGGTTGTGATTTCCATTTTATGGATGAGCACACAGGCTTGGAGAACTTAAAACGCTTGCCCCCAGCCCCCCAGTCGGCATAGAGAGGACCTACATTCAAGTCTTCCACATCCGAAGCAATATTTTTGTTCTTCCACTCCCTCGGCTCCTTGGCTCCTCTTTCTCCGACATGCCCACTGTTTCGGCAGCCCTACTTCCTTCTGCATTTTAAATTCTGTTGCAAGGGAAGTGTTTCTCCTGGTTTCCTGTCTCAGCGTTCCGTGCTCTTCTGCCCCTTCTGTGTTCCACGGGGCTGACGGCGATCTGCCACTGAAAATGCATCTTCTTACTTGAAAATCTAATTTTTGGGGCCAAGTAATTTACATAAATGGCTCAAAAATTAAGCATACAGTGAGGCAGGTCATGGTCATTGTGTTTCTGCTGTTACTCTCTGTCTTTCTGTCCCCCCTCTACTCTTCCCCACCAATAACCACTTCTGTTATTTCCTTGCTTAGTTTTCCAGAGTTTCTTTGTGTGACACAAGTACCGACGTCAATGCTTATATTCTTTGTGTTTTGCACGGAGTGCTGCATACCTCATGCACCATTCTGCACCTTGCTTTTTTTTCCCTTAACGATAATATATACTGGAAATCGTCCAGTATCAGGGCACGGAAAGTTCCCTCACTCTTTTTGATAGCTGCAGAGTAGTTCAATGGATGGAGATATTCCGTGATTGATTTAACTTGTTCCCTAGTGATAGAATCTGGCTAGTTTCCATTCTTTAAGTATTACAAAACCATGCTGGAATAACCTTGGATATACCTCATTTTGCACACATAGCACAAATATGCCTAAGTCAGAGAAAATATTTGATAGAAAGTGCCAAATCTTCTAATATACGTTAATATACATTCGCCCCAGCAATGAATGACAGCGCTTGGTCAGCAGTCCATGCTGTTGAACTTTGATATTTTTGCCAGTCTTATAGACAAATGGCAGCATATCCCTGTAGCTTTAATGTGCATTTTGCTTATGTAAGGGGACTGTCTATTCATATTTTAAAAGTCATTTGTATTTCCTTTAATGTGAATTGTCTGCTCATATCATTTGATCTTTCAGAGAGTAGGTGTTTAGGCCTTGCTATTGACATTTAGGAGCTGTTTATACATTGAGGAGGATAGTGCTTTGTGATATGAGTCATATGAATATTCTTCCCATCTTTGATGTTTATCTTTTTAAATTTTTTAATGTTTATTTATTTTTGAGAGTGAGAGAGAGAGACAGAGTGTGAGCAGGGGAGGGGCAGAGAGAGAAGGAGACACAGAATCCGAAGCAGGCTCCAGGCTCTGAGCTGTCAGCACAGAGCCCGACGCGGGGCTTGAACTCACGAACTGCGAGATCATGACCTGAGCCAAAGCCAGACGCTTAACCGACTGAGCCACCCAGGCGCCCCATTTGACGTTGATCTTTTGAATTTGCTTAGGATGCTTTTTTGCCAAGCAAAACGTAGTTTTCTTCTTAAAGACTGGAGATTCACTTTTGGGGTGGGGGGAAGTGTACAGGTCCACACACGTGTAGATCCATGGAATCGCCATCACAATCAAGATACAGAACAGTGCCAACGCCCCCAAAATGCTGTGGTGCTCTTTGTAGTCATGCTCTCCCCCTGCCTAGAAACCACTGATATGTGCTCCCTAACATTTTTTTTCTTTTTAAGAATATTTTATAAATGGGATCACATAGTACCTAAGCTTTTGAGACTGCCTTATCTCAGCATAATGCCTCTAAGACTCATCCAAAGTGAGACCGTAGCATCCGCTTGTTCCTTTCAATTGCTGAGTAGTAGCCCATTTTGCAGGATGTGTCACATTTGGTTTATCCATTCAGCCTTGGGAGGACATTTGACGGGTTTCCAGTTTGGGGCAATTATGAATAGAGCTGGATAAGCACTTACGTACAGGGTTTTTTGTGTGAATATAGAGTAGATACAGAGGAGTGGGGTTTCTTGGTTGTATGTTTGGCTTTGTTTTTTAATTAATCATCTCAGAGAGGGAGAAAGCACGCACGTGCGCGTGCGCAAGGAAGGAAGGGGCAGAAGGAGAGGAAGAGAGAGAATCTTCAGCAGGCTCTACGTCCAGTGCAAAACATGTTGAGGGGCTTGATCTCACCACCCTGGGATGGTGACCTGAGCCGAAATCAAGAGTCGATGCTTAACCCACAGCCATCCAGTCGCCCTGTGTTTGAATGTATAGGAAGTTGCCAATTATTTTCTAGAGTGGCTGTATTATTTTGCGTTCCTACCAGCAAAATTGCTTTCCATCCTCCCCAGCAATTGGTGCTGACAGTATCATTTTCATTTCAGCCATTTTATGTATTTAAAAAAAATTTTTAATGTTAATTTATTTTAGAAAGCACGCATGTGAGCCGGGGAAAGGGACGGAGGGAGGGAGGGAGGGAGGGAGGGAGGGAGAGAGAGAGAGAGAGAGAGAGAGAGAGAGTCTTAAGCAGGCTCCATGCTGAGCATGGAGCCAGACGTGGGGCTCGATCCCAAAACCCTGGGATCATGACCTGAGCCAAAAATCAAGAGTTGGATGCTCAACTGAGTCACCGAGGCGCCCCTCTTTCAACCATTTTAATAGGTATGTAACAATAGCTCATTGTGGTTTTAAACTTGCATTTCCCTAATGGTTGTGATACCAACTATATTTTCATGGGCTTGATGATGATGTCTTTTTGGCAGAGTATCTGTTCAAGTCTTTTGCCCGTTTTAAAATTACATTGTTTTCTTACTATTCAGAGAACTCTTCAGATACTGTACATGTAACTCCTCTGTCTGATACGTGATCTGGAACTATTTTGTCTCATTGTGTCCTTTGTCTTTTTGTTCTCTTAGCAGTATCTCTGCAGATAAAACTTTGTGTGTGCTATACAAAACTGCATCGTTTTGATGAAGTTGAATTAATAATTTTTTTTCTTTTCTCTTTAGTTTTTTTTTTTTTTTGATGTTTGTTTTTGAGAGAGAGAGAGAGGGGAAGAGAGAGCGAACAAGCAGGGGAGGGGCAGAGAGAGGGTGACACAGAATCTGAAGCAGGCTCCAGACTCTGTGCTCAGAGCCTGACACGGGGCTTGAACCCATGAACCATGAGATCATGACTTGAGCTGAAGTCGGATGCTGAAACGACTGAGCCACCCAGGCGCCCCTGTTTATTTTTGAGAGAGAGAGAGGTCACGCATGTGCAACATAGGGGAGGGGCAGAGAGAGAGGGAGACAGAGGATCCAAAGCAGGCTCTGCAGCAGAGAGCCCAGCCCCATGCAGGGTTCAAACTCACAAACTGAGCAGTCATGACCTGAGCCGAACTCAGACACTTAGCCGACTGAGCCACCAGCTGCCCCGATAACGTTCTGTTTCTTAACATGACTGCTACTACATAAGTGTGTTCAATTATGAAAATTTACCATACACATTCCTGTATGTATTTAACACTGTTTTAAAAATAGGGTGTGTTTTGATCCTATAGGCCTAGAGGCTGGTTTTGAGCCAGCATCTGGCTGGCTCAACAGAGCATGTGACCCTTGATCTCAGGGTCATGAGTTCAAACTCCATGTTGGGCATGGAACCTACTTTAGAAAAAAATTCAGTGTGTTTGTATTTGGTGGGCATGGTAGGGGAATATAACACAACTGGCATCAAAATCCAACCACATGATCCATTACCATTAATGTGTTGTAGGGTTCTGTTGGCTAATGTTTTACTTAAAAGTTTTCCACTGTTATTCATAAGGGAAATTGGCCTATAGTTTTTTTTTCTTAGTGCCATCTTTATCAAGGACTGGGACAACAGAACACTTGTTTCATACAATGAGCTTGGAAGTTTTCCTTCTTCTTCTATGTGCTGGCTTATGTTAAAATAGCATTGGGACGACCTGATCTTTAAAGGTGGACAGAAGACAGAATTCCCCTTTCTAATCTGGACCTGGGGTGACTTCCTCTATTTCTTCACTGGTAGTCTGTTTAGACAGGTTAATTTTGATAAGTAGAATTTTTCTTAAAAATTATACATTAGAGGGGCGCCTGGGGGGCTCAGTCAGTTAAGCATCTGGCTTCGGCACAGGTCATGATCTCGCGGTTCGTGGGTTCGAGGGCCACGTCGGGCTCTGTGCTGACAGCTCGGAGCCTGGAGCCTGGAGCCTGCTTCGGATTCTGTGTCTCCCTTTCTCTCTGCCTGTCCCCTGTTCTCTCTCTCTCTCTCTCTCTCTCTCTCTCTCAAAATTAACATTAAAAAACATTTTTTTAAATTATACATTAGATCACTAACTGTGTTATCTCAGGTTAGTTACCTCATCACCAGAAGCCTCAGTTTCTTGGTCTGAAAAAAGGAGATAATGATAGAACCTCCTTCATATGGGAAAAATTTCTGACTGGTAACTGGTAAGTCCTTAGTAAATATGAGCCAGTGTACTAACAAACTTTAAGACAGAAAAAATACCTTGCAAAACACAATTGATCTGCCTTCGTATTAGAAGAACCAGTAACACCTAAATCTACTGTCTTGCTGGTAACGTCATTTCCTTGGAAAATAACCAGTTATGACACATACTAAGAACTTTGCTTTTCTAGTTTTCCTTATAGTTTAAATTTTTTTTTAATATTTTTTTTTGGGGGGGGGGCAGGAGTGGGAGAGGAGAGGGAGGGAGGGAGGGAGGGAGGGAGGGAGAGAGAGAGAGAGAGAGAGAATGAGCCAGAAAGGGGAAGAGAGGGGGAGAGACAGAATCTGAAACAGGTTCCAGGCTCCCAGCTGTCAGCACAGAGCCTGATGGGGAGCTTGAACTCAAGAACCACGAGATCATGACCCGAGCAGAAGTCGGACACAACTGACTGAGCCACCTAGGTGCCCCTTTTTAATTTTTTTAATGTGTATTTATTTCTGAGCCACAGAGAGAGACAGAGAGAGAGAGAGACAGAGAGAGAGAGAGACAGAGAGAGCGTACATGAGTGGGGGCGGGGGGAGGGGCGGGCAGAGAGCAAGGGAGACACAGAATCCGAAGCGGGCTCTAGGCTCTGAGCTGTCAGCACAGAGAACAACACAGGGCTTGAACTCATGAAATGTGAGATCATGACCTGAGCTGAAGTCCCGTGCCCACCAACTGAGCCACCCAGGTGCCCCTTTCCTTATAGTTTTAAAGTAACTTCATGTATACTATATTCATTGGTTTTATGTAAGAACTGAGAAGAAGGCAGTGGTTTATAAAGAAACATTACATTTTTTTCTGAATGTAAAACGCACAGATGCTCATTGAAAAAATTTTAGACATTTGCAAAATAATTTTTTCAAAAGTGAAAAAACTTAAAATCCTAACAACAACAAAAAAGGACTCACATAGTGGTATTTTTCCCTCCTTCCAAATTTTTTTCCTACGCATTTAAGAATCAAAATTGTAATTTCATTTTGTATGCAAACTTGTGTCCTGACTCTTAAACTGAATATAATAAAAATGACTTATCCTGTACAGATCAGTCTCAGAATGGGGTCCGTCCAACACATCTGTGACTCTAAGTAGCCCAGAGAAATAAGGTAAGACTTTACTCGATGTCTCTGAAGGGTATTGTGATGGGGGAAAATTGAAGCAGGTACAATGAGAACTCCAAGGAAAGTTTGAGCATTGTAAAATGGATTTTGGATGTTTTGTTGTGTTTTCATGATTAATATTTCCTTCCCAGTCTCTACAGATGATAATAGGATAACAACCCTTCTCGTTTGTCGTCTGTGCTAACTGTCCTTCAACATTCCTTCTCCCCTAATTCGATACCCATGGGATTATCAGTTTGGCTATGGCAGTTCTTCTAAAGACGACATTTCCCAGACTCCCTTGCATTTGATGTAGCACTGTGACCACATTCTCGCCAATGGGGCGTGTCTGAAAGTGATGCACATAACTTGCAGATTGTGGCCCTAAAGAGAGTGTTTCCTTTTCTTTCCCCATCCGTCTTAACTAGAATATACTAGAATGTGGGAACTAGAATTGTCTTCTTGGACAGCAAGATGGAAGCTATGCCTAGGACGGCAGAGCTACAGAATAGAAGGAAGCTGGGTCCCTGGTTCTGGGAATCCAGTTCCAGACACCCTGCCTAGGTTTCTCTGCAAGAAAATTATACTTCTGTCTAGTTCAATAAAAGTTTCTCTGTTAGCGCAGCCAAATCTAAATCCTAACAGCACACCTTCTCACAAGTTTATACTCAGTCCTCGTTGGCCTTATGTTCACTCTGTTCTGTGATCCACTGACCCGGCATCTTGGTGAATGCCTTATCATACAAAGGAGGCTGACCTCCATCCCTGCTGCCACATCCTCGGCCCAAGCCCGTATGCTCCCATCCCCATCCAGGTGCTGGCCACGGAGGTCCTTTCCTCCTACCCCAGTGCCTCCCTAACTCTATCAGGCAGAAGAGTCTATTAAGCATTTAAATAAAAATGATTAAAAAGCTTAAAACCCTTTTTTTATTTGAGAGAGAGGGAGAACACGAGCAAGGGAGAAGGGCAGAGGGAGAGAGAGAATCTCAAGCAGTTTCCTGCTCAGCACAGAGCGTGACACAGAGCTTGATCCCATGACCTGAGCCAAATTAAGAGTTTGATGCTCAACCGATTGTGCCACCCAGGTGCCCCCCCCCCCCAAAACCCATATTTTAATGACTGGAAAGATTCCATTCTATACTTTTTAAAAGTATTTTTTAATGATTATTTATTTTTGAGAGAGAGAGACAGAGAGAGACAGAGAGTGAGCAGGGGAGGGGCAGAGAGAGAGGGAGACACAGAATCCAAAGCAGACTCCAGGCTCTGAGCTGTCAGAACACCCATGAGATCATGACCTGAGCTGAAGTTAGATGCTTAACAGACTGAGCCACTCAGGCACCCCTAAAAGAATTTTTTTAAGTTTGTTTGTTTGTTTGTTTGTTTGTTTATTTATTTTGGAGAGAGAGAAAGAAAGCATGGAGTTGGAGAGGGGCAGAGAGAGAGGGACAGAGAGAATCCCAAACAGGATCTGCCCTTTCAGCACAGAACCCAATGCAGGGCTCAAACCCATGAACTGTGAGATAATGACCTGAGCCGAAGTCTGTCGCTGGATCGACTGAGCCAACCAGGCATCCCCCATTCTATAATGTTTAAATCAACCACTATCATTGGATATTGCTTACCATTATAGAGAATAACAAGCCATGGTAAAAAGAAAATGGGCAGCAGGAAGGGCAGGTGTGACTTTGACTTCCACTCTTTTTAAAAAAAAATTTTTAACGTTTATTTTTGAGAGAGACGGAGCATGAATGGAGAAGGGGCAGAGAGAGGAGGAGACACAGAATCCGAAGCAGGCTCCACATTCCAAGCTGTCATCACAGAGCCTGATGCGGGGCTCGAACCCACAAGCCACGAGCCGAAGCTGACACTTAACCGACTGAGCCACCCAGGCGCCCATTGACTTCCACTCTTAACCGTTCACCAACTGTGATTTTGAGCAAATCATTTCCCCTCCCCAGCCTTCCATTTTCTCAATTGTTTAATAAACACTACAATACCCATCTCTCTGATTTGTCACGAAGGTTAGAGATAAGTCAGCTAGCATGATAGCGCTCCCACGTAGCAGGTTCAACAAAGGGGTGGCGGTGGTACATTTCTGTACAATAATGCTATTTCTGCATACTGGCATTTTTATTAAATGATAAGAATCCTGCAGTGGGGGATTATTGGTTCAAAGGATAGAATGTTTTTTAGATCCTTGATTCACACTTGGTAGGACTTATCACTGACATTTTTCAAAGTAAGAAACCAAGGCTCAGGGGGGCCTGGGTGGCTCAGTTGGTTGAGCATCTGACTCTTGATGTAGGCTCAGGTCATGATCCTAGGTTCATGGGATCCAGCCCTGAACTGGGCTCTGTGCTGACAGCATGGAGCCTGCTTGGAATTCTCTCTCTCTCTCTCTCTCTCTCTCTCTCTCTGCCCTTTTCTGCTCTTTCTCTCTCTCTCTCAAAATAAATAAATAAACTTAAAAAAAATAAAAAAGAAACCAAGGCTCAGAGAAGTAAAGTAGTTCAGCTAGGGTTTTAGGCCTCATAAATGGTAGAGACCATATTAAACCCATATCTTCTAACTTCTGGTCTTGGGCAATTTCTACCAAGTGTCATAGACCCAGAGCCCTAATCTTTGCACTGTGAGAAATGGAATTAAAACTGTTTGTGAAAATCAGCTGTGTAAGATCACTGGACATTATAATATTACTCATTCTGACCCATCCTCTCAGCTAACTTTTATGGGTGTGTAGCAAGGGAGGGGATGTGGTAGAAAGTCAGCAGCATCGGTCAGGGAATCGGGGATTCTTCCCAGCCTCGTCATTTACTCCTCATGTTATCTTGGCAGAACAGTCAATATATCCGGGTGACAGTTAACTTATCTGTAAAAACAAGAAGAACTCTGGGTAATTCCAGAAGGTCACTTCTTGTTTAAAGTCCTATCGTTAAGCAGGGTGATGTGGACAAATCTGGGTAATCAAGACTGAAGCCGTCTTCCTACTTTTTCCTATTTTTTAGTAAAATACCTTTTACTAAATATTATGCCACAGCTGAGTTAACAGTTGCAAATATACGTATATTTGTTCACATTTTCTTTCAAAATGCACTCAGACTCCAAGAGAGGAGCTCGTGTGTGCATATCCCATAAATGTGTCGAGGATTTGAAGTTGGATCTACTCAACTTTCCACTCCATTTAAGAAAAACGTATTTGTGTAAAGATTAGAAGAAAATGAAAATAAGAAAGCCATGGAATTTGGGGGATGGCATAAGAGTAGAATTTTCTTTTCTTTTTTTTTAAGTTTATTTATTTTGAGAGAGAGAGAGAGAGAGAGAGAATGTGCGCATGCACACCCGTGGGCAGGGGAGGCGCAGAGAGAGAGAGGGAGAGAATCCTAAGCAGGCTCCCCGCTGCCAGTGCAGAGCCGGACTTGGGGCTCATTCTCACGACCGAGAGATCATGACTGGAGCTGAAACCAAGAGTTGAACACTTACTCAACAGCCACCCAGCCGCCCCTCTTTTCTTTCAATTACCCTCAGTGTTGTTTATGCAATGCCAACAACAATAATAATAAAACTTCCTAAGATGCTGGTGGCAAATTCTGGCTTTGAGAACTTTGCCTTGGGGACTTTAAAACAGTAAATTCTTGGGGCGCCTGGGTGGCGCAGTCGGTTAAGCATCCGACTTCAGCCAGGTCACGATCTCGCGGTCCGTGAGTTCGAGCCCCGCGTCGGGCTCTGGGCTGATGGCTCAGAGCCTGGAACCTGTTTCCAATTCTGTGTCTCCCTCTCTCTCTGCCCCTCCCCATTCATGCTCTGTCTCTCTCTGTCCCAAAAATAAATAAAAACGTTGAAAAAAAAATTAAAAAAAAATAAAACAGTAAAGTCTTCTTCTTTTTTTTTTTTTTTTTTTAATATTTTTGAAATTCTGATTAGTTTCAGTCTGGGTGGGTAAACATAATAGATGTGGGTAGCTTTCTCTGAAACTGCCAGCCTGTAAGATGGGAAGATTTCTTTTTTTTTTTTTTTTAATTTTTTTCAACGTTTATTTATTTTTGGGACAGAGAGAGACAGAGCATGAACGGGGGAGGGGCAGAGAGAGGGAGACACAGAATCGGAAACAGGCTCCAGGCTCTGAGCCATCAGCCCAGAGCCTGTCGCGGGGCTCGAACTCACGGACCGCGAGATCGTGACCTGGCTGAAGTCGGACGCTTAACCGACTACGTCACCCAGGCGCCCCAAGATGGGAAGATTTCTGCACAGGGCACATTTAAAAAATTTGCCACATCAACAGATTTTTGGGATGGAGCAGCAGGGAGGCACCTAAGCCCTCTGAGGAGACGCCCACTTCTTCCAACACCGCCCTCACTCCCGTCTCATTCTCTCTGTGCACCCACCTGAAATTAGACGCAATTCATGTCAGCGGCTCACCCTGCCCCACCTCTGCGCTGTGATTCTGAAAACACCCGTGGTTCTCATTCAGGGGCGGTTGATCCCTCCACCTCCCACCCCAAGGGGTATTTATCAATGTCTGGAGACATTTTGGGGTGTCATAAACAATGCATGGGACAGGCCCCACAGCAGAGAATGATCCAGCCCAAAATGTCAGTGCTGAGGTTGAGGAACTGTGATTTCGGGCTAAGAGAAGTGAAGATAGGGTGTGGGCTCTGGCCTCGTCCCCTGTGGCTGGCTGTCATTTGCCCAGGGTACAGGAAGTAAGCAAAGGATCATGGGCCAGTCCTTTAGTTCCACCCCAGTGACGTCAGCTCCTAGAAATCTAGTGTCGGAGGCTTTGTCCTGATGAAGACTGATCTTGCTGGAATCTGCCCACCTGTGGACACAGGGAGTTGGACCTTGCCCCGAAAAAGTGCCTGTGACATACATTCCTGCTTCTTCCTGCCATTCGCCCTTTCTGTGACACCTGTTTCTCGACACAGTAAGCTTCCTGCAAAACCAGTTTCCCAAGCTGGGCGGCTGAGCCCCGACCGCTTCAAAATCTCTCTTCCTTGATTATGTGGCACAAGAGGGCGTGTGGGCAGGCCCCAGTACCAGGCGAGGGAAAACTGGCTAAGAGGAGAAGCTATCAGAAATGCTCATGAAACAATCAAGCCATAATGAGGAAGTGCAACTAACCCCCGCGCCAACTCCCCCCAAAGGATGGCGATACCATAACAGCTCCGGGGATTTAGAGGTGGCTCGTCGCACCCAGAAGGGAAAGACAGAGGAAGCAGTTGGGCAGAGACCGTGGGATCAAAGAAGAAAAGGGCCCACCAACAGGATAAAATAATGGCCCTGTCTGGAGAGCCAAGAAAGGGAACTGACTACCTGACCACACGCGGCTTGGTGAAAATACTTCTTACACCATCTGGCTCCCTTTATTTTATTTTTTCCGTAAACTCTGTACCCAACGTGGGGCTCAAACTCACAGCCCGAGATCAAGGGTCACATGCTCTTCTGACTGAGCCAGCCAGGTGCCTCGCCATCTGGCTCCTTTTAATTCTGTATTTACAGTACAACTCTGACCTCAATGTGTGTGTGTGTTTGAGGTTGTGCTTCTCTGTCGACCAGGTAAAATGAAGACTTGGCTGCTTTTATTGCCGGTTAATAAATGAGTATTTTGGTTTTATTGAGTCCCACCCATTTACCCTTCGGGGGAGACCGAATCGCAAGACCTGTGTGGCCGAGTCGCCTGGAAACAGAGCAAGAGGCCTTTGGCAACTCCCGTGGTGACAAGATGAGGGGCCATCTTGCTTCCGGTTGAGGGACGGGGGAGTCCTTCATTCTCAAGGCATTAAAAATGGTTTCCAGCACGAGTGGCTCTCTGTGCACGCATAGGCCCTTGTCAATCCCTCGTGGTTGATGACATCGTGGAGGGAAGATAGAGAATAAGGCCTCTGTACCACCAGCTCATGTGGCTCTTCCTCTTCCGTGGAAGAGATTTGGCATTCCCATGAGTCCAGCCAAATCTTATTCATTAATCAAGTCAGTTAGGGGTAAGGAAAAGGGAGAGGCTTTTAAATACAGAGGAAAGGGACAGATGGATGAACCCGAGCAGGTCAGTAGGCATGAAAGGTTTTCCTAGTGTTAGAACTTGGCAAAATCTCGTGGGCAGTTGCCAAGGCCAAAGTGGTTAACCGAGCAGGGACCAGGTGAGGCATCCTTTCTCAGGCTTGTGCAGGGAAAGGTCCCCTGACATTCTGAGCCCTGTGCACATGCCTCCCCCGCTGGTTTAGGCCTTCTTCTAGCTGCTCTGACCACCAGCTTCTGGATTTCTGCACTTTCGGAGCTTCTGCTCAGGACTTTGACTTCACCCAGTGGATTGGGCCTTTTCAGATTCCGGGGATGCTTCTCCAGTCTGGATCCCCCAAGTGGCTTTATCCCATCTAGACCTGCCTGGAAAGCTTAGACGGATTCAATGCCCAGGCCTCACCAGAGGTAAATGACTGAATGTTTTGTTCCTTCCGCCAGATCCCACATGCTTAATCTGAGATCAGTGCAATGGAGAGAAGGAGTCTGAGCTGGGTCGGTAGGAAAATACCACCTGTACGGTGATAGGCGAATCTCAAGGCCCCAGAGAGCCCGTGAAAGGCATGCATTGTGGTACGAAGCCTGCACAGCAACCGGGAAGGGGTACGTGTAGCCAAGCGTCTCCATGAAATGGCACAGGAATGTGCACGACGCCACAGACACACGTCTCAGAGCCTGCGCCGTACTGGAGTCTCCAGTCCTAGTTCTGCTGACATTGGAGGCGAGAGTCCGGCAGCCTGAACTTGAACCAAGGTTTCCTAATGGTTCTCAATGACCCTAAAGAACGAGAGCCGCAGGGGAAAGCACCGTACGCTTGGGACATAACCCTGCACCAAAGAGTTGTATCAGGTTTGCGGGATTAATGATGGGCTTTTCTTACTGCCCACTTTTTTGCTACTGCTATTTTACCTTTCCAGCGAAAATTATTTTGCTTTTACAATGAAAAATAAAATAAGAGAAAACAAACATAAATAAGTAAAGAGTTAAGATATGTAAACAAAAAGGAGGAAATGAGGAACTGGATGGAGAAGGACCTAGAGGGGCACCTGGGTGGCTCAGTCGGTCGAGGGTTGGAGCTCAGCTCAGGTCATGATCTCACGGTTCCCGAGTTCAAGCCCCGCGTTGGACTCACTTCTGTCAGAGCAGAGCCCACTTAGGGTCCTCTGCCCCCCCCCCCCCCCCCCGCACCTTCTCCTTTCTCTGTCTCTCTCTCAAAAATAAATAAAAACACTTAAAAAAAAATAAAGACCTAGAGAAAGGGGCATAGGTAGGCAGCCTGATGAAGACAGGAACTGCCAGGGGCAGCCAGAGAAGGGGAGGAACTTTAGATCCAGACTTACGACACCTGGGTTGGATGGCAGCTCTGTGCGACCAGCCATTATCTTGAAGTGAGACGCTGAGCCTCAGGTTTTTGTGAAATCTGAATTTAATACCTGCTGGCGTCATGCCAGCCCCTGTCCTCAGTGCTTTACCCACATCCTCTCATCCGATCATCGCAGAAACATGTTGCGATCGATGCAATTATCATCCAGTTTTCCAGATAAGGAAGCGAGAGACAGAGAGTAACTTGCCCAGAGACCCTAGGAAGTGCCAGCGCCGGGAAATAAGTAGGAATGTGCTTCGGGAAGCTCACAGGGCTGCATGTCAGGAGGCAGCCAGTGTTTTCCTAGTGGCCGAGTAATTCCCTTGATCCCTTTGGCCCCTTCTCTGCACTATCATCCGCTCTCTTCCCAAAGGGCTGCTTTCTCTGAGATCGACACCGCCTGAGACAGACTCCGAACTGGCTCGGCTGGGAAAATGCCATCCCTCCGGTGACAGGAAAGTATGGTCACAGGGAAGCCCCGTAGAAGCCAGCATCCTCACACCACACCTGCCCTGTGACTCTGAGGTATTACCTGCTCTTCAGCCAGAGCTCGGGTTACAGTGTTGGCACAGCTGGGCTCCAGTCCCAGCCCAGCCACCTGCCGGCCGTGCGGCATCTCGTTCAACCCACGAGTTGAACCCACTCGTTCAATCCATCTGCCTGCCATGCTTGCTGCTCTTGGGGATGCCTGGGTCTTTCAAAAGCCCTGCAGGGGATTCTAATGTCCAGCTAGCATTGACACTCGCTCCTAACTTTTCGTTCCTTACGTGTAAAATGAGAGGAACCACTTATAATCCAAACTTATTTCATGAGTACCTGTTAGGCATTTTCTCACATATCTCCCAGGAAAAGCCCAGGAATCCAGCACCACATATCCCCTATTTCACGCCGAGTCTCTGCTTAGTGGCAGAACCGAGCCCCAAACCCAACTGTTCAGCCACTAACACAATTCTTTGCACGCCTGACATCTATCAACATGTATTTCTCGCACACAGTTGTTCTGAGTATTAGCCAAGAAACTCCCAGCACAATGCGTGACACATAAGCCAACAAATGTAAAATCCTTAATTAGTAACTTGAGATGGGAATTTATTTTAACCTACATTTTCCCAGATCTCTTGGAGTGCTCTATTTTTTTTTTTTTTTTAAGGCAAGGCAACGTGTTCCTCTTCAGTGATCACTAGCCGCGTAAAATTCAAAATCAGGGAACTTACCTCCAATCCAGGATTTCCCAGGCCAACTTTGCTCAGCCACAGTCTGACTTGGGTGGTCCTTTGGGGCCACTACAACATGGTCTGTTTCCTGGAGTAGAACACATTGGCCTTCCAGAAGGGTGGGGGTGCTTGGAAGTGGTGGCGACCCCACGCAGCCTGTGCCGTACCCGCTTCGTCTTCGTGTGGCTCTTGTTTCAGGAAATGTTGGCCTCTTGTCTCTGGTGATCCGAGTATCTGCAATGACTCCCTGATGCAGGACAGAAATCCAAGGCTATGGTCATGGCCTGTCAGCCCAGTGGGCCAGCTGAGGGCTGTGAACCCTCCCGGTGACCATCTGGATCATAAGCAGGCATGTAAAGGGCACAATGTGTCAATAAACCTTCCTTGAAACATCACCCCCCTTCTCCCCAGCACACATCACCTGCGTGCCTCAGAATCACCTGCAGAGCTTGTTAAAGCACCCATTTCTGGCCCCATGCTGAGAGTTTCTTTCTTCTCCTTCTTTTTTTTTTTTTTTTAGTGTTTGTTTATTTGAGTGAGAAGTGGGGGCGGGGGTGGGGGGGCACAGAGAGAGAGAGAGAGGGAGAGAAAGAATCCCAAGCAGGCTTCCCACTGTCAGCGCAGAGCCCTACCTGGGGCTTGATCCCACAAACTGTGAGATCATGACCTGAGCGGAAATCAAGAGTTGGACATTCCACTGACTGAGCCACCCAGGCGGCCCCAGAGTTTGATTGAGTACAGCTGTGCATTTTGAACCTGTTCTCAGATGCTGCTGATCCAAGGACCACACTTTGTGACCCACTGAACTAGAGAGACAGCCGTCATGATTGCCTGGCTTTGTGAGGCTGCCTCTTGCAGATGCCAACAATGGCTCTGAGGCAACCTCATGGCTGGCCTGGCCCAGGGGCTCCTCCTCCCCTGGTCATACTGAGGCCAGAAGCCACTAGGGAGGCGCAGGAGGCAGTGATGTTGTGCAGACCAGGACCAGGAGGCTAGGAACTCGAGTGCACTGTGTCGGGTGACACCCAAGGCTGGACAGGGATGGTCTGCAGCTAAGGAAGTCTTATGTGCTGGTAGTGATAGTGATATCAAAGTCCAGGGACAAGTGCAGGACTCAAACATCGAGAACGTCTTACAAACAACGGCAGATTGGGATTGCGACGCTGAGGAATGGGGAGGCCACCCCCAAAACTGATCCTTGAGCAGAAGGACTCGATATTCTGCATGCTTTACACTCTGGGTGTGAAGGCAGCAGAAAGGTGGGCATTGTCCTGTGGTCGCAGGGGAACATGTCATACTGAAGGGAGACTCAGGAGACCATGGTGCTCTGCTCCTGACTAGGGCTGAGACAGAGGGGCTCGGAGTCCCAGGAAGCAACTCTGGCAGAGACATGTGAAAAACCCCATGTGATGGACATATGCCTGTTGCCATGGAAACCCTAAAAAGAATTCCTTGGAGGTTGCAAGACATTGATCTTGAGAAACCGTTTTGGTAGCAGAGTCTGACGTGGATGGCTTTTGCACAGTATAGGCGATTAACACTCAGGTCTCTTTCGGGTCGATCTAGAACTGGCCACTGCTTTGTATCTGCTGGTCCTGTCCCAACCCCAGACGTCACCTTCATTCACTTGGAAATTGCACTGTGTTCTTTTACAGAATGATTAAGAGCAAGTGAGGTGGCAAAGCTGAGGTCAGGAATGGTTAACGGTTTCCCTGTGGTACACGGCGAAGCGCCCGCAGAGCCTGAGTCTCTCCCAGGCTCTTCCATTAATCATTCAGGCTCCCTTTGACATTTCCAGACCAAATGAGGACACGCTGCCTTAAATGAAGAACGAATATGACCTAGCCTAGGAGTTATTTTTTTTTCTTAACAGAAAGCTACACTGCCTCATTACAATAAAAAAGCCATTTTCCACTAACCGCCCATTAGTTGGTAACTCATTTCTATCAGAGCATCTTAATATCATTAGACCGGCAGGTGCTCCAAAGGTGCTGGTATCCAGGTCAGAGGAGGCTCCTCCTTTGGAGCGAGAGAATCCCAGGATCCAAGTGCTTACCATTCTCCAGGGGTCACACATATTCCTTTGGTCTCTCCCCTCTGTCTTCTTCCTGATGGAGTTTCAATTCCATCGCAAACTGTATTGGTGAAAATAAGGTTCGGTGATAGATAGGAAGCATTAGGATGCATAAGCACAAGGATGGAACAGGAAGTGAAAGAATCCCAGTGTGGAGACTGACAGTTACAAATGAGCAAGACTGAGAAACTCTCCCAGGGCGGATAATAGTTCCAACATTGTGCTTGTACTAAGTGGGGCTTGGCACAGAATGAGAGAGATGGGGAGTTTGATAATAATGCTCAACACGTCTCCTAGGAGGGATTTTTGAAAGCATTTCTCTCCTAACTCACAAAAGGTCTGCACAGTGGATTTCAGTGCATTTGCCGGGCTGAGGATTCACACGGGTGTCATTTTGAGAACGTTCTCAGACCAAGCAGATGTTACTGCTGTCACCGGTCAACTGGGACAGCCCTCAATCCATTTTTTGGCTACATTTTGAAGAAGATGAAATCTGAACATGACCATTTTACGCAGTGGTGTCAGCCACATAGATGCTTGCTGGTGTTGCTTTGTCCTCGTCTTTGTTTTCACCCGGTGCCTCAATTCTGGAAGGCCTACGGGATTTTTGAGGACAATAACAAAAACACACAAAAGATGAACAATACTGGAGTTAGCAAGGACGTCTGGCCCAATCCAATCTCTGATAGGTTCAGACGTTTGGGGGCCTGGTCTCATATGTTTATAATCCCTGTAGTATCCCACACGGCTGAGTTAACACTCTCTCAGAAGGTGGGAGAATCACTTTTAGTGAAACAGGAGTCTTTCTCCGAAGGCTTTAGCATAAAGGATGAAGGCAAGGGACATCTCCTCTGGATATTTTCATGGAAAGTTATTCCATTTCATGAAGGAAGAGCTGGAGAAAGTGCATGAAACTCTATCCCTTGGGGTCTGAGTCACTGTTTTCTGTTGGGAAGCTGACTCAGTCTTTGTCTGAGGTGGAGGTTGGGGTGGGAGAAAAGAGGCTGCCTGAGTTTTGTATCTGATCATCCCTATCAGCTGTCATCACATAACCCCAAGAGGTTGCCACGCAGTCGTGCTGATTCCGTCGGGGTCTTCCAGAATGGTTTCCTGTTTCCAGCCCATGCTGCCTCTTGCCACACTGCCCACGTCTCTGCCCGTATGACCTCCTGCTTGCCTCCCAAAGGAGACAGGCCAGAGGGTCACTTCCCATGAAGCTCCACAATACCCCCAGGTCTGATGCCTGGGTAACTGGAGTGTCTGTGTGGGGGAGGCGCTTCCAGAACACGTGGTAACCACCTCAGACTCCTGTCCGATCCTCTCCCCCTTGGGGAGGGCAGGCTGGGATGAGGCGGCAGGCCTGTCAGGTAAGGCAATGTAAGGATTCTGGAAGGACGACGGCTTTCCTACTTCATGCTGGCACAAGGCATGGCATCTTTCACAAGCCTCTGCCTATCCTAAAAAGCATCTCTGGCCTCCTGGACATGTCACACAGACTCACCTTGGCAAGAGGGGAGGACATTGCCCTGTCACTCTCCCACCCATCCCCCAGCCTGGACAGCACCTTCTCTCTTCCAAGACAAAAGAAGGTGGTCTTACCTCCGGGGAAATAAATGAAGACCAACCAAATGCGACAAGCAGAGGCTGCTTATTCAGAGCTTGCTGGAGCAAGGGAATTGGACACCACCACTGGGGTTTGGCAGAGACTCAGAAGCAGGCAGAGCATGGGAGAGCTTCACAGAGTTCAAAGGGAAGTCTCTAGGTGTGCCCTGATTGGAGGCTGCTGGCCTTGGGAAGATGCAGGCAGGCTAACTAGAACTGGGGTGTCCTATGTGACGGATTGAGGCGCACATTTGGTTTTCCCTGATCGGCACTAAGTTGGAAGTGGGTCCAAAACTAGGAGGGGTGGGCGCCTGGGTGGCTCAGTCGATTAAGCGTCCAACTTCGGCTCAGGACATGATCTCACGGTTCATGAGTTCGAGCCCCGCATTGTGCTCTGCGCTAACGGTGTGGAGTCTCTTGGGATTCTCGCTCTCTCCCTCTCTCTGCCCCTCCCCTGCTTGTGCTCTCTTAAAAATAAATAAACTCCAAAAAAAAAAAAATTAGGGAAGCTGCCAGTTATTTACCAAGTCCTGGCCATGTTTGGCCAACTGCTGGTGTGGTTATGTAGGTCGCGGGGCTGATGGCTAGAGATACCGGTCTGACCGCCTACAGGACTAACTTGTACTGCAGGCTGGCTTCTGGGCTGTATGTAAATCTCCTGAGATGCTTCTCCCTGCTGGTATGCTCTGCTTACGTGCCCAGTTCTAAAATAGCTTCTTCTTCCTTAATCAGTCTTCCTTCAGGCCTCATCTTCTCTTTCTAAAACTCCATCTCAGGGTGCCTGGGTGGCTTAGTCGTAACTATCTGACTTCTGCTCAGGTCATCACCTCACGGTGAGTTCAAGTCCCACATTGGGTGAGCTCGAGCCCTGCTTCCTCTCTCTCACTTGTGACCCCTTTCTCTCTCTCTCTCTCTCTCTCTCTCAAAAAAATAACAAAATAAATGGTGTATATTACTAAAAAAAAAAAAAAATGAAACCCCATCTCAAAGTGTGAGGTCTTGGTGGACGTTTGCAAAAAGGGGACTGATTAAGGTGCGAGTATGCCTGCAGCGCCTTCCCCGATGCCTCTGTATCTCTGTAGAAGATGCTGGTTAAAGCTAAAGCAGCTCCAATTCGTGCAAGTTCTGGGGTGTGTCTCAGGGAAAGGATCCCTGGCAATAAGGGAGGGGAGTATCCTGAAGCGGGTAATTATGTCCTGTGCAGTGGGAGGGCCTCTTTAATTGCCGAGGGCGAGAGTGAGAGAACAGCCACACCCCTGGGCAAGCCACAAAACAAGGAATGAACAAGGGATGTGATGCCACCCTGGGGTGACGCAATTCAGAGGCCTATCACCACACTGGAATGTTCCCTGGCCTCTCAGGTTGGAGGCGGAATCGGTGAGTGTGGACCATCACCGGCCCTCTCAGGTCACTTATGACATTCTGTCCCCATAGCTTCGGGCTCAATATTCTGCTGCTCATGGAGTGTGTTCCGTCCGCAGTTCAAAGCCCACAAGGGGAAAATCAGTGGCTAGGAATCTGGCAGAGAAACTGCAGAGGGCTGGGCCTGGGCCACCTTTGTTGGGTCAATAGACAGGATTCCATGTCTCCCTACTTGTTCTTGTTGTGAAAACCATGTCCCTGGTGCTGGACAAAGTGCGGGGAATATCATTAGAAACGAAATCCACTCCTAACCCCCCAACCCCCCTCCACAAAGGTAGAAGAGAAAGAAAACAGGTTTATTACTGAACAGCGTTAAACCAGAATGTGTGAGCATCACAGGCAACCAGCTGGAGGGGCTGCAAAGACAGAAAGCATCTCTCTTGGGCACCTAAGTGGATAACTCGTTTATGTCAGGCAGGTTCCACGATGTGGAGTCAGGTGAAGTTAGGCGCATCTCCCCCAAAAGGGAAACTGGAAGCTGGGGCGTCACCTTCCTTGATGATCACACACAAAGAGATGCCCCCCGGGTCTTTGAGTTGTAAGACTGGCAAATGGCTTCTGTGGCCATTAAAAAGATTCCTGTGCATTTGGAAAGGATGGAGAAAGGAATTCTGAAAGAAAAATGAGGCAGGGGAGTGTTTTCCCCCCTTCCTTTCAACTGGGAGAATTAAGCCTTTAATTTTTAATTTATATTTGCCCTTACAAAAGTTACCCCTGTGTCAGGAGTCAGGATCAGGGTCTAGAGGGACTGGGCTGGAGCCCTGCAGCCAGCGAGCCTGGGGATGGCACCAGGCTCTGGGAGCAGATCTCATTTCAGGTGAGTTTCTGTCTTCCCTGTGCTGTCTGCGGCCACAGTGAGGGAACCGGGCTCTCCTTTGATGGCTAGAGACACCCTCCCTGGCGAAGGGGGCATTTATAAGGGCTTCTGTCCCCCCTTCCTTCTCCCCCATACAGCCCAACCCCCTCCCCGCCCCCACCCTGTTAGATTCTCACATCTTTATCTCTGATCTTGACGCACAAGATAAGGTTTCTATAATGGAAAAAAAGAGCAAGAACGAGTCAGGTGGTGAGTCAGAGCCAATTGAGCCAGCAATTTAAGAAGCCTGCTCTAAAAGCTGATGCTGGGGCCGCAGCTTGTGAAGCAGAGCACAGCGACCCGCCGGCACATCACAATCCTTGCGCGCACATTCCTTCCCCCTCCCTCCAAGGAGTGATCCTCGAAACTGGCCCTCTCTGGAAACGCTGCCTGTCCTGCTATTGCTTCCAGCGCTCTGGAGGAGTGGACATCCTGTGGTGTCTGAAACATTCCCTCGGAGGCCCAAGCACCTATGGTGGGTTTCTAGCAAAGCCATCCAAGGTTGAAAAAGATCTCCAGGGACACCTGGGTGGTCAGTGAGTTAAGCATCTGATTCCATTTTGGCTCAGGTCATGATCTCAAGGTTGTGAGATGAGATCTGCCACGAGATGAGCGCAGAGCCTGCTTAAGATTCTCCCCAGGGCACTTGGGTGGCTCTGTTAATTAAGACCTGACTCTGAGCCCTTGGTTCAGGTCATGATCTCGCTGTTCGTGGGTTCGAGCCCCATGTTGGGCTCTTCACTGCGCTTGGGATTCTCTCCCTTTCTCTCTGCTCTTCCCCCACCTCTCTCAAAATAAATAAGTAAACTTAAGAAAAAAAGTAAAACCCAATTAAAAAAAAAATCTCCCCTCTCTCTGTTCCTCCCCTCCTGAACTGGTGTGCACACTCTTTCAAAAAAAAAAAAAAAAAAAAAAAGAAAAGAAAAAGAAAAAGATCTTAATTATATCATAAGGTCAAAACGTCTGCCTCCAGAAAGGTCATGACCTGATGTCCTCGGGGCAAATAACTGCTGGTCTTACCTTGAATTAAATGCTGATGTTGCTACAGGTTCCTGCTCATTTGCTTGTTCACCTCATTTGCCTCTTCAACGAGAAAGGATTGATGGCCAGCTTTGTGTTGGGCATTGCTCCGACGGTGTGTGGACAAAGAACAGATTCTGCCTCTGCACATCCCTACAGAGAGGACAAATGCATCAAGATGTGGGGTCTGAGCCATCCATCCCCCCCAGAGAAGTGAGCTCTGGCAGTGTCACCTGACATGCGGTCTGAATCTTGTTGTACCTCACCTTGCCACCAAAAACCCAAGTTCGGCTGCCCATCCCTCGAAAGGCCAGTACTCAAGGGGCACCCAGGTGGTTCAGTGAGTTAAGCATCTGCTTTTGATTTCAGCTCAGGTCATGATCTTATGGTTCCTGAGAGAGAGCCTCTCCATGCTGGGTGTAGAGCCTGCTTAAGATTCTCTCTCTCCCTCTGCCCTTCTCCTGTTTGTGATCACACTCTCTAGAAAGAATAAAGAAAAGAAGAGAAGAGAAGAGAAAATAAAAGAAAAGAAGAGAAAAGAAAGGGAGAGAGAGAGAGGGAGAGGGAGAGGGAGAGGGAGAGGGAGGGAGGGAGGGAGGGAGGGAGAAAAGCCAATACTCAAGAGATGAGTTTTGATTGGAAAGGAATAGGAGGTTTATTCAGGTGGCCGACTACCTGGGGAAGGCCAGCTCTTGTCCAAAAACCAACTCCTAGGTTTCTGTCTGGCCCAATAATTTTGTAAAGGAATTTTAGGGCAGTTAATCAGTAAAAGGGGAGCACAGTGGTCTGTCACACTTGATTGCCTGCAGACTCAATGGTGCCAGCTACAGACATTATCGTGGTGCTCTGAGGTTGTCCTGGTGCCCTTGGGGGGGAAGTTGGGTAAGACGGCTGGGTTCTGAATCTTTCTAGGAAACAATTCATGATCTATACAAAGAAAGGTTTAGCTAAGCAATCATGTAGGCTACAGGTGCTTGCTAAAACTTAAAGACTACTGAGTTGGCAGAGGGCCAAGGCGGTGGCTTCAGCCTTCTGGAAAAATGTTCGGCAGGAAGACCAGGAAACGTTTCTTGAAAAATATCTGTAGCAGATAAGGCTGCAAAGACGCTTAACTGTGGTCTCGGCTTTTGGCTAAAATCTGTGATTCAGCTGTGCAGTCAGGTGTGCCTGTGGAAGGTCAAGAAGCCAACTCCTTTGTCTTTTCGGGAACCCACACCTCGAGCACCTAGGTTACCATGAACTCTGACCAGCATAGTGATGCCAGTAATATAAACCATGCCATTTACCTTTATTGTTATACCTGAATACTTACTTTCAACACGAGTAAACATCGATGTGTAATAAAAACTCTCAGAAACTGTGTTTTAAAGCATGGCACAAGTCTTAGTTTGCAGGATTACTTCAATGAACTTGCATTGCTACCACTGATCAATCTTTATTAAGTTTAGGAGTTAAAGAATAGATAAAGCTTAACTTTCGTCACTTGCCACTGGAGGGGATGGGAAGCTTCATAACCCGGTGACTGTAGAGGACCGTTTTAGGCAACCAACCTGAACCGTGGAAACCTGAGTAAGGCAGAAGGGCCCACAGTGACCCTTACCCCCCGGCTAAATACAAACAGGTCCATTAGGCAACCCACCTCAAAATATCCATACGCCCTAGCTGACCAATGTGCTACTTACACCTAGACACAGGTACCAAAAAAGGAAAACGCTATACATTCCCATACCTGCTCACCTTCCCCCTTAACTATAGCCCCCGACCACTGCCTCTTAGCATAGTCTCTCCCTTGCTACCATGCCCAACGCTCCCTTGCCGTGTATTCAATCAACTTCTATCTCCTTTGTTCTGCCTTGGGTGAATTCTTTCACCGCCGGCACCACCGGCCTCCACCTGATCAGGTCACACCACAGAGCCTGATGTGGAGCTCAAATTCACACACCCTGAGATCATGACCTGAGCCAAAGTCAGACGCTTGACCAACTGAGCCACCCAGGTGCCCCTGGATATCGATTTTAACAGTTGGTCATTTCCATTCACCCAAAAGAAACATTCAGTGCATCTGTAGTCACAGGGGACACCCTTCAGCTGAATCTACATGGTTCTAAATGAGTGATTTATAGGGAAGTCAGAGTGGGGGTGGGTGATGAGTGAAGGACAATGAAGGCAGAGATGAAAGGTAACCAAAAAGCTGAAGAAGTTGTGAGCTCAAGAGCTTGTGTGGGAGGAGTCTTGCAGGAGGGGGTCATTGACGCCCACTTCCTTCTCAAGGAAGGAACATCTGCATTTCTTTTTTGAGGCCAATACCCCATTTGGTACAAGCATTTTAGCACCTAGACCCCCATCTTGTCCCCACCCTTTGTCCAGAGGCCTTGGTTTCTCCAAAGCCCGCTCTTGAAAACCGGGGCTTGTAGCTCTGCCCCTGCTGACCATCACCAGATTCCATCTCTCAGAGCCTAACCTGTGACCCCACTGCCTGTCCCATCCGGCACTGACCGCTAACTGTCCACCACAGGCTGCTTCTGCTCCTGACCTGGCATGAGCTGAAGCCCCATAACAGTGGCACAGCTGCCATATTATTCAGTATAGAAATGTGCTTGATCAGAGCTTTAAGACATAATACACCAGAATTTAAGAAATCTTTAGAATAAATAGGTAAAGGAAGAAAAACATACCATAGGTACCAGCATTTTAAAAAATAGGTCCTGTACCAAGCCACATAATAGGTGGCCTTGAAATAATACTGATTATACAATAGGGAGTGAGGACCCCAGGAGGACTCACACCAGGAAAATTGGGGGGGGGGGTGCAAATGGACCACTTACTGCTACAATATCTTACTTCATCATGATTATATGCATGGGGAGTAGAGGTAAAAAAAAAATGTACCATATAATTAAATGAATTGGAAACTCTTCCATGTCTGTCTTTCCAAAGCATGCTTAATATTTGATTTAAATATTTCCTTTTTTTTTTAAGTTTTATTTATTTATTTTGAGAGAAAGAGATCATGAGCAGGGGAGGGGCAGAGAGAGGGAGAGAGAGAATGCCAAGCAGGCTCTCAGCCCAGAGCCTGACATGGAGCTCAAACTCACGAACCGTGAGATCATGACCTGAGCCGAAATCAAGAGTTGGTCACTCAACCGACTGTGCCACCCAGATGCCTCTGATTTAAACATTTCTAATGTTTATATTTTCTTTTTTTAATTTAAACTTTTTATTCTGAAGAAAAAAAAAAGCCTTTGGATGTCAGAAAAGTTGTAAGATTACAATAGAATATGATAAACTCCATATAACCTTCACCTGAGTTCACGGATCTTAGCCATTTTTATGCACTGCTTTCTTGCTCTCATTCTCTGCTCTCCCCAGCCCCTCCTTCTCTCTCACTCACAGTATCTCATAAGAGCAAAGACATTCTCTTGCCTAATTATAGTACAATTAGTCCAAGTCAGGGGATACCATAACAATGCTATTCAATTAGCTAACCACTTGTCCAGTAATGTATTTTATAGGCAATTTTTTTCTAAGCCTCTACTCCAGGATTGTGCTTTGTACTTTGTATTTAGTTGTTTTGTCCTTCTTTCCTTTAATCAAGACCAGTTCCTCAGGCTTCTTCTTCCTCTTCTTCTTCTTCTTTTTTTTCCTCTTCAATGACATTGACATTTTGTATTAAAGAGTAGAGGCCATTTGCTTTGTACTATGTTCCAGGGAACAATCAAATCAAGCTTTCCTCTTGATTAGAATCAGTTGGCTCATTTTTGGAAGGGCTCCTACATCAGTGATATTGGATCTTTCTCAGTGCATTGCATTAGGGGGCACATGATGATGTTCATTCATCCCGTTACTGGGATCACTCAGTTAAGGTAATCCCCTTCAGATGTCTCCACAGCAAAGTTCCCTTTTTTCCCTTTGCAATTAATAAGTTAACTGCAGGATATACTTTGAGACATGTGAATAGCCTGTAATCCATTGTATTTGTCAGGGTTTTCTGGGGAAATAAAACCAATGATGTGCATGTATATGTATGGAGAGAGAAAGAGGGAGCAAAGATTGATTTTAAGAAGTTGGCTCACACAGTCATGGTAGTTGTTGAGTCCAAAATCTGCAGGATAGGCTGGCAGGCTGGAGACAGAATTCCCACTTCTTTGGGAGACTTCAGTCTTTTTCTTTTATGGCCTTCAAAGGGTTGGATGAGGCCCACCCATATCATGGAGGACAATCTGCTTTACTCAGTCTAGTGATTTCAATGTCAATCTCATCTAAAAAATACCTTTACAGTGACATTCAGACTGGCCTAGCCAAGTTGACATACAATTAACTATCACACTCCTCAAACTTCTATCCAATGGTTTCACCATACATTGATTATTTTTAGCTTTAATTGATCATGACCATGATGATTCAAAATGGCAGTGTTCTAACTCTATCATTCCTTCTACATTTGTCAGCCATTAAAAAAAAAAAACCCAGGAAAATGCAGATAAAGCTAAATTCTTCCACTGTTTCCCAGAAGTATGATATATAATTATTATTTTGGTGTAATATCTCATCAATTCCACATAGTTTCATTTTGTAAGTAAGTCTTTGCTTCATTTGGAACTTATACCAAGTACATTGTGACATATGGAGCCAACCTGATTTTTTCCCAGATGACTTTATTATCACCATTTGTCAAAAGTCCATGTTTTCTCGCAATGATTTGATATGATAAAATTCTATATTCCCATATAATCTGGCTCCACTTTGATTTTTGTATTCTATTCCATTTATTTGTCTTTTCGTGGCCCATAGTCCCTGTTTAATTATAGGGCTTCCATAATATCTTGTGCTATCTCCTGGAGACAATTGTCTGTGTGTTTCTTGCATTTTTGCACATTTTTTGAGGGGTGCCTGGGAGGCTCAGTTGGTTGAGCATCTGACTTTGGCTCAGGTCATGATCTCATAGCTCATGGTTTCAAGCCCCACATCGGGCTCTGTGCTGGCAGCTCAGAGCCTGGAGCCTGGTTTGGATTCTGTATCCCTCCCTTTCTCTCTGCCCCTTCCCAGCTTGTGCTCTCTCCCTGAAAAATAAAGAAACTTAGGGGGGGGGGGGCCTGGGCAGCTCAGTTGGTTGGGCGTCTGATTTCTACTCAAGTCACGATCTCACGGCTCATGAGTTTGAGCCCCATGTCTGGCTCTGTGCTGACAGCTCAGAGCCGGGAGCCTGCTTTGGATTCTGTGTCTCCCTCTCCCTCTGCCCCTCCCTCACTTGTGGTCTGTCTCTCTCTCAAGAATAAACAAACATTAAAAAAAATTAAAAAAAAAAACTTAAAAAAAATTTGCACATCCTTTGAGCTGATGATGCCTTTGTTCTGGGCTTCCTTTAAAGGATATGTGTATAACAAACAGTGTTGGAAGACAGAGATCATGTCTCCCAGAAGCAAAGGGCAGGCATGCTCCCATCTGTTATAAAAGATTTGGGCTCCCTAAGTTCAGAGTTTCTCCCCTGTCAGGCAACCTACATGGCTGTATTCATGTCACCTGTGGAAACTAGGGTTCAGGGAACACATCCAGGAAAATGTTGATAATGCTGACACTTTGCTTTAGCCAGGAATCTTGTGTCTTTTATCATATCATGAACCTGTAGGGGGCTAACTTGTTAGCTTGCAGGAAGGTTAAAATCTCTGACCCTTCCTGGTTGTTGACATCACTTCATAGGGGAGTCCTTCCTCAATGCCCCTCTTGATTAGACTTTTCCTGGTGTTCTTACATGCTTATTTGTCCATGTAACCTTTAGAATTAATCTAGTTCTCAAAGTCAATCAATCAGACAAAACCTTGTATTTTATATGGAACATGCTAATTTCACAAATCAATTTCAAGAGAATCTATAATTTCATTGGTGAATGTTCCCTTTTTCTAGGTTCTCATGGCCAAACTTGTAATCCAGGTCTTTAGTAATTTACAGCTGAACTACATGTCTTCTTAAAACCAAATTTTGGATTTTGTTTAAATAAATGAAAAGAAAACCCTATTAAACCTTGGGATGAAAAGCATAGTGGCCAAAACATGGCCTGTCATTAAAATAGAACACACCCCAGGGCTCCTGGGTGGTTCAGTTGGTTGAGTGGCCGACTTTGACTCAGGTCATGATCTCGAGGTTCATGGTTTGAGCCCCGCATTGGGCTCTGTGCTGACAGCTCGAAGCCTGGACCCTGCTTTAGATTCTGTGTCTCCCTCTCTCTCTGCCCCTCCCCCACTCCCGCTTGCTCTATCTCTCTCAAAAATAAATAAACATTAAAAAAAAAAAAAAGAACACACCCCAGAGGGCTGCCCTGAAGATTGAATGAAGTCATACACGTGGGTCAAGCACGATAAGAAGTCATTAAATGTTAGTGATTGTTATAATTATTTCTTTTGGTAGCAGTGATCTTTCATCTCACATGAACAAAAAAATCCCAGTTCTGACCATTTTCATATGTGTGAATCTGTGTGGTGAGGAAGCTCAAGGTCATTTATTTTTTAAGATTTTTTTTTTATTTTTATTTTTTTCAACGTTTATTTTTATTTTTGGGACAGAGAGAGACAGAGCATGAACGGGGGAGGGGCAGAGAGAGAGGGAGACACAGAATCGGAAACAGGCTCCAGGCTCCGAGCCATCAGCCCAGAGCCTGACGCGGGGCTCGAACTCACGGACCGCGAGATCGTGACCTGGCTGAAGTCGGACGCTTAACCGACTGCGCCACCCAGGCGCCCCTTTTTTAAGATTTTTATTTTATGTATTCTTTTTTGAGAGAGAGCGAGTGTGCGTGCAAGTGGGGAAGAAGGGCAGAGGGAGAGAGAGAGAACCTGAAGCAGGCTCCGCGTTCAGAGTGGATTTCTGACTTGGGGCTCGATCCCATGACCCTGGGATCATGACCTGAGCCCAAATCAAGAGTCAGATGCTCAACCAATAGGTCCACCCAGGTGCCCTGAAAGAATTCTTATAATATAGAATTATGATTTATTGGGTGCCGGACATGGATACATGAATTTGACTAACATGGTAATGATCATCTATAAATAAAATCCTCTCCCTCAAGTGTATCTTTTAATTGAAAACATTTTACATTTCTCATGGAGGCCACTACTTCATCATTTTTACAATTTAATGAGGATGAAAGCCCAGCTTATGCAGGAAGAGATAGTAATGGATGGTTTTGTTCTGTATCAGAGCCATTATGATAATTCTGAGTCCTCTGTCCTTGGAAATGTTGGGTTCATAAATTTAAACTGATAGAAGGCACAGCAATCCAGTTTTTACTGGAATTTGGTTATTTGCTTTATTCTAATGTATATTTTTTCAGTTCTCATTATTTCATTTAGATATTAAAAGTCCTGCCTTCTATGCTATAATAAAGTACCTGAATGATTTCCATGATAACATGCTAGCCTAAGTCTGAGATGTGAATGAGTCCTGAGTTGTTAAGAACAAGCTACTGGCGGCTGTAGTGACCATTTCCAGGGGCAGGACCAAAGCCCAGGCAAGGCCAGTGGGTCGCTTGGAGCAGCCAGCTGGGGTCTGAAGGAAGCACCGGCTCCCAGCTCCTAAACCACCCCCACCCCATTCTTATGGCTGCTTAAGGCCCATTCCAGCTGGGGAAACCAAGAAGCTAATTACCATCAGCTGGTTGGCAGGGATGAGAAAACCTGATGAACACATTTCTCCAGAAGACACATGGCTTATGAGGAGTTATGGAGACAAACAGGAGAAAGGCGCTAACATCAAAGCCAGCCCTGATGAAAGCTCTGGTTTGAATCCTGTCTATCCCCTCAGTATCCCTCCCCCCCGCCTTTTGATAGTTTAGAGAACCAGAAACTGTGGTAATCTGAAGTCTGCATATAGAGACACATGGAAATGTGGCTAACATCCCTTATTGTCATATTCATTGGCTCTCTTTCTTGGACACCTTACTTTTGGGAACAGCTTCAAATGTATGGACTGGTTCTCTAAGAGCATTCTAGCTGAAACCACATTTCTTGTTCTTTCTTCTTTTTTCCCCAGGGGTATTTTCCACAGGTCCTTCTGGGTCCAGTCCCCACCCCTCTCCATTCTGTTCTCTGACTCAGGAAGCTGGTCTATCGGAACAGCATCAGTGTCTTCCTTGCTCTGGCTTCTGGTGGATTCAGCCAAGGACAGAGAGGCGGCGAAGGAAGTCCAGAAGTCCCCTTTCCAGACTGCCTTGGTTGGCTGCATTTCCTACAGCTGAGTGCTCCTTCTGGCTGTCAGTGACAGCTCCCACCTTGCCCCTGAATTCTGGCACTAGTGAGGTTTTTCCTAGGTCCAGTGCTTAATCGTGTCATGTTGGTCCCACCAACTTTACCCACACTGTAGAGACACTTCTCATTTCCCGTTTGAGCGTGCCATCTGTTTTCTGCTGGGGGCCTGTGCTCATTTCCTAGGACTGCTGTGACAAATATCCACGGCAGAGTGACTTTACACAGCAGAGATTTGTTCCCTTACAATCTGGAGTCTTGGACTCTAAAATCGAGGTGTCGGCTGCCGACAGGGCTGTGCTCTCTTGTGCTCTCTTGGGAGGCCCTAGGGGAGACTCCTCTGGGCACTTCTCTCAGCTTCCGGTGTGGCCAGAAGCCCTTGGCCTGCAGCTGTGTGACTCCAATCTCTGCTCCCTCTTCACAGGGCAGGCTCCTCTCTGTGGGGGAGGGTCAGAGCGAGAGGGAGAGAGAATCCCAAGCAGGCTCCACGCCATCAGCATGGAGCACAACTCGGGGCTTGAACTCACAAATTGTAGATCACGACCTGAGCCAAAATCAAGAGTCAGACGCTTCACTGACTGAGCCACTCAGGTTCCCCAATGTGACTTCATCTTAATTTGAGGACATCTGCAAAGACCCTATTTCCAAATAAGGTCACATTCATAGGCACAAGGGGTTAGGATGTCAATATATCCTAACAGCTCAACCCACAACAGGGCCCAATGGATATGGTGTCCCAAGTGGGCTCTTCTCTCCCTCCAGGTTCTCAGGCCCCCCTGGTCTCCTCCATTAGTCCTCCTGCTTGCTTCACTTTCTTCACGTTGTTCTCCTACTTGATTTCCCAATGACCTCAAACACTATCCCCCAGAAACTCTTCTTTCTGTCTTGGTAACATTGCCACCACTACAGTTCTGTGTTGTTGTTTTCTTTTTCAAGATTTTATATATATTTGTAAGTAATCTCAATACCCAATGTGGGACTCGAACCCACAGTTCTGAGATCAGCCTACTAACTGAGCCAGCCAGGCGCCCCAGTCACCACTCCAGTTTTAAGGTATTCATTTTCTTTGCCCTGTTCTGCTCTGGTCTCCTGGTAGACTCTCCCCACCTCCTAGAACAGAGCCAACTATGCATGGCATTCCCTGTTAACACAGATGGCATGTGACATATGTCCACCCAACCATGAAGGGGTGGAATTTGGGGAAAAGCCTCCTCCTTTGTGCCCCTCTCCCTCTCCCTCCATTCCTTTCCTTCTCCCCTCACTCCACCCCCATGCATGCACACTCACATTGACCATGACAAAGGAAGTTCTACTACTGGCATAGCCTTCCTATAACCATGACAGGAGCTGGTTTCCAAATGAGACAAGAATAACGTGGATAGGGGCGCCTGGGTGACTCAGTAGGTTGAGTGTCTGACTCTTGATTTCTGTTCAGGTCCTGATCCCAGGGTCATGGAATCGAGCCCCACATTGGGCTCTGTGCTGAGCATGGAGACTGCTTAAGATTCTCTGTCTGTCTCCCTCTCAAAAAGAGAAAGAAAGAGAGAGAGAGAGAGAGAAATGTGGACAGGAAACTGAAATAAAATGAAAAGACTTGGCCACTGATGACATCATAGAACAACTGGGTCAATGAGCCCTGAAGGCTGGCCCACCTCAGACTTTGAATCATGTAAGCCTAACCATGCTTATGTGACCTAAGTTGGTTTGGGTTTGGGTTTCTGTTACTTGCAGCTGGGTTGTGTGTTTTTTTTTTTTTTTCCTTTCTCTTGTTTCTAAATGACTAAGAAGATAGAACAAAAAAAAAACCCAAAACAAAATCAGAAAGCAGTTTTCTTGGATACAAGATGGCCAGGTGAGAATTGGAGGCTGTCTGGTTCTCAGTGTCAGGATGTCGATGGGGAATACTTCCTCTCTTCCTAGATCCCTGGGTTTTCAGCCCCATCAGGTCTGTCCCGAGTAGATGCCACAAGCTGGCGTGTGCCTAGAAGTCCCACGGAAGGAGAGCGTGTGGCAAGCTAACCTGTGAGGGTCTGGAAGATGGCTTTGGGGAAAACAGGTCAGGGAACCACACCGGGGGGACAAGGCAGCTTTCCCAAGCGTTGTGAACAGACTGTTGGAAAGAGTAGAGACAGAAAGCATATTCAATAAAAAGAAGGCTGCAATTAGGACTTCTGGATAGAGACAGGGACTGAATACAAATATTTATATCTACTCCCTCCTTAAACTCACTAAATGACAGTAAAGATGGTAAAATATATATTTTTAAATGTATAAACTCACAAGAATTGGAGAGAAGACAATATTGACAATTTTGGAAGCCGAACAGCAGATAGATGAATGGTAACTTAGCCGACTTCAGAAAGCAAGATCCAAAGCCAGTAGTAGGGAAGCTACAGAACAACTCAAATTGCATGCGTACACACACACACACGTTTACACATGCACACACAGGCACATGCATCTGAGGAATCAGCAGCACCAGCACCTTAGGAAGTTGAGGTGACGATAGGGCAACAGGTAGGAATTTGATCCTTAAGTCCTCCTCCCGCTACACAGCTGGATGCTTCTGTGTGGTGGCTTAGTCTCTGGAGGGGGTAAAACCAAGGGTCACAGGCTCAGGGGACACATGGACCATTGGGTAGAGTACTGGATAACAAACAATGGGGTGGCGTAAATGAAGGTTTCCATACTGAATGTAGGCACATCCTCCTCCTCCCTCCTTCCTGTCGTGCTTCCACCCTCTGGTTTGGATCAGCTGAAGGGAAAAAAAATCTAAAAATGCCACCTTCTGGGTTTCTGCAATAAAATGGCTCATCCAGATTTCCCTATGTGGAGATCACAGTCACGTGCATGGAGCTTCCAATCAGCGCTTTAGGGCTCTTCTCTTAAATCCGAGCAGACAGCCAAGAATCAGAAGGTATTTGAGGAAATGTGCCATTTGAGAAACAGGCTAAGAAACAAGCAACTCAGAAAAAACCAACTTGGAGGGAAGGAAGAGACACAACACAGGGGAAGAAGACTTTAAGATACCCAGAGTGGTAGTCTAGAAGTTGGGAGAAGAGCGGCCATCATGAAATAGAAGCTGGATCTGATCGTGACAAGTCCGCTCATTGGAAAGACTCTAGGTTCAAGACATGATGGCAGAAATTGAGGAAAAAATGCGTGAGAGAGTTTAGAACATAAACTGAGGATTTCTCAAAAGTAAAACAAAACAAAAAAGTAGGAGAGAAAGGATAAAAAAAAAAACCCAGAGTCTGGTCAAAGAGGAGGAAAATCTAAATAACAGGAGTTCTAGAGAGAGCAGAAGAAATGGAGAGGAGAGGATTTGAAACAATTTATGAAAATGACCCAGAATCAAAGGACAGGAGTTTCCAGATCAAAAGGGCCCACAGAGCATCCAGCACAACAGATAAAAATAGACCTACACCTGGGAGGGATGGGTTAATTAGGTGATGGGGACTTAGGGGTGCACCTGTTGTGCTGAATCACTATATTGTACACCTGAAAGTAATATAACACTGTGTTAACTGGAATTAAAATTTAAAAGACGGACTCTCAATCCCTATCAACATAACACCAGTGTTCTCCACAGAGCTAGAACAAACAATCCTAAAATTTGTATGGAACCAGAAAAGATCCTGAATAGCCAAGGCAAACCTGAACAAGAAAACCAAAGCTGGATGCATCGCAATCCCAGACTTCAAGATGTATTACAAAGCTGTAATCATCAAGACAGTATGGTACTGGCACAAAAACAGACACTCAGATCAATGCAACAGAACAGAGAACCCAGAAATGGACCCACAAACGTATGGTCAACTAATCTTTGACAAAGCAGGAAAGAATATCCAATGGAATAAAGACAGTTTCTTCAGCAAGTGGTGCTGGGAAAACTGGACAGCGACTTTCAGAAGAATGAGCCTGGACCACTTTCTTACACCATACACAAAAATAAACTCAAAATGGATGAAAGACCTAAACGTAAGACGGGAAGCCATCAAGATCCTAGAGGAGAAAGCAGGCAAAAACCTCTTTGACCTCGGCTGCAGCAACTTCCTACTCAGCATGTCTCTGGAGGCCAGGGAAACCACAGCAAAAATGAACTATTGGGACCTCATCAAAATAAAAAGCTTCTCACAGCAAAGGAAACAATCAGCAAAACTAAAAGGCAGCTGACGGAATGGGAGAAGATATTCGCAAACGACATATCAGATAAAGGTTTCGTATCCAAAATCTATAAAGAATTTATCAAACTCAACACCCAAAAAACAAATCATCCAGCGAAGAAATGGGAAAAAAGACAAGAATAGACACTTCTCCAAAGATGACATCCAGATGGATAATAGACACGTGAAAAAATGCTCAACACACTCATTATCAGGGAAATACAAATCAGAACCACAATGAGATACCACCTCACACCTGTCAGAATGACTAACATTAACAACTCAGGTAACAACAGATGTTGGTGAGGATGTGGAGGAAAGAGGATCTCTTTTGCACTGCTGGTGGGAAGGCAAACTGGTGCAGCCACTCTGGAAAACAGTATGGAGGTTCCTCAAAAAATTAAAAATAGAGCTACCCTATGACCCAGCAATTGCACTACTAGGTATTTATCTAAGGGATACAGGTGTGCTGTTTCGAAGGGGCACATGCACCCCCATGTTTCTAGCAGCACTATCAGCAATAGCCAAAGTATGGAAAGAGCCCAAATGTCCATCGATGGATGAATGGATAAAGAAGATGTGGTATATATATATATACAATGGAGTATTACTCGGCAATCAAAGAGAATGAAATCTTGCCATTTGCAACTATGTGGATGGAACTAGAGGGTATTATGCTAAGCAAAATTAGTCAAAGAAAAATAAATATCATATGACTTCACTCATACGAGGAATTTAAAATACAAAACAGGTGAATATAAGGGAAGGGAAGCAAAAATAATATAAAAAAAGGGAGGGGGACAAAACATAAGAGACTTTTAAATATAGAGAACAAACAGAGGGTTGCTGGTGGGGTTGTGGAAAGGGGGATGGGCTACATGGGTAAGGGGCATTAAGGAATCTACTCCTGAAATCATTGTTGCACCATATGCTAACTAACTTAGATGTAAATAAATAAATAAATAAATAAATACCTAAATAGACTCATACAGCACCATGAAATTTCAAATTCCTAGAAGCCAAGAGACAATGCTACAAGCTTCTAGAGAAAATAGTTTTCATAGGAAAGGTCAATAATCAGAATAGCTTGGGCTTTTCTTTTTTTCTATTTTTGAGACAGAGAGAGACAGAGCATGAACGGGGGAGGGTCAGAGAGAGGGAGACACAGAATCTGAAACAGGCTCCAGGCTCTGAGCTGTCAGCACAGAGCCCGACGCGGGGCTTGAACTCATGGACCGCGAGATCATGGCCTGAGCCGAAGTCGGATGCTTAACCGACTGAGCCACCCAGGTGCCCCTAGCTTGAGCTTTTCAATAGTGACAATGAAAAGCTCAGAGACATGGAGATGGTCCCAGAATTCACATTACCAGGGAAAAGGGCTCCCAGTTGGAACTCCACACCCAGCCAAATGTGAAGCAAACAGCACAGTAGAATAAAAAGCTTTCAGACATGTGGGGTGCCCCTGAGTGGCTCAGTTGGTTAAGCATCCAGGTTTTGGTTTCAGCTCAGGTCATAATTTCATGGACATGATATTGACCCCCTCATCAGGCTCCGTTCTGACAGTGGGGAGCCTGCTTGGGATTCTCCCTCTCTCTCTCTCTGCCCCTCCCTGATGCACACGCACACACACACACATACACACACACTCTCTCACTTTCTCTCTCTCTCTCTCAAAATAAATAGCTTAAAATAGGCTTTCAGACAGACATGCAAAACCCTAGAAAAAATTTACCTCACATGGCCACTTCTTAGGAATCAACCATAGAAAAGTCCCCAACCAAAAAAAAGGAATAAGAGAAGATGCTATGAAATACACGACATGGGAGGTAACAAAGAGGTGACGGCAATTTTAAGACCCTCTAACAAGGATCTTTTTGGCCTACAGATTGGCATCTGTTAAAAAACAAAATTCAACCAAGTGAATTTGAAAATCTAATTGGCTTTATTAAGAGATTCAGAATCAGGCAGCATCCATCCAGCAAGGAGGGGAGGGGCTCCCCAAGGCGGTGTACAAAATGGAAGCGAAGGCAGGCAAAAAGTTATTAGCTCAAGAAATGAAAGAATTGTTTTTGGCAAAGTCAACTTCCTTCAGGGGGTCTTATGTGCAGATGACCTCATCTTCCTTCAGGGGATGGAGAGGGCCCAGGCACAGATTACCTCACAGGTGCTGACCAGAAAATTCCAGATTAATTGGTTTAAAATTCCACTGCAGAGGTTGAAATTGCAATTAAGTCTTGGTTTGCTGTCCTGAGTGCAAGTGGCTCCATCTTGGGCCTGTGTTTCTCTGGTAACAAATCCTTCAGGAGGTTCCAGAAAAAAACCTTTTTAATGTTTATTTATTTATTTTTGAGAGAGACAGAGAGAGAGAGAGAGAGAGAGAGAGAGCGAGCGCGCGCACAAGTGAGAGTGTACGCAGGTGCTCAAGAGCACAGGGCTCGATCCCATGGACCATGAGATCATGACCTAAGCTGAAATCAAGAGTCAGACGCTCAATCAACTGAGCCACCCAGGTGTCCCTAGAAGAAACCTCTTTAAGATGATGAAATTGATAGAACATTTAGTGTATTTGGTCACATTGCGAAGAGATTTACTAAACTGAGGGAGTTTTGGAGGTTGAATTTGTATTTTTCTTTAAGTTTTTATTTTTGAGAGAGCACATGCGGGCACACACGTGCGCGAGTGGCGGGGGGGGGGGGGGCGCTGAGAGAGAAGAGAGGAGATCTGCACTGCCCGTGCGGAGCCCCACATGGGGCTTGAACTCACGGACCCGAGGTCATGACCTGAGCCAAAATCAAGAGTCAGTCAGCTGCTGAACAGCCTCAGCCACCCAGGGGGCCCCTGGAGGTTTAATATGTAAAAATATGTGGAAAAATAAACAAATTTGAAAAGGAATAATTAACGCCAGAGCAAACAAACTGCGATATCATGCCTGGGACAACGAATCACCGCGTACCGTGTGGCTTCTGCGGAACCACACTGACATGAGCGCAGTAATAGAACAGTGCCTATTAGTCTAACTGAAATCACCACACGGCTCACGCAGCGTGCGTTTGTAGCTGCCACGAACGGCAGGGTGTTCGTGAGGGAGAGCTAAATTCTCATTCTCTGCTGTAGGAAGTGAACGCAGCTTAAAGCCCAGAAACCCACCAGGAGCTGGCGAAGCCTGCCGTTTGGAGGTAAGCAGCGAGGCGGAAGGGTTCATAGAACCCGCGTGCAGCGGGCCGGGCAGGAAAACCAGAGGACTGCGATTTTTCCAAACGAACCTTTGCCTTTTTTAGACTTTGCAGGTACTGGCTTGATAAAAGGTAAAAACTTACTTTTAAAAATACACTGTATTCGTACAGAGTATTCGGGATGGCGGAGCGGGTTTGGACATTTTCGTCGAGATGGGTGTAGATGAATTGCACGCACGCAGTTCTCTAGAAGCCGACTGGGGACCCCGGGGGCATTCATCTGTCTCGTTTTGAGGTAGGAGCAGCCCCGCCCTTCTGCATCCAGTCTTGGCAGACGAGCGATCAAGGGAACAGTGATGTGAGAGCCGGACTCTGCTTCTCCCACCTCCCTGGGTGCGGTTTTCTATTTCTGCTGCCCAAACCCCCTTGCTTTAGGGCCCACCATTCTTTGGGGTTTGTTTGTTAAGTTTTTGTCATTGCAAGGAGACAGAAATTTCAGAGACCAGTCGGAAGGCTGTACTTTAGTCTCTAATAAATGCCACACCCAACGGATATTTGCTTTTTATCCACATGGATTTCAACCTTCAGCCTGCGGGTGGGCCACGTCAATGCCATCTACATCTCAGGCTTTGTGGGCCTGGGCCACTGTTGCTGGCGCAGTGACAGTTGACGGTCGGGAAGGAGGATGGCCAAGAAAACAGAGTTCCAGCAAATGGAGGGAATATTCTAACCTGTTGGTAATCTCTCCAGGGCAAAGATGGGGAGCCAACTCAGGCCATGAGGGAATCACATCACACTTTATTTTATAACAAAATGAGGTCCAAGCAGGACATTTGTATAGATTATTCGTAGCTGCTCTGGGCAGATGTGGTGATACATCGAAGAAAATGCACAGTGACCTAGGCTGGCATCCCTTGCTTGCGAAAATGATCTAAAAATTATACATGTCTGTGCCAGAGGTTCTAAGCACCACTGAGAATGTTCTTTAGGAGACTCCCTGATGCATTTTCCACCACCCAGAGGAAGTTAACATGTGTTTGCTCAAATAAACTAGTCTTCTCTTTTCCGGGGATTCCTTCGGCAGGTCACATGCTAACGTGAACAGAACCAGAGAGCAAAGGGCCAAGAGGAAGGCAAAGGATGTGAGAGGTGTTTTGTGGTTCACAGACGTGTGACCACCCGCATCTCATGACACCTGTTACAATAGCAAGGAGGGACTCCAAACCTTGACTTGCAGATATTTCTATCCACACACACCTGCATAGTGTACAGGAAGAGAATCACGCCCGTGTGTTAGCTCTATCGCCATGCTGATATTATTATGCCAGCCATCACAGCTTCGAGTGACTCACGATGCTTTCGAAATTGCATTTTCCCCAGGAAAGATTCATTCCTGCTGATGGGAGGCAGGAGTTCCAACGGAAAGTTCATAGTTTTAAATAGTTGTCTTTAATGAACCACAGTACATTTCCATGCACTTGCTAGATCTAAAAGTTGTTGTTCCAGAAAGGCACATATTATCATTAATCACAGTGTTTGCATGGTTTTACAGTCTCTATTATGTTTTCACACGATACCAAATGCTGTGGTTTTCAACCTTGGTTCTTTATTAGAATCCCCAGGGGCATTCAGAAACAAAACAAAACAGATGCCCAGGCTGCAACCCCACAGTTTTTTGTTTTTTTTTAAATGTTCATTTATTTTTGAAAGAGCACAAGTGGAGGAGGGGCAGGGGGAGAGAGGGGACAGAGGATCTGAAGCAGGCTCCACGCTGACAGCAGCAAGCCTGATGTGGGGCTCGAACCCATGAACCATGAGACGATGAGCTGAGCTGAAGTTGGACGCTCAGCCAACTGAACCACCCAGGTGCCCCTGCAACCCCAGAGTTCTGATTTCAGTGGTCTAGAGTGAGACCCGTGCGTGATATTAAAGAATGGTTTAATCCTCAGATGATTCTAAAAAGCAGCCAGTGTTGAGAAACCACTGTCCTGACAGCTTCCTAACATGCAGAGGTCCCTGTTGTGGCCCACAAGGCCCTGCGTGATCAATCCAGGTCACCCCTCCCTCATTCCTTGCTTACCACACTCTGTTCTCAAACACACCCACCGTATTCCCATCTCAGGACATATGCCCCTTGTTAGGGCCCCTTCTGGAATGTTCTTCCCCTAGACATTTGACTGTCTTGCTTCCTTACTCCATTCACATCTCTGCTCAAATGTCGCCTCCTCAGAGATACCCTCCTTGACCACTCCATTTAAGATACCAGCCATGGGGAGCCTGGGTGGCTCAGTCGGTTGAGCCTCCTACTTCGGCTCAGGTCATGATCTCGCGGTTCGTGAGTTCGAGCCCCGTGTCGGTCTCTGTGCTGACAGCTCAGAGCCTGGAGTCTGCTTCAGATTCTGTGTCTCCCTCTCTCTCTGACCCTCCCCTGTTCATGCTCTGTCTGTCTCTGTCTCGAAAATAAATAAACATTAAAAAAAAAATAAGATACCAGCCTTCACCAGGCTCTGTCTCCTTACTCTGCTTATTTTTGCTTCATAGCACTTATCAACATCTGCCATTGTGTTATATATTAATCTGGCTTACATCAGTGCCTGGAAAACAGTAGAAGCTTAATAAATATTTGTTGAATGAATCAATGAATGGATGAGGATATATGTAAAATAATGCAAACTCCGGCAGGTAGGAAGTGCTTGATGACTAGGTTTCTTTGCCAACTCACAAAAAGCCAGCTGCTTCCTCCGACTGCCTAGTGCCATCCTGAGGAACGGCGACCCCTGCTGGAATTTGTACCTGAGTCCCAGACAGGATGGAAGTCCACTAATGCCAGTCCCAAGAAAGAAGCTTCTAGAAATAGATATTCATTGGGGTACTTGGGTGACTCAGCTGATTAAGTGTCTTACTTCGGCTCAGGTCGTGATCTCACATTTTGTGAGTTCGAGCCCCGCCTGGAGCCTGCTTCAGATTCTGTGTCTCCCTCTCTCTCTGCCCCTCCACTGCTCACGCTTTGTCTCTCTCTCTCTCTCTCTCTCAAAAATAAACATTTAAAAAAACTAAAAAAGAGAGAAATAGATATTCATTATCTGATGAGGCTTTCTGTTGTGTATGCATGAAAGATTCATAATAAGTATTTCTGACATTCACAAAAAAGGCCTTTTGTTGGCACCACATATTCGCGAGCATGTTCTCGTCCGCCATCTTGTGGCCAACCTGGGGAACTTCCAGACAAACAGTGTGTCACAACCTCACTTAGTCAAAGGAAATTTCCCACAGCTGGGCTTGGCTAGAGCCATTTGGCAAAACACCTGTGGACATTTGATCAGGCCCCGGTGCTACCAGTCTTCTTAGGCTCCCAATGTTTAGAAACAGAAAGCAATGGAGGTGACTGCTTGTTTGGGTAGCTTTTGCTGGGGGACAGCTGGGAGGAATGCCTAAGGGTCACCTCCCCCAGAGCCGAACCTTGCCTGGCCTTTGTCCTCCTATTCTGACACAGCCTCTACCGTGACCCTGGTCACACCCAGACCCCCACGATTTTGTCTGGCTACTCACTAAAGGCTTGTAAACTTCACAAGTTTATTTATCTATTTTGTACCCCCGGTATATTAAACTGTATTTAGCACAGAATAGGTGCTCACTAAACAGTTGTTACAGGGATAAAATAAAAATTGCTAGAGCACTTGATAGAGCACTTACTACATGCCATGCACTATATGAAGCCCAAGCACTTTCCATGCACAGTCTTATAAATCATGTGTCAATATTCCCAGGAGTGGCCCTGGAACTTGCTTAGTCCCCGACAGACAAGGACAGTCAGTGCCCGAATTAGTCGGCTTGGGCAGCCAGAACAAATGCCACAGACCCAGGGCTTAGATGACAGAAATGAATTTGCTCACAGTTCTGGAGGTTGGAAGTCCAAAATCAGGATGCCATGAGGGCTGGCTTCTGGTGAGACCACGCTTCCTAGCTTGCAGACAGCGCTTTCTTGCTGTGTCCACAGAGCGAGAGAGAAATCTCTCGCTTCCTCTTCTTAGGAGGGCACAAATTCCATGAGGGCTCCCTCACTTGCTCCTGGGATGCCCGCTTGAGGTCCTTAATGCTTATTGGATACACATGGGCGTGACTTTTGGGAGTTGAGTGGGCCATAATGAGGATTCCTTTCAGGTTTGTAAACCAATCCAAGGACCCAAGTAAGTTTAATGACTTACTGAAGGTTATTCTTAGTAAAGTTCAGTCTTCCCCATGACTAAAACCCTGGCTGAACGGCAGGGGGCAGCTGTGAATACCATCTCTGCCCAAAAGTACACTTTAGGGAAGGGCTCTTGGCATCCTTTGCCCGTGACCACAAGGCTGGGGAAACCTGTCAAACTGAGTTCCTTAAGGGAGGGGGGGGGGGTGCCTGAACCTCCTTTCTCTCTCTTTCCTGTGCTGAGGGGGGCAGAGAATGGGTTGAGAGCCACCTTTGAAATGGAAACTGTTAAGGGAAACGCATTCTTGGCTCAGCACTGAGGACAGGACAGTCCCCAGGCCCACAGGCTTGCTGCCCGGGACCAATCCCCTGACTCCCAACACTCACTGAAAGTTCTTAGGCCTCCACACTGGCCTCCAGAACAGTCAGCTCTAAGAGATGCGTGAATCTTTGTTGCAGGGGTTCCAGACCAGCAGCCCGACAGATCTAGCCCCTGTTCCTTTGGAGCTTTTCAACACATCTAGGAGCCTACAAGTCTCGTTAGAACAAGCCAGATGTTACATCCAATAAAAACTCCAGTGGCTCTGAATTGTCAGAGGATAGTGGGGTGAGAGAAAGCAAGCAAGATCGAAAGCCATTCTGGTCACACTGCAGTGGATGGGGGTGGGCGTGGGAGGGGCTGCGTCCTGAGACACCTCAGAGCCCAGAGGCCCGTGCTCTGTCTCCACTGTTTACTGACTTTGATCAGGTTGGAGTCAGAGGCCCCAGACACACGGGGCTTTCTCTAGAAAGCCTGCAGTCCCTCTGACATCACGGCCTGGAGCCAAGTGGAAGGACTTTTTATTTATTTATTTGTTTTCTGGAGGCCTCTGAGAGGTTTAGGGAATGGGGAGTTACTGTTTCATGAGTACGAAGATCCAGTTCTGCAAGGTAGGAAAAGTCCTGGGGACGCAGGGTAGTGACGCTCGCACAGCAGTGCGAGTGCCCTTCATGCCACCTCAAGAGGGCTACGTGGCAAGTTTTGTCACGTATATTTTACCACAGTTAAAAAAAACCCGAACAGCTTGCACATTCTCTGCTGTCCTCTGCCTGCTGTCACTTCCGGTCTCCTTTTCTCTCCAGCACTGTCACTGGCTACCACTCCTTCTGTGGCTCACGTCTCTCCCCTCGCCCCAAGCCCCTGCCCCTCAGGGTGAGACGCTGGCCCCTGCAGGTCCTCAGAGCTAAGCACACCGACCAACCCACCGGAGGAGCCACTGCCGGGATGCAGAACTCAGATCCAAGGGAGGGGCTTCCGGTGTTTTCAGAGCACCACAAGGTCCTTAGAGGAGGTCCTGGCTCCCTCTGAGATGGTAAATGTGTTTAATCTTTTCTGTTTCATGCTTCGAGAACAGGGCTTACCAGTCCCTCCTCCCTACATATCTCCCTCCTGTCCATCTAGCCCAGCCCTGGGTTGTCCGTCCTGGGTTTCAAGGGAGCTGCTTCTCTGAAGCTCTCTGGTGCCCCCTTTACAATGCCCTCACCAGCACGTGTTTAAAGGAGACAGAATAGCCAGGTGGTTAAGAGGCAGGTCTTTCTCTCTGCTCAGACTTGCTTGGGTTCAAATCCTGGCTCAGCCCTCTGCTAGGTATATGGCCTGGAGCAAGTAACTTAAGCCAGTTACTCCTCAGTTTTCTTAACTCTGAAATGGGGGCAAGAAGACTTTCTTTAGTATTGTTAGAGTTAATCCCACACCGTCCATTAAACATTGGCTGTGAGAGGCAGGTTGGTACAGTGGCTGGAAGCCTGGGCCCTGGAGCCAGACTGTGGATACGACCTTGGGCAGGTTACTTGGTTTCTCTGTGGCCGTTTCCCCCTCTTTGGAATGGGAATAATAATAGTAATCTACATTATAGGGCAGTAGTAAGGATTGATGCTTGTAAACTTCATGCAATAACGTGCCTACAGTGTCCAATAAATGTTGTCTACTGTTTGCCATTTAAAACAATGATGCTGCAAAAAAATGCCATAATGCGTGATGAAATGCATGCAAAGTGGTCAACAAAAATCAAACTTGAACATACATTTAATGAAGTAATTTTATAGGGGCGCCTGGGTGGCTCAGTCGATTAAGTGTGCTATTCTTGGTTTCGGCTCAAGGTCATGGTCTCACTATTCATGAGATTGAGCCCTGAGTTGGGCTCTGTGCTCACAGCACAGAGCCTGCTTGGGATTGTCTCTCTCCCCTCTCTCTCTGCCCCTCCCCAGCTCACATGCTCTCTCTCTCAAAATGAATAAACTTAAAAAGGAAAATAAAGTAATTCTATAAAGTCTAAAATAGACTGTAAGCTACATATTTAGTACCCCCAAGAAAAAGAACATCCGCAAAAGTAAAAACAATAGCAAGAGAAATATGGAAACAAAACAAGAATAAGCTATTATGAAAAAGATTCATGTGTATATTGTAAACACTTCTCAAAATAGTTTGGCTTTTAGGGGCAGGTGTTCCCCACTTTCTGAAAATTCGCATTATGCCACTTGACTTTTACAGAAACCTACATTAGTGCCTGTTGTTGCTAGTAGAAAGAAATCCAACGAGCATTTTTACTCTTACAAAAAAAGAGGGGGGTGGAAACCAAAATAGCATTTAGTGCTGGTTTTGAGGCCAGTGTCGTAGCGGCTGCACACGCCCCGAGCAGCGAGAGCCGTGCAGCCAAGCTCCTTCCCGGAGAACCACACTCAGCCTCTCGGCATCAAGCCAGAAGAGCTTTGAACTGTGTCTTTGAGTATCTGGGCTTTACCTCCATTTCCTCTGTGCATCTATTAGCAAGATGTGTTGTAAGGTATCAGCAGAGCCTGAGAGAGGTAATTGTGGGGGTCTGGGGGCATAATGGTAATGGCTTCTTTGCTTTCCGCCATTTGAGCTGACAGAAGGCTTCACGGGAACACCCCACTTTCAGAGAGCGGGCAAAACCTGTGTAAGTGATGAAGTCCTACTATTTTCAACAAAAGCACTTCCAGTGCAGGTGCTCTCCCCAATCCATGCTGAAGCGTATTTAGCAGTCAGCCAACAACCGAGTCAGTGTACCATTTGGTTTCACATTGATCAGCCCGGAGCTTAGAGAAAGGCACAAAGCAAGAAAACATGAGGACCGAAAGACCCTGCGTTATTGACTTAGCCGGATGTGTCCCCTCCGCTGTCCCCGCGCCATGACGTTTGCTATCGTCCAATACCTTGCATCTACAACACCCATGCTGTCACCTGTCAATCTTGATGATGTTTGGAGAAGTGGCTAATAATAGCTACAGGGAGGTAGCTATTTGACTCTGGAAACTCAGCCCTGAGCAGCACAGTGGCCTACTTCCATCTGTGCTCTCTCCTCATACCATTTAAAGATCAATAGAAACCACGTAGGCATCATCTCCATTCATATGCAAAGCATACCTCAGTGTTCATATCAGAGTCAAGGGGGTTTCATTCAAACATTGGGGAGTCTATTGTGGGCCAGATACCTTCAAACCAAGGATTTTTAAAGCTTCAGATTGTATGGTATTCTTTGCCTTGTAGGAGAAATGAAATCTAAAAGGTCCACTAAAAATCTGAAAGGACACTTAGGACTAGAATATCTTTCTTTGGAGGATTTAGAATTAGTTCTCTTTCTTTTTTTTTTTTTTTTTAATTTTTTTTTTCAACGTTTATTTATTTTTGGGACAGAGAGAGACAGAGCATGAACGGGGGAGGGGCAGAGAGAGAGGGAGACACAGAATCGGAAACAGGCTCCAGGCTCTGAGCCATCAGTCCAGAGCCTGACGCAGGGCTCGAACTCCCGGACCGCGAGATCGTGACCTGGCTGAAGTCGGACGCTCAACCGACTGCGCCACCCAGGTGCCCCGAATTAGTTCTCTTTCAATGATTGGCCAGAGCAGGTAATGACAACTGAGCCCTCGTCACTGTAGCTACTGGTCTGCTCCATCAAAGGCACCACATGCGAGTCAAAGGGCAGAACGATCAGGGAGGCAAAATTAGTAGTTCCTCATAGCTACTCTTTCATGCCAGACTTCGTTCATTAGGCTCATTCCCCTCACTGTTGAACATTCAGTTCTCCGCCTCTACCAGCATACCCCTCCCAGCCTGAGGGGAGCACGTTGAGGCCCACTATGTTGCAGAGCATGAATGGAGAACGAGACACACACAAGAGCTTTCAGCCTAGGCAGAGTTGGACAGGGCGAACGGCGTGAGTGCAGTGGGTGGACGGCCGGGCTGGGGATGGGAAAACTCCTGGGGGAAGTGGCCCGAATCCTGAAAATCAAGAGGATTCAGCCGGGGGTGGGGAAAGGGTGGCTAGAGAGTATGTGTCTCAGGACCTGAGTTTTCTTCTGACCTGGAAATGAGAACTTGACGCTTTCCAGAAGAGGGTCATTGTTGGTTGGATTGGAGTGACCAGAGAGAAAGGAGATGTGTCATGAGAAGAGAAAGCCTCGTGGGCCTCAGTTAAAGAAGGAGGACTTGATCCTAAGGGTCTTCAGCAAGATTTGAGAGTCACGTTGCTTCTCACTCTGGGGTTTGGAGCCTCCCCTTCCTTCAGTGTCCGTCGTGCAATCGATCTTCCTAATCGATCACAGGGGCAAGTCCTGTGATCCTAATCCTTCCTCCTAATCGATCACAGGGGCAAGTCCCAACATTCAGAGCTGTACACAAGTTTGTTTTTGTAGGAGTGACAAAGCAGAATTTTCTGGGTCTGGTAACCTGAGATAAACACTTACAGGAGGAATCAAGCGCGAAGTCTTTATAACGCTCTACAAGAATTTTCGTTCCAGCAGAAAAATGCTTATGAGTATCAAGAAAAACAAGATGGTACATAAATATGCACGTAGAAACCTCTATATCCCTGGGAAAAATAGGACTGGGGAGAAATAAACCTTATATTTCATGTTCCTGGAATTTATTGTACGTGGGCATTGCTTTTGTTCATACTTTTATCAACCTCTGATGACACTGTATTGAGTGTACACGACTTTTAGAATCAGGACCCATGTTAAGGATTTCTTATCCTACCCCCAGAACACACAGACACTTGCTCTTAAGAACAGGAAGGTATTTCATACATTCCTGAAACTCCAAAAGTCATTACTGGCCTTTACCTGAGCGGTCTTTTGAGTCACACAAAATTTAAAGAGGTAGGGAATGGAAAAAACAAAACAAAAAAACAAAAGGTAAAGTTATCAGTTAATACTAGCCGGTGCTTATTATATTCCATTCTAAAGCCTGTAAATTCACTTTTTCACATTGGCTCCTGCCGCATCGAACAGTGTTTTCAAAGAGTGCTGGAATGCAAACAATATGGAACTTTGCCACCCTTTCAAAAAGTTTAGTCCAAAATAACTTCATTCATGTGGTAGAAAAGGAGTTAAAGGCAGGATATAGACTCATGGTTGTAGAAGTGTACGTGTGTGTGTATGTGTGCATGCTTTAAATATGACTTTTCTTTAAAAAAAAAAAAAAAAAGACTTCTTCCAGACTTTTAGGTTCACCGCTGGCAGCTTTTAGAAAAGAGCTTTCTTGGTTCGCAATTCTGAAGTCTTCCCCATCAGTGTCCTGCCACCAGGGGACAGAAGCCAGGGCATGTTCCGGACCCAGTCCGTCCTCCACTTGCTTCCTGACATTTACATCTGCGTCTGTGAGACGGGAGTCACCGTGGAATAGCTATTTTCCAGGCTCTTTTTCTTGTCATCATCATCAAACTGAGCCTCGATCTCCGCTGGATTGATGTAAGTATAGAAACGGGCCATGATGGCAAATATCACGCAGACAACCAGAAGCAAGGCCGCAAACAGAACGTACTCAGCCCACTTGAAAGGAATTGGAGTTGGAGCAAGAAAAAAAACAACAGAGACGATACAGGTTATGGTAAGGTACGCATCGGGAGCACGTTTTCTTGCTATGTCTAGGTAAGAGGTGCTTTGTGATTAAATCGTTATGGACAATTGGCAGCTGTTACCATAGATACAGAATGGCCCGCTTTGCTTGAGTGCCCAGGTATAAAGATAACATTTTTTTAGCAGCAGCTGGAGTGCAAAAATCAAGAGTTTGGGGAGATGAGAGAAAATTTCTGAAAAACCCGCGTTAAGGGACATAGCTGGCCCCTAGAAGGATGGGGGCCCAGAGAACACCACACAGTACCCTTGAGGGAAAAATAATGTGCTGAATTGTTCTAAGACCCCCAAGTTATCTTTCGGCAGTATCTTGAGGTTATGAGCACACAGCATTAGCGTATGCTCCGATGGGACCAGAGAGAGAAGAAAAGAAACAGACAGGGAAAGGGACGACCCCTTATGAGGTACACATGCCGAAGTGTGGAAGGGAACGGTTTCAGTATCAGAAAAGCCCTCGTTTTATGTTAGCTGGAAAAATTACAATCGCCTTTAGAATGGCTCCACCTTTAGATATTATGAAGCTTTCTGGAAAATATGTCTGGCTTGGGGCCATTAAGCTGCATTCACAGAAGCTAGGAAAGATCTTTCCTTTGGCAGTAAACCACACTAGGATGTAGGTATGTTAACCCAACCTAGTTATTTTGGTTGTCACCTTCCAACTGTGCAACACCAAGGGTAAATATGGAGAATCAGCACACGCTTGGCCAAAAGACTGTTTGCTCATCACCCTCTCTGGCTGGTTTTATCCAATCATTACCCAATCATTAGAGTCATCATGACGACCAGTGACACATAAGACAGAGGCTCGTACGATCTCTTTGTCCACTCTGTACCTGTTCGCTGAACTGGCCTGCTCCTGCTACAATAAGCACAATGATGTTGCCGACAGCCACTGTCAACAGCCATCCCGCCTGGAGCACCGACTTCATGTTGGAGGGGGCCTGAGGAAACAAAACAAAGTGAATCCCGATCTAAGCTGCGACCACAGAGCTGGAGAACACAACTTACTGATTCTTTAATTAGGCAGCTCACCCTAAAAATGCACACTGAGGGGGCGCCTGGGTGGCTCAGTCAGTTGAGCGTCCAGCTCTTGGTTTCAGCTCAGATCATGATCCCACGGTTCGTGGGATCGAGCCCCATGTGGGGCCCTGCGTGGACAGCACAGAGCCTACTTGGGATTCCGTTTCCCTCTCCCTTTGCCCCTTCCCCCTCTAAAAAGTAAATAAATATTTTTAAAAATGCACATTGGGGTGCCTGGGGAGCTCATTCGGTCAGGCATCCAACTTTGGCTCAGGTCATGATCTTGTAGTCCTGTGAATCTGGGCCCCGTGTCGGGCTCTATACTGACAGCTCAGAGCCGGGAGCCTGCTTCAGATTCTGTATCTCTCTCTCTCTCTCTCTCTGCCCCTCCCCTGCTCACACTCTCTCTCTCTCTCTCTCTCATAAATAAACAAACATTAAAAAAATAAATAAATAAAAGCTAGGCCTTAATCAGTGTGTTTACTGGTAGCTATGAAGAGATCTCAACTGAGCCTTAACGATCACAAAGACACGGACCCGGAAGTGAACGCCAGTAGGAACAGCTGACATCTTAGTTGTTTCAGAGTATAGAATTCGCTGCCTATCATGACCCTGGTCACGGTCATTAATACAGTTCTTCCCACGTAGGACTCTAAATCTCTAGTATATGATATGGGAATTCAGCATCATATGATATACACCCCCAAGAAGCTAAACAGAGTCATAATACTATTCGACGACTTGGTCATCTCAAAAGCCTTGTTTGGTGGAATTTATCATAATGCTTTCTCGCATTTTCTGAACTATGAACGGAGAGCTTATGTAAATTAAGTCCCAGCAGCATTTTTTGAAGGCAGGAGCCTGGGGGAGGGGTGGTAGAAACAGTGACCAAGAGACCTGAGAATATGAGAACTCCAATCCCGTGACAGAGAAAACCACTTCACCGCAGGTGATCAGGAAATACTGTGGGATCTGCAGAGCCATGTTAACTGTGTTGGGTGCAATATCTTCAAACATGTGCAATTCAGCACAGCCGTCACTCTAAACCGGTAAGGCAAAAAGTGAGAAGAAATTAAAATGGAGATTGCTTCTAAAATAAAAATTGCTCAAACAGGCAAATGGAGTCTGGACTTCTAGGATCACGTCAGATGATTTGTCAAGGAGGTACACATTTTAAACGTAAATATGCAACAGTGCATTTTATGTTCGTGATGAAACGGCCTTGGTGAGATTTGAAAATCTGTTCACCAGTGTTTTTCTCTTAACTCAGAGAGCACATTGGAAGTCGGGTTTGTTTAAAATGTTGCCATCTCTTTGGACTAAAAGTTGGTAAGTCGTGTAAATAGATTATGAAGCAGCAGCAAATACTAGCCAGCATGAACTTTTAGAGTTAATTGGTCTGTTTATTTTTATTCTAAAAATGACAGTGAACTTAAGTCAATGCTAAGTTAAAGGATCAGTGGAGAACTGAATGAATTCTAAGCCCATTTAAAATACAGACACTAATATTACCCCAGTTAAATCATTAGCATGACCTAAGTGTTTGCGTAGAAGTTCTGATAACAACAGAATGAGTTACTGACCTTCCTTCTGATTACATAGGTATAGGCACTACCGAATTCCAGGTTGGATGATTGGAAATCATTCTTACACTGTGGTGGAGTCTGTTGTGTTGGGCTTAGCGTAAAGCTTTTTCTATAAAGAGAAAGAGTAACATAGGTAAACATTCCTGGTTTTAACAGCTTCGATGTATTGTTTAAAGAAGAAGACTCGAAACCCTTGAACTTTAGAGCACAGTGACCGGTACTTACACGCCCAAAGGAAAAAACTGATATTCGCTGGCATTGTGACTGGTGACGTTCACATACACTTTTCCATCCATTGTGATGTTGAAGCTGTCATCGAAACTATTTATAAATCTGAAACAGAAAACCATCTGTCTTGTGACTGGACTATGGGATACTTGGCTTTAGGTCATAGTTTGTGCACCTGAACTTGGGCTATGCTCTCTTTTGGAAGGAGTTTAAGATGTTTACAGATTTCTAGACTATAAAGGCAGAAAGAAGCAACCCTAGGTTGGTCCTTGTTCACCTGCTCATGAAAACACACCCCAAAGAATTTACCACAATTCTCTCCCCACAGCTGTTCTAAGTACTTTGTAACTAGGTACCATTTCTTTTCTTAAGTTTATTTATTTATTTTGGGGAGGAGGAATGACATGAGCGGGGGAGGGGCAGAGAGAGAGGGAGAGAGAGCATCCCAAGCAGCCCCAACTTGGGGCTTGATGTTACAACTGTGAGATCATGACCTGAGCTGAAATCAAGAGTCGGACGCTTAATGGACTGAGTCCCCTGGGTGCCCCACTGGGAACTATTTTAATGGTATGTTAGGCTGTTAGTATGGATTGAAATAGGTGCCGAGCACCCCCTTCAAGAAGGCAGCGTGTCTTGTGTTCCTTGCTCAGAAGCTTTAGAGCTAAAGCAGTGAAGCCCATGTAAATAGTCCATGAAGAAGCATCAAATACTGGTCAGCGTGAAAAGCAGAAGTTGCCTGGTACCCTAACAGACAGTCTCCATCGGGGGCTTCTTTTTGGGGGGTGGGGATGGAAGGCCATTTCCTGTCCTTTACCTCTTAGAGCCTGAGCAGGGACAGGCTCCAAGGAGTGGAGAGGAAGAAGTGGGCCAGTTCAGCAACCAGAGACAGTTTTGGGGGAGCTCCCTTCAGGTCTGCAGGTCCTCGAGTGATGGTGACTGGCACCCCACTAGAAAACAGATAGGAGGGCAGCACCCACAGGACTTACTGCTAGGTTCCAAGGCTTCCGGGTTCTGCAAAGTCCCCTATGCCTAAGCTACACATGGAGCCAGTTGAGTTGTTTGCCTTCAAAGGACCATATAGATGGTGACAGTGTAGACAGATGATTAGATCCCATCCTTAAATGTTCTGGGCTGAAGACGCTGATGCTCTTGTCCTTCACAGGAGAGGAGGGTGCTGCCCCAAATAAGACCAGCTGATTTTCCCCACCAGATAGGTGAGTGAAAGCTTTCAGCAGGTTATCCAATTTAAAGAATGGCAAGTAATGAGATTGTATACCTAAGTACTGTAGAGAACAATTTAACCTGTACATTCCTAAAACATATGGCCGAATTTCATCAGCTTTGTGGCAACAAGTATTGTCGGTCAAATTCTAGGTACTGGGAGAACATTTCCCTGAATTAAGCTCAGGTGCTGAAGTCCCTGGGCATAGGATTTGATGTAGTTTGACAGGTGCTTAACATAGAACACAGAATGTGACACCGGTCAGCAGGACCCTAGGTCCTAGGTAGACCCCTAGGAGTGAAATGGCTGGGTCATATGGTCACTCTCTGTTTAACATTTTGAGGAACAGTTTTTCAAAGTGTCTGCATCATGTTGTCACTTTACATTTCCACCAGCACTGCTGAAGGATTCCGACTTGTCCACATCCTCACCAACACTTGTGATTGCCTTTTTTGTTGCTTTTGTTTTTGTTTTTGGCTAGAGCCTAGTGAGTGTGAAATGGTATCTCTGTGGTTTTGATTTGCATTGCCCTCATAATTAATGATGCTGAGCATCTCCTCCTCTGTTTTTAGGCTGTTTGTATATTTTCTTTGGAGAAACGTCTCTCTAAAAATGTCCCATTTAGGGCAGGGGAGAGGGGAAATGGGTAATGGGCACTGAGGAGGGTGCTTGTTGGGATGAGCACTGGGTGTTCTATGTAAGCGACGAATCACCGGGATCTATGCCCCCAAACAAGAGCACACTGTATACATTGTGTGTTAGCTAACGTGACAATAAATTATATATTAAAAGAAAGAGTCCCATTTAAAAATTGGGTTATTTGTGTTTTTACTCTTGACCTGTAAGAATTCTTTATACGTTCAGAATCTCTCATCAAATATATGAATTGCAAATATTTTCTCTCATTCTATGGGTGTTTTACTTTCTTGATGATTTCATTGGTAGTAAAAAAGCTTTCTATATGATGAAGCCCAAGTTACTATTTTTTTCTTTTGTTGCTTGTCCTTCTGACTTCATATCCAGGAAACCACTGTCTAACCCAAGGTCACAAAGATTTACTTCCAATTTTTGTACCACCAGTAAATAAAAATACTTGTAAAATATTGGGGTTTTTACTTTGCTCATTCGTTTAATATATTTTAAAATTATTTATTAATTTGTTATAATAATTTATGTATATACTTAATAACAGATAACATATTCATACATTTTGGGTATATGTTCAAAATATTTTTATTGGATGTGATAAAAGTTTTGAAGCCTACCTCTCTAGGGAAACTTTGCACATGGGGACAAAAATACACGTATGAATGTGAATTATGGCTGTTTGGAAAAATGGCAGTAGCCTAAATTTCCCTGAAGAAGAGAATGGGTAAATAAATTATGCGGTGGAATTTTATATAGTGGTTTAAGTGAGTGGAGATAAGGGATACGTATAGCCATATGGTTAAATATTAAAATACTATTTTATAATATTATAGAACATAAGCAGGAAAATAACATATTAACTTTAAAAAGACTCAAAAACATTATTTGTAAATACGTACATATATAGCAATATGTAATGCTAAAAAATTCATGAGAAAGATCCATATCAAATTCTCAACCAACTTTTGACCAAAGTATCATTACTTCATGTAAAGGACTCTTTGAAGGTAGTCCAGATATGTATTGCAACTAATTTACCGATACCACATAATTAAAAGGATTCCATTTTAATTATGTATTCTTTCTGTGTATTCTTTCTTTAATTCATGCATTACTCAGAAATCTGACCTCCTGAAATTCTTGGAGTTGTCCTATTTATCAGTTTCTGACATTAGTTTTTCAGAACTTCCCTTTTTAATGGGTTGTCTCCTAGACAATGCTGAAATAGCAAATCCTTTGATCCACTAAGGATTTAATGTTGCCAGTGAAAAGAAAACAAGTTCCTGGCTTCTCTTTTTACCACACTGGGTGGGTTGGTGGGGTAAAATGTTGCTGGTTTTATGTATCTCCATAAAGACAATTTAAAGAAAGAGAAAAAGAATGAAGCTTTAGCATAGCACCAGAATGAGAAAGGACACCACGATTTAAACTGTTCAAAGTTTCCAAAGTTAGGAGACATTTTTGAAGAAATGAAAATGATGATTCTGAGGCACAAAGGAAATACCAGAGGCACTTCCAGCTCAGACGAAATATGAAGATCAGGAAAGGGCCAAGTGACCATCATCAGAAGATTTCCTTCCGGATCTGCTAGGACAGTTGTGTGTATGTGCATACGTGAGGGATGGAGGAACGATCTAGAAGACACAAAAGAAGATGTCATGGACTTAACTATGTCTCCCAGCTCCCTCTCTCCAATTCACATGTTGAGGTCCTAACCCTCAGTACCTCAGAATGTGACCGTATTTGGAGGCTGGGTCTTTCAAGAGATAAAATGAGGTCATTAGGGTGGGCCTTAATCCAAGATCACTGGTGTCCTTATAAGAAGAGGCGATTAGGATACAGACCCACAGAAGAAAGACCATATGAAGACACAGAGAGAAGATGGCCATCTCTAAGCCAAGGGGAGAGGCCTCAGAGAAAACCAGCCCTGCCAATGCTTTGATATTGGACTTCCAGCCTCCAGAACTATGAGGAAATAATTTTCTGTTGTTTAAGCCTTCCAGCCTGTGGTACTTTGTTATGGCAGCCTTAGCAACTCATACAGAAGAGAACAAAGAAAGAGAGGAAGAGCCAAAAATCGAAAGGGCCTAGGGCTGGCTACTACCCAGATGCAGTTATACTGCAGGGAAACCTGAGCACACCAAGGAGAAAGAAGATACGGCTTGGTGAAACGAAATTAAATCAACCACAGAGAGTGGCAGACGCTGTCTGTCTGTCTGTCTATCTGTCTATCTATCGTGAGTACAATTAGGTGCTAGATGCCAACAGAGATAAGATTCTAGAGTTCTGGGAAGACAATGGCGGCTAACCTGTGACCAAGTGTGAGAACAGAAAAGCACTCCCAGGCAAGCAGGGACTCGCAATTTACCTCACAGCTTTTCTTGGTCAGATATTTGAACACGGTCTCAGCAAAACAAGAAAGGTGTCCAAGAAAGGTGATATGGAGTTCAAGAAAGAAAGGCGCTAACCTGGGCAAACAGACAATTCTAGGAGGACAGCGGCATCTCAGGACTACAGAGCAAATGCCCTAGTTAGATTAAAGAGCGGGCTCGAGAGTTGGTTCTCAAAGAGGAAAGTGAATTCCCTTGATCCAATCCCTAGAGATACAGGTTTATCCTTTTGTCAACAAGAGGCCAAGTGAGTTACAGGAAAAACAAAGGTTGTGCAAGAAAACCTTAGTTTAAAATTAAAGCAGTCAGGGGCACCTGGGTGTCTCAGTCAGTTGAGTGTCTGACTTCAGCTCTGGTCATGATCTCACAGTTTGTGAGTTCGAGCCCCACATCAGGCTCTCTGCTGTCAGCACAGAGCCCGCTTCGGATCCTCTGTCCCCCTCCCTCTCTGCCCCTTCCCTGCTGGCATGCACGCTCTCTCTCTCTCTCTCAAAAATAAACATTAAAAAAAAAAAAGAATTAAAATTAAAACAATCAAGATGTAGTACCACCGAACAATTCAAGGTATATAACAGAATATTCCAATTAATCTTGACATTCAGAATGTTTCCATTTGAGGATATATTTTCTTTTCTTTTTTTTTTTTTTTTAACGTTTATTCATTTTAGAGACAGAGAGAGACAGAGCATGAATGGGGGAAGGTCAGAGAGAGAGGAAGACACAGAATCTGAAACAGGCTCCAGGCTCTGAGCTGTCAGCACAGAGCCCGATGCGGGGCTTGAACTCACGGACCGCTAGATCATGACCTGAGCCGAAGTCAGTCACCCAACCGACTGAGCCACCCAGGCGCCCCGAGGATATATTTTCAAGGATATAAAGTTGCGTTTCCTTCTCTTTCAGACTTCTATTACATTGTGGTTAATATTTATATAGTCAACCTGGAAACCCTGTATATTAATCTATTTTTAGAATTGACCTAGCACATGGAATACACACAATAATAAATATTACAAATGTTAACGATGTGAAATAAACCAGAGGTAAGGAGACATGAAAAGTTAATTCCATTTCTTTACCATTTCTATTAGATAATTAACAGTCATCATCCTAATCATATTACCTTTCCCTCCATTAGTTCATGTTTTAGTGGTAACTGGTAAAAACAAAAATCCAAAATTGTTAATGTGTGGCCACAAGGAAACAGGGATTGGTGGTAGGAGTTCAGCCAAATAGGAGACCTACTCTCATTTCTCTCCCAACTTATTCTTATTTTTCCATCTTACTTGAAAAGTGTATTTACAGAAAGTTGGCTTTTCGGTGTACAGTTCTATGAATTTTTTTTAACGTTTATTTATTTTTGAGACAGAGAGAGACAGAGCATGAACAGGGGAGGGGCAGAGAGAGAGGGAGACACAGAATCTGAAACGGGCTCCAGGCTCTGAGCTGTCAGCACAGAGCCCGACGCAGGGCTCGAACTCACGGACCATGAGATCATGACCTAAGCCGAAGTCAGACGCTTAACCGACTGAGCCACCCAGGCGCCCCCAGCTCTATGAATTTTAACACATGTCTAGATTCATATAAATACCACTACAACCAGAATACAGACCAGTTCCCCAAATCTCCCTCGTGCTGCCCATAGCCAAACCTCTCCTCCACTCCCAACCACTGATCTGTTCCCACATCCTTATAATTGTTTTGACCATTGTCAGAATGCCATGTGAATGGAATTATATAGTATGCATGTAACTTTTTTGAGATCGGCTTCTTTCATGGCATGATGCATTTGACATTCATTTATATTATTGTATATGTCAATAGTTTGTTCCTTTTTTGAGTAATATTCTTTCATGTGGATGTACTATAGTCTATTGTCTGTTTATCCATTACCCACTGAAGGTCATTTGGGTGACTTCCAGTCTTTGGTGATTATGATTAGAGGTTCTATGAACATTTGTGTATAAGTTTTTATGTGAACGTAAGTTTGCATATATTTTTAATTAAAATATTTTTTTAATTTAAAATTTTTTTTTAATTTTTTTTCAACGTTTATTTATTTTTGGGACAGAGAGAGACAGAGCATGAATGGGGGAGGGGCAGAGAGAGAGGGAGACACAGAATCGGAAACAGGCTCCAGGCTCTGAGCCATCAGCCCAGAGGCCGACGCGGGGCTCGAACTCACGGACCGCGAGATCGTAACCTGGCTGAAGTCGGACGCTTAACCGACTGCGCCACCCAGGCGCCCCTAATTTAATTTTTTTTTAATTTGAGAGAGAGAAAGAGCACAAGAGCACAAGCAGAAGAGGGGCAGAGGAAGGGGGAGAGAGAGAGAAAGAGAGAGAGAGAGAGAGAGAGAGAGAGAGAGAATCTTTTTTTTTTTTTTTAATTTTTTTTTTCAACGTTTTTATTTATTTTTGGGACAGAGAGAGACAGAGCATGAACGGGGGAGGAGCAGAGAGAGAGGGAGACACAGAATCGGAAACAGGCTCCAGGCTCTGAGCCATCAGCCCAGAGCCCGACGCGGGGCTCGAACTCACGGACCGCGAGATCGTGACCTGGCTGAAGTCGGACGCTTAACCGACTGCGCCACCCAGGCGCCCCGAGAGAGAGAATCTTAAGCAGGCACCATGCTCTGCTCAGAGCCTGATGCAGGGCTCAATCCCATGACCCTGGGATCATGACCTGAACCAAAATCAAGAGTCAGATGCTCAACTGACTGAGCCACCCTGGTGCCCCAAGTTTGCATTTCTTTAGGATAAATATCTGAGAATGGATGGCTGGGTTGTATGGTAAGTATACATTTGACTTTATAAGAAACTGCCTCACTGTTTTTCAACAAAGCATGGTTACTGTGTCTCCTCACCAGCATTTGGTATTATCAGTTAAAAAAATTATTAGAGCCGTCTAATAGGTATGTCATGCAACTCACCGTGGTTTTAATTTTAATTTTTTTAATGGCTAATGATGTTGAACATCTTTTCACATGTTTATTTGCAATGGATATATCTTCTCTGTTGTAATGTCAAAATCTTTTGCTGTTTTTTAACTGGGTTATTTTCTTATTATTGAGTTTAGAGAGTACTTTATATATTCTGGATACAAATACTTAGATATATGATTTGTAAATATTTTACACCAGAATGTAGCTTACCTTTTCATTCTCTTAACAGTGAGATTTACAGAACAAAGGGTTTTAGTTTGGATGAACTCTAATTTACCTATGTCTATATATCTATATGTATATATTAAAATGAAATATTATTCAGCCATTAAAAAGAAGGCACTCCTGCCATTGTGACAACATGGATGAACCTAGAAACATCATGCCAAGTGAAACAAGCCAGACAGAAAAAGACAAATACTGCATGGCATCACATATATATGGAATCTAAAAAAAAAAAAAAAAAAGTTGAACTCATAGAAGCAGAGAGTAGAATGAATGGTGGTCGCCAGGGACTGGGGGTGGGAAACAGGGACACGTTGGGTTAAAGAGCACAAACTTAGTTCCAAGAGGAATAAGTTTCGAGGTTCTAATGTACAAATGGGGACTATAATTTGTAACACCATATTGTATACTTCAAGTGCACTAAGTGATTAGATCTTAAGCATTCTTACCACACACGCAGAAGGTAACTAAGGTGATTGTGTTAATTTGATTGTAGTAAATGCTTCACAATGTATACATATATTGAACCATCATGTTGAATACTTTAAATATATACAATTTTATTTGTCATTTTATACCTCAATAAAAGTGGAAAAAGTCATAGAAAAATACTGCTATGATTTTGATAGGAATTGCACTAAACCGAGGGGCCAGTTTGGGGAGAATTGACATTGTCACTATATTAAGTCTTCTTTTCTTTTAACTTTTATTTCTTAAATTTATTTTTATTATTTTATTTCTTTAAAAGCCTTTTAAAGTTTACTTATTTTTGTGAGGCTGCGAGCGGGGGAGGGACAGAGAGAGAGAGAGAGACACAGAATCCAAAGCAGGCTCCAGGCTCTGAGCTGTCAGCACAGAGCCCAACACGGGGCTCAAACTAACCAACTGAACTGCAAAGATCATGATCTGAGCTGAAGTTGGACACTCAATCAACTGAGTCAACCAGGCCCCCCTTTTTTCTAACTTAAAAAGATTATTTTATTCATTCATTCATTCATTCATTCATTCATTCATTTATATTTTAGAGAGAGGGCTTGTGTGCACATGTGCACAAGCAGGGAGGGGCAGAGGGAAAGGGAAAGAGAATCTCAAGCAGGCTCCATCCTCAGCACAACGCCCAATGCGGGGCTCAACACCACAACCCTGAGATCATGACCTGACCCAAAATCAACAACTGGTCACTCAATCGACAGAGCCACCTTGGTACCCCTATATTAAGTCTTCTAATCCATGAATCCAGCATATCTCTCCATTTATTTCACTCACTCTTAGTTTCTTTCATAAGCCTTTTGTAGTTTTAGTTCTCAAATCTTGTATATGGCAATAGTCAAAACAATGATAAAGATGTGGGAACAGATCAGTGGTTGCCTTGGGCTAGGAGTGGAGGAGAGGTTTGGCTATGGGCAACACGAGGGAGATTTGGGGAACTGGTCTGTATTCTGGTTGTAATGAATGGTGTTTATATGAATCTAGACCTGTGTTAAAATTCATAGAACTGTACACCATGTTTTATTAGATTTGCAGCTAGTATTTTATCTTTTTTTGGAGCTATTGCATAGTTTTAGAGTTTGTTTCCAATCACTCATTACTGGTATATAGAAATGTGATGCTTTGTTGCATTGCCCTTGTATTTTGTGCCATTTCTACACTTGTTCCTAAACTCACTTACTGATTCTATGAGTTTTTTGGTAGTCTTTGGGACATTCTGTGCAGATACTTATGTCATCTGTGAGTAGGAATAGTTTATTTCTTCCTTTCCAATCAAGATGCTTCTTTTTCTAGTCTCACTGCACTGGTGTCTAGAAGGATACTGAATTGGAGTGGAGAGCACGGATGATCTTACGGGAAGACCATTCAGACTTTCACCGTTAAGTGTAACGATAGCTTTGGTTTTTTAGATGTCCTTTTTCAGAGTAAGGAAGTTCTCTTCAACTACTAGTTTGTTGAAGTTTTTTTTTTTTTTTAAATCATGAATGGACACTGAAGTTTATTAAATGCTTTTTCTGCATCCATTGATATGATGATATGGATTTTTTTCTTTAGTTTATTCAGATGACAGTTTATCTTGATTGATTTTTTTTTTTTTTTGAATATTGAACCAGCCTTACATTCTTTGGATACATTCCCATACTCTCCTTGTTACAGCTGGACTTTATTATGGGAATCATCACTTCCATAAGAAGCTGATAAAACTTAAGTTTTAAAGAAATATACATACCTGATGCCATTTTCTCCTTTTTCTGGCTTCTGGTTAAGGCCATCCTTTACCTGAGAAAGAAAGCATTTTCAACTCTTATCCACTTGAATAAGTTCAGATTACCATTTCAGCCTTTGAGAAGGAGAATGACGTTGACATATATCCTAGGAGCTAAGGGCAGAATGACTATATGTGCAGGGCTCCAACCTTTGGCCTTGGTTTTCTTTAAGGTTAACATGAGCCTCCACAATTTTTGATGCTTGCTTTCTGGAGGTTCCACAGAACCCTACTGTCCAGGAATTTGGAATGAGTCACTCAAGAACTCCCTAATTCAGAGCCTGGAGCCTGTTTCCGATTCTGTGTCTCCCTCTCTCTCTGCCCCTCCCCCGTACATGCTCTGTCTCTCTCTGTCCCAAAAATAAATAAACGTTGAAAAAAAAAATTTAAAGAACTCCCTAATAAAACACATGACCAAGAAGTCTTAATTCCATATTGTAGTTTCATAGAAGGTCACCTAAATTTACCTTATAGAATACCCACAACTCCTTCACTTGGTTCAACTATACCTTCATAGTTTCTTTATATGTGGATTGGCTTATAAGCACTTGTATTTTGTCATGAAATATTTTGTGTATATTTTTATTGCTTTTACCTAATATATTTACTACATTTTTAAGGGACTGCTTTAATTTTCCAATTAGTGTGAATTTTATAACCAATACAATTAAAGATATATTTAAAATTTTATCTCAAAAAGTTGCTAAGAATGCATATATGTATTCTGTGTGACTTGTATGCACTCGCCCCCCCCCCACTATATCATGCCCCAAAGTTCTTTTTAAACATTTTAATTAATATTAATCCTTCCCATCTATCACTCAAACTTTTATTGGAAGTCAAATGACTTGTACCCTTGAAGAAGGAAGACTTGAAGATGATCTTACATAATTATAATTGTACTACATGGGGTAAAAGAAAGTCACACCATTCACAGGCTGTTTCCAACATCACAAATAGTAAAGAATCAGCTGTAGGTGTCTAACTACTTACCACGCGGTAGTTATTGGGGGCCCACACTAGCAGGGTATGGCGATGGCCCTGCTCAAACTTATGAGTTACTGGAGTGATGGGTAATCCAGTAGAAGAGATGTTTATACTTGTCAGTTTGTCTACATCAAACGTCATAAATTCATTTGTCTATAACGGGAGAAAAGGAGTCAAAGTTAATACCATAGCATCTTATTCTGCACTGTCACGCAGAATAACTGCACACTGCCATGGCATATCATTTGACATCCCCAGTTGACGTTCATACACATCAAAAAAATGCCTTGAGGGGCGGGGCGGGGGGTGCTTGGCTGGTTCTGTCAGTAGAGCATGTGACTCTTAATCTCAGGGTGGTGAGTTCAAGCTCCACATTGGGCACAGAAGCTACTTGGAAAGAAAGAGAAAGAAAGAAAGAAAGAAAGAAAGAAAGAAAGAAAGAAAGAAAGAAAGAAAGAAAGAAAGAAAGAAAGGGAGGAAAGAAGAAAGGAAGGAAGAAAGAGAGAGAGAGAGAGAGAGGGAGGGAGGGAGGGAGGAAGGAAGAAAGAAGCCTCCCACCCACTCTTTTGAACTCTGTCATGAACTTCTTTAGTGTTACACAAGAATTATACTTTTTGTACAGCATTTTACTATTATTTCATTTTATGAAAATAAATGTTCTGGAAATCATTTCTACCATTGGTCAAAGAGTAGTTTTAGAGGAAAAGCCATAACCCTGGTGACAATCAGTACTGGGCTGCTCTGAGCACTCAGAAGTCAAATTTTCTTTTTTCTTCGAGATTGTCAGTTTCATAAGCTATAAGGGAGCGGTTCTTAACCGTGGCTGAACAGGAGTGAGACCAGTTAAATCAAAATCTATGAGGTATCAGAATTTTCAAAGCTCTCTAGGTGATTCCAGTATGGACCCAAGGATGAGAACCTCTAATTGAGACCAGCGACCATCCAGATTAGGGTTTTCTGACCTTGGCACTATTGACGTTTGGGGCCAGATAATTCTTTGTTGTGGGACTGTGTGTCAGCATCCCTGGCTTCTTACATATGAAATGCCAAGAGCACACTCTCAGTTGTGACAATGAAAAATGTTTCCAGAAATTACCAAATGTCCCCTTTGGGGGCAAAATAACCCCTAGTAGAGAACCATTGCCAGATCCTTGCTGTTTAAAATGTGGATCCATGCACGAGAGAGCATGTTAAAAATTCAGCATTTCAGACCTACTGATTAAGACTCTGCATTTCATAAGCTCCCCAGGTGATTCACATGTACATTAAAGTTTGAGGCACACTGGTCTGGAGTGAGGCCAAAATGAGACCAAGATAACAAGACATTTCACTTCTGGACTTGTTGTAGGAATTACATAAGGGTCAAGAAGATCAGTTTCTTCAAATCCTATTATAATTCAGGTCAGAAGATAAAAAAGGAAGTTGAATTCCCTTCTACTTACCTGGGACATTTGGTCAAGTGTCACTGCGCTTCCAGGAAAATATACAGTCATGTTATCATTTCCTATATTCAGTACTTTAATCTGGACTTCGTTTTGTTTGGGGAAGACTGGAAGAGTTTTCTGAGCAAAATAAAAGAAGATTAGCAGTGATGTCTCCACGCACATTGAAGATAAGCTTGCCCTAGCACGACAGTCACCCCCCCCCCCCCCTGCTACAGCACAGAAAGCCGCCCCGGCTGAGATACCAAACTCCCCTGTGAAGTCTTCAGGTGTTCACCTCATGGCACCCACAGAAAATGATGCTTGTACAAAACATGGAAGAAATCACAAAGAGGCTGCTCTGGGTCTTACCTAGTCACCTCCAAGTCAAAGGATACCAGGTTATGAGGCCTGCTCTCTGAGGAGGTCAGAGTAACCACAGCCCAAGTGAATGTTTATCTTGTTGTGACACGTGAGATCTACTCTCCTGGAGGCCACCATCATCCCCTCTAACTTTGGGAGCCTGGACCACAGCCTTGACAGTGCTCTCGACATCCTTCCGTAGGTATTCTATGCCCTCCTGCCTCCACACGTTCCTTCAGGGCTTCTGCCTTCTCCCTGTAGTGCTCTCTCTCAAATCCTGGGGTCCATGGAGCAATCCTTTCAATTCTAGTCTAGAAGCCTACACTAGTCCCACAGTTCATTTTGCACAAAGCAAGCTATGTTCCAGAGCAAGTGAGTACACGCACGTTCACAGGAACACAACACACGGTAGCCAAAACATCAAAGCAATGCAAATGTCCACTGACGGACGAATGGATAAACAAAACGTGGTCCATCCAACAGTGGACTATGATTCCACTTTACCAAAGAGGGAGATTCTGACACCTGCTACCGCATGGAAGAAGCTTGGGGACATTATGCTTGGTGAAACAAGCCACCCAGCAAAGACCTCTTGGTGTATGAATCCGCTTTGATGAGGTACCAGGAGTGCACGAACTCATAAAGACAGTAAGTGGGATGGTGGTTGCCAGGGGCTGGGGGAGGGGAGATGGGGAGCTGTTTTTAATGGGCACAGAGCTTTAGTGTTGCAAGATGAAAAGCATTCTGGAGATTGATTGCACGACACTGTGAATGTATTTAACATGACTGAACTGTATACTTAGAAATGGTTAAGATGGTGAATTTTTTTAATGTATGTTTTATCACAATTCCAAATTTTAAAAAAATTTAAAAAGAGAGAAGGAGGGAGGGAGGGAGAGATAAAGACAGAAACAGAGAGAGACAGAGAGAGACACACACACAGAGACAGAGGGGAGGAGACAGACCGAGACAGAGAAAGGAGGAGGGGAGAGAGGTGGGAGGGGAGTGTTTACCTCCTGTCTTACACACTATGTAACGCCCGTTTCCGGGGCCTGGTCTCAAACTAACAGCACTAGAAACCTGGTTTAGTGCCACTGTGGGTCCAACAGACTGAGTGTGGACTGGAGTGGGGACTAACATCACTAGAAACTTGAGATTACAGAGGCGTCTTCCCAAAGACAATTTACATATTTTCAAAGTGCTTCTTGTTTGTTGAGTGATGAACTTCTAACCAGACTTCCTAGGAGTTCAGATTGCAAAAAACAAGTTCCATGAACTCCCGCTCCCCTTACATAAACCGTGTCAGTGGAAACTCCCTGTGTCACCGCCATGCATACTTCTCAAGTGAAGCACACCCATCTGACTCTACTGCAGGCTGCCCCCTTCACAGTGACGAGAACCTGTAGTGCGCACTGCCCGAAAAGGACCATTTTGCCCCTGCAACACATCCACATTGTCTCTGGCTCCAGGACAGTCTGTCGGCAGAGACCCTGGCCTCCCCTAATCCCCACAGCCCCGGAGAAAGAAGCCTTCCGAACATTCCACCTGACCCGCAGGAAAAGCCACTGGGGGACCAGAGGGCAACTCACATCAATTTCCACTTGCACAATTGCCGCCACCACGAAAGCCATGGAAGCCAGGAACATTCCAACTGTCATCTTCTTCAAAGAGCTGAGACATAAGTAAGAGTGACTCTCAACCAGCCTCATACACAAGCGAGCTAATGATAACATTCCTTTCCCGTCATCCACCCAAACAAAACTAACCTCCCTGTGAAATACTGTTCGAAAGTGTCTCTTCCTCTCTTATTTCTGATTGAGATGAGGAAGGATATATATAAGGGAGCTTATTTGCATTTTCACATTTAATTTCTAGAAACTATGGCTTAGGCGATACGTTGGATGACAGTTAACATTTCTATCATCTACATATATGAAAGCTTTAATTAGAAGCTTTTCAGGCTGCCTTTTACAGCACTTTTATGTTAAGGGCAAATTTCCAGAAACATTAGCACAGAGACCTCTCATTCAAATATAATTCTTTAAAAACCCCATCATATAGGTGGTGTGGTGGGAGGGGAGACATTCTTTCCAGCTGATGGAGTGCGGTCTATTTGCAAAGCCCTGGGACTGACAGGGCCTCACCCCCACCCCCAACCTGCCGAGAACCTACGTGAAATTGAAGCCACATTTTGCAATCAGAGGATATATCACGGCATCCACAATGGGGACCATGATGACGATCAAGATGGCGTTCACGGTCTGTGGGTGGAGTGGAGAGGAACCGTTAGCTGTTGTCTCAAAGGTACTTTGATCTCAGAAAGCAACTTAAACATCTTCTCCTACCTGCATCTGGTCCGGCTGAATTTCAAGAAGTCCCTGAAAAGAGCAGGGGGGAAAGTCTCACTGATCAGTTCCCAGAGGTGATCAGTTGGGGAGGATGAAGAATGTTGTGACAGGGAAGGGAAAGAGGGTGAAGGGACTAAAACAGAGGAGCGGTGACCAGGGGAGGGAGAATAGCTGGTCGTCCCGAACTTACAATTTTCCCACTCATAGCTGTGGCTTGCAGCGTCCACCTGGAGCCCTAAAAATGAATACGTTCACTGCATCATTTGGGAACATGAGTTTTAAACGTTTTACAAGTCAATGTTGCATCTCTTCCAGAGCAGGAAGGAGGTCTGAAATGTTATGGGATTTAAATGTTATGGGATTTAAACCTCAAGTTTATCTTCCAGCTCCATTGTCACGCTGGGTAAAACCAAACAACTTGCATTTCTGCACAGGTTAACACAACATATAGTTCTCAACCCCAGGGAAGAATCTAGAAAGCGCTCTTCTGAGAGACGGCCATCCTTAGGAAATACAAAGACACAGGCTGAGGCCTGTTGGAAAGCATGGCATCACCTTACAAGGTGGAGGCAGCTACGTACACGTGAGATATTCTACATTCACTGGCATCACAGTTTCAAGAACATCTTTTTTTTTTTTTAAGTTTATTTATTTTGGGAGATAGAGGGAAAGTGAGCATGAGTGGGTGAGGGGGAGAGAGAGAGAGAGAGAACCCCAAGCAAGCTCTGCATTGTCAGTGCAGAGCCCAATGTGGGGCTCAATTCCACAAACCACAATATCATGACCTGAGCAGAAACCAAGAGTGGGACACTTAACTGACTGAGCCACCAGGTGCTCCAAGAATATCATTATTGTTAAGAGCCGTGTTTGACAGTCTAGGCTGTCCTGAAGTAGAAATCCACCAATAGAGTGATGGTTCAGGGGCGCCTGGGTGGCTCAGTTGGTTAGGGATCCAACTCTTGATTTTGGCTCAGGTCATGATCTCATGGTTTGTGTGATCGAGCCCCACCTTGGGCTCCATGCTGATGGTGCAGAGCCTGCTTGGGATTCTCTCTCTCCCTCTCTCTCTCTGCCCCTTCCCCTTGCCCTCCCCATCAAAATAAATAAATAAACATTTTTAAAAAGACTGACGGATTTAACCCTGCAGCCTAGTTACATTCAACTTATTTTATATAAAGAGGATTCAGGACTGTATGCAGGTACATGTGATTATTTCCATGGAGGACTGAACACATAAAGTTTTCAATCTGTCAACTCCGTTTAGAAGGCATTATGGAAAGTCAAGAAGTACACCACTGCTTGAGCTCTTAAGAGATGTCAGGCACGGATCACTTTATGCACGGTCTCTAATTTGATCCGCACAGCCTTGCCATGGGCGATTACCCTTCCAGGAGCATTACAGAATCTGCCCCCCGCCCCAGTCATACAGCTAGAAGGTGATGAGTGTGCTTCTAGAGCAAATCTGATTCCTATTTAGCTGGTTCCTATTCAACACGCAAAACTGCCTCCCTGTGCTTAAGATGCTGGTCTAAATCCCAGATTTACAACTAAGGAGATTAATGTGTTCACTCAAAATTTTTCCAAGAGTTGTTTTGTCCTTCTAATAACCTTTCCTGTACAATAAAAGGACCTGCGTTTATAATTTTTTTTAAAGCTGCAGTTTCTAGAAGAAACACTATCTCATTACTCTGGCAACCGAGTATTCACGCATTGAGTTGTTTAACCCAAATCTGAAAACTTCCTAGGCACACGTCTTCCGGTTGCGGGAGCAAGAGGAGGGTGACAAGGCACTGATCTGGGTTTGAGTTCTTTGCTCTGGTCGGAATGACTTAGGTAGTCATTTCACATCTTTGGATGGTACTTCTAGCTCAAGCATTCTATTTTAGAGCAGAAGGTATCAAGGCCTTTTTCAGCTTAAATGTTCTGTGGATCCCATAAAAGGCAATACTGTATGTACATCCTCTGAGCACACTGTATCAGTAGAAAAGCTCTTTATTCTTGGTTTCACTGGTAAGAATTCTAGATACTTTGATTAAGTCTTTCCCAAGGCTCTGTAAGCTGACCACACCTGATTTTCTTCATTGTTTTGCAACAGAAATGTGGATAGAACCATTTAGAGTTGTGGTGTTGTTTTTTTTTTTTTTAAAGAAACTCAGCGTGATCTAACACTTAGTAAATAAACGAAGTATAAAAAAGAAACTGGAAGAAAACGTTTTTAGAAGCTAAATACTAAGTACTGCCCCATCCGTGGTAGTGCTCAAGGAATTTTGCTAAATAAAGATGTAAAGAAACACACACAGCTTTACATTACCTGCTGGTCAAACAAGGCCCAGAACATTGGGAGCGGGATATACAGGAACATCACCCTCGTAACCATCTTAATTTGAGAGATGAGCCGCTCCTGTGGATGAAATGGGGAAGGATGAATCAGTGTCATTCACAGCTGTCAGCAGTGTTGTTTCAGTATAGACACGTGCAACCAGAGACAAGCCGGGAGGTGACTAATTGTTCCAAAGAACGCTCCCGCAAATTTTTTTAGAAAACCCAGAATTCCTCAGCTATTCAAAATGAGTGCGAATGTCAGTTTAAAAGGCATCTTACGGGGCGTCTGGGTGGCTTGGTTGGTTAAGCGTCCGACTTCGGCTCAGGTCATGATCTCACGGTCCGTGAGTTCGAGCCCCGCGTCAGTCTCTGTGCTGACAGCTCAGAGCCTGGAGCCTGTTTCCGATTCTGTGTCTCCCTCTCTCTCTCTGCCCCTCCCCTGTTCATGCTCTGTCTCTCTCTGTCTCAAAGGTGAATAAATTTAAAAAATAAAATAAAATAAAATAAAAGGCATCTTACTAGGGGCACCTGGGTGGCTCAGTCGGATAAGCGTCCAACTAGACTTCAGCTCAGGTCATGATCTCACAGTTCATGAGTTCGAGCCCCGCATCCATGCGCTGACAGCATGGAGCCTGCTTGGGATTCTGTCTTCCTCTCTCTGTGCCCCTCCCCCGCTTGCTCTCTATCTCTCTCTCAAAATACATAAAAATAAACTATAAACTAAGTAAATAAAAGGCATATTACTAGAATTTAAATGTAATTCCAATAAATGTAACCCTCATCACCACTGTTCACTGATTCTTCTGTTTTCACACTGGTTACGTGACCACAATCACGCATAATTAATGACCGATTCTACCAAATGAAAACCTATGAAAAGATAATGTTGTTTGCAGCTATACCCACCGTTTATCAAGCTCTTCTCGACATTAACACACATTCTTGCATAGTCTTGTTCAAAACACTAGTCAGGTTTACAAGGATACAACTGATAATTTTGTCCACGTGGCCTTAATCATACGAACCGCCACTGTGGCTGTCCCCGTGCTGGAGGAAGACCCCAAGAAAACTGCAGCGATAGCGGTCACTCACATCATATTTCTCTTTAGCCCAGTCCAGCCAGTGCTCCCTCTTGGGAAACTCCTTACTCCGATGCTTAAACCTATTTTTGAGGGCAAACTGAAGGAAGAAAGAAAAATCACATTTCAAAACAGAACCGATTACTTTATGAGGGAAACACATTTCAATGCAACTGCCTTTAATGGAAAGCTGTGTTTGTGAGAGAAGCAACGTATATATCGTATAAACTCGTGTAATGATGATGCTAAAAGAACCTGCATTTATTCCTAATCTCTTTCTAACTATGAGCCTTTGAGTGGGGTAAACAAAGCCATATTCTTACTACTTGACTCTCTGGGCCCTCTAGAGAGGAGCATTCAAGAGAAATATAATGTATGCCATTTGTGAGTTCGGTTTTCTGCTGGCCATAGTACAAAGTAACAGGGATCTAAGTCAATCAGAGAAAGACAAACACCATATGATTTTGCTCATCTGTGGAATTTAAGAACAAAACAGATGAACATATGGGGGGGGGAGAGGGAAACAAACCAGGAGAGACTCTTTTTTTTTAATTTTCTTTTTAATGTTTATTTATTTTTGAGACAGAGAGAGTCAGAGCATGAGTAGGGGAGGGGCAGAGACAGAGGGAGACACAGAATCCGACGCAAGCTCCAGGTTCTGAGCTGTCATCACAGAGCCTGACGCGGGGCTCGAACTCACAAACCCTGAGATCATGACCTGAGCTGAAGTCAGACACTCAACCGACTGAGCCACCCAGGCGCCCCTGGAGAGACTCCTAAAGATAGAGAACAAACTGAGGGTTGTTGGAGGGGAGGTGGGCAGGGAGGTGGGCTAAATGGTAATGGGTAGTAAGGGTATTGTGATGAGCACTGGGTGTTGTATGTAAGATACGAATCACCAAATCCTATTCTGGAAACCCAGATTGCACTGTATGTTAACTAACTAGAATTTAAATAAAAATTTGAAAAAAAAAAATAACAGGGATACACCTGAAACTAATATAACACTATGTTAACTGTACTAGAATTAAAATAAAAAAGATATATATAAATGTAAAAAAAAAGTAACAGGGAAACAGGTAAAATTCATTTCAAATATGTTATATGTTATTTAATCCAATAAATCCAAAAGATCTTACATATGATCTTAATATGTAATAATAACATTAATATTAAATCAATAATTATTTAAACAATTATTAATAAATTCATAATATTAAATATTACAATCGATGAGAATTTCTATATTTCTTTTTTCATACCAAGTCTTCAAAACCCAGGGCATATTTTATACTTACAGAACATGATCAATTTTTATCAAAACTATTTGATTTATATTTACTTTTCATAAATTTATGTTTGAAAAACTAAATTTATATACCTAAGTTGTTCCAAATATACTTAAAAGTTTTCCACTCACTGAACTGAGTATCAGTTTTAAAGTGTAAGAGTGAAAGTAATAATAATAAAATAAATTTTTTAAAATATTTTTTTTTTAAGTAATACACCCAACATGGGGCTCAAACTTACAACCCTGAGTCCAAGAGTCGCATGCTGCACAGACTGAGCCAGCCAGGTGTCCCATTAAAATTTAAGAGTGAAGGAGCACCTGGGTGGCTCGGTCGGTTAAGCGTTTGACTTCGGCTCAGGTCGTGATCTTGTGGTCCGTGGGTTCAAGCCCCGCATTGGGCTCTGTGCTGACAGCTCAGAGCCTGGAGTCTGCTTCGGATTCTGTGTCTCCCTCTCTCTCTGCCCCTACCCCACTTGCACTCTTCAAAAATAAACATTAAAAAAAAAAGTGAGAACTCACAGTATAATATAGCAATATATAGGAAATTGTGTAATTTAAATTAATTTGAATGAAATCTAATTTAAAATTCTGTTCCGAGTTGCACATGACACATTTCAAATGTTTGAGAGCCACATGCGGCTAGTGGCTATCATGCTGGATAGTATAGATAGACAATAACATTTATTTCCTGCCTTTATTTTTTTAAATTAATTTATTATTATTAAAAAAATTTTAATGTTTATTTATTTTTGAGAGAGAGAGAGACAGAATGCTAGTGGGGAAGGGGCAGAAAGAGAAGGAGACACAGAATCTGAAGCAGGCTCTAGGCTCTGAGCTGTCAGCGCAGAGCCTGATGTGGGGCTCAAACTCACGAGCCTTGAGATTATGACCTGATCTGAATTCAGATGCTTAGCCGACTGAGCCACCCAGGCACCCCTTTCCTACCTTTAAATGTGCCTGTATGCATGTACATCACGTTGATGCACATGGAAGAAACCATATTCTGCATGTTCCTGTCACCAAATTGTCTTTGGAAACAAGACTTCCGATGGCTGCATAGCATGGCTGCATGTACTAGAAGTTAAGCACTGTTCTCTTGCAATTTTGTGTTATAAAGTTTTGCTGTTATAAATATTACATTGATAATCTTCTACGTGAATCTGTGTTCATTGTGTGTTCATTTTATTTATTTATTTATATATTTTTTTCAACTTTTTAAATTTATTTTTGGGACAGAGAGAGACAGAGCATGAACGGGGGAGGGGCAGAGAGAGAGGGAGACACAGAATCGGAAACAGGCTCCAGGCTCTGAGCCATCAGCCCAGAGCCTGACGCGGGGCTTGAACTCACGGACCGCGAGATCGTGACCTGGCTGAAGTCGGACGCTTAACCGACTGCGCCACCCAGGCGCCCCTGTGTGTTCATTTTAAAAAGTGATTTTCTTAGTCTTAATTCTGAAAGTAGTATTACTGACACTCCAGACCCTTGAGATGCAGCATCAAACCACGCCTCTCCACTTCCGTTTCACTCTTCCTGACCCGCATCAGCCATGGTTAGCCAGTGTGATAGCTGAACAGTCACTCTGCTTTGCCTTTCTTTGACTACCGATCTAATTCGAAAGTTCAAGAGCCATTTCTATCCCTCCCTTTTTGAGTTCAGTTTGTGTCCTTTTCCATTTGGTCAGTTTTATAAGAAACTTTAATTACCAAAATAGTTAAGAACATTAAGAAAATGTTTAAAGAGAAGTCAATGTTGGGGCACCTGGGTGGCTCAGTCGACTAAGTGTCTGACTCCTGGTATTGGCTCAGGTCATGATCTCACAGTTCGTGAGTTTGAGCCCCACGTCAGGCTCTGTACTGACAGTGAGGAGCCTGCTTGGGAAGCTCTCTTTCCCTCTCTCTGCCCCTCCCCGCTCATGCTCTCTCTCTGTTTCTCTCTCTCTCTCAAAATAAATAAACTTAAAAAAATAAAGAAAAGTCAATGCTTCATTGCATTTTAATTTGAAGGAGGTAGAAGGTTCTGGGATGACTAAATATCACTGACAGAGAAAGCTACTGAAATACTTACACCAATGCACTTGACAACTTTAGCCATGACATTACCCTGGGGCTGAAACTTCTTGTACATTCCACTGCCAATGACGAACACAACTGGGAAGGCAAAAGAAGACATTAACAAGGCGTTTGACAGAACTACCTGTGACCTAGAAGATGTGCTTTTATTTGAGTTACAACCTTGTTTTGGAAATACTGGGATTACTCACAGAATGGGCTTGCCTTCCTATGTCCCAGTTTGGAAAGTGCTTTTGATCCTAATAATCACAGAAGCTTTGAGCGGTGGTATATTTGTGCTGTCATATACAAACATTGGAGCCTATTACTGTCCACTTCCCACATTTTGGGGTGGCTCACAGACGCTCCATACGGCTATTTAAGTGCAAGTTTTATTCTTAAGCATAGGGAGACAAAGGAGTAAGTGCTTTCACGTAACAGATCAGCGCATAATTCTATAAAGACAAAAAACAGCTTTAATTTTTTGATTGCAATGGCAGAAGAGTTTCTTCTTTTTTTTTTTTTTTTAAATTTTTTTAACGTTTATTTATTTTTGAGACAGAGAGAGACAAAGCATGAACGGGGGAGGGTCAGAGAGAGGGAGATACAGAATCTGAAACAGGCTCCAGGCTCTGAGCTGTCAGCACAGAGCCCGACGCGGGGCTCGAACTCACGGACCGCGAGATCATGACCTGAGCCCAAGTCAGCCGCTTAACCGACTGAGCCACCCAGGCGCCCCGAGTTTCTTCTTTTTTAATAAATCTTCAGAAAAAGGAAGAAACTAGTTTGTTAAAACCTTACTTAATCATGTGTGGCAGAGTTCATTCCGTGTTCACGGTACAGAAAAACAGTGGTGAATTTTTGCATCTGCGGCTACAGTTTTACAAGGTTAAAGCACTTTTACAATAAGGCAATTCTTCCATGGATCTTCCTAGAAAAGGCATATTGTGAAAATAGAAAAAGCATTCCTTCAGGAGACTCTGGAAACCCAGTACCGTATGAGGATTTCTGATTGTCCAATACCACAGTTTAATCATTTAAAAGCACCGATGGGTTGATGGAATGCCACTTAATTTCCTCAATTTAAAAGGGCCTGAGATTTTGAGAAGTGCTACCTCTGAAAGCATATGTCCAAGTATGTGCCTGTGTTATAGGTGTTCTTTATGGTTGAATAAAGAGAAATATACTTGAATCCTCACCCGATGTCAGTCTTCCTTAATCCAGAGATGGCAGAGATACCCATAGATGGAGTCTACTCTGTTTTACCAACGAATATTTTAATCTTTAAGCTTCTGATTAACTTAAGCCTAATTCAAGCACAAGATTGCTGCTGAAAGAAACTTCAAGAGACAGCATTGATGCATAGGATTTGGCCTATTCTCAATTCTTCCATTCGAGAAACATTGTATGATGTAAGAATGACCCATGCAAACTAAATGACAATTTACCTAATGCCAACTGACTACAGCGTCTGGCCTCGAACAACAGCTTTTGAGATCCTTTTTAATCTCCTTACGCAGAATCGGACAGGAGTAGGTATATACGGACTTTTTAGGGGAGTGTGGCGGTATTTAAACAATTATGGAAGGAAATGGACACAGAAAAAAAGGGAAAATACTGAATTCTGGCTTGGATATAAGGGTGAAGCTAATTTGCTACAAGCTGAACAAACAGGGTTAAGAGGGGGCATAATTGACTCTATGAAGACCTGAAAAAAAGTCAGAGAAAGTAACAGTGCCAGCACTTTCTCATTTGAGTGGGAAGCTGCAAAGGCCTGAGACGCGTATTGGGCTCTGTTTCCTGCTTGTACTACCGTTACAGGTTGAATCGTGTCCCCGACCCCCACCACCCCCCGCCCCCAGAAGATGCTGAAGTCCTTACCCCCAGTACCTCAGAATGTGACCTCATTTGGAAATACAGCCTTTGCAGAAGATCGAGTTAAGATGAGGTCATTCAGGTGGCTCCTACTCCAATATGACTGGTGGCCTTACAAAAAAGCGCAAATTTGGACACAGATGTGCACACAGGGGAAGGCCACAGGCAGACTGGCATTGTGCTGCATCAGGCCAGGGAACTACCAGAGGTAGAAGAGAGGCCTGGAAGAGATCCCTCTCAGTAACTTCAGAGGGAGCAGGGCCCTCTCGCCATGTTGATTTTGGATTCCCAACCTCCAGAGCTGTGAGATGATAAATAAATTTCTAATGAAGCCACCCAATCTGTAGTGTTTTGTCACGGTAGTCCCAGGAAACGAAGACACCTGCCGTCTTTCAATGTAGACTATCCTAGGGCGAAAACTGTCCATACTTCCTAAAAAGCCAGGGCCAAGAACTAATGTGTGAATGAATGTATCTAATAGACACATATATTCCTCCCAACGGGAAGATACTCTGGCAGAACCATTTCGAGATGATGTATTATGGAAATCTGGATGTTCACTGGAAGTATTTAAACGCTAACTGGACCAGGTCTTGAGGCAAGCTGGAGACGAGGACACGCTGATAAGAGCAAAAGCGTTCGGTCATGGGGTCATCTAGTCTAATAGATTCTGTCACTTTTCACCTTAAATCTGCCTAAATAGTGTCAAACTTTTCAGAGCCCAGCTCAGTTGTTCCCATTTCCTGTAAACTCTTTTTTGATCTTATTTCCTCTGAAGTAATATGCCAACTCTACTTTGTTTGAATGTTCAGAGCACGGGAATTATTATTACAATTTATTCCATGAAGTTTTAAAAAATTGGTCACAATAATTAATGTGAGGGTCTGACCTGATCATAGGATTGTACTAATTCAACTGATTTCTACTTACTCAGAGCTACAGCCATGAGAGCAGCAGGGACCCCAAATGCCAGTGGGTAGCAAGCTTGTTTACTGTGAATTCCACATTGTTGAACTGGGGAGAAATTATAAGATTAAAAATTCATTATAGCATTTTTTTATAATCTTATTTTTTAATGTTTATTTATTTTTGAGACAGAGAGAAAGAGCATGAGCAGGGGAGGGGCAGAGAGAGAAGGAGACACAGAATCTGAAGCAGGCTCCGGGCTCTAAGCTGTCAGTACAGAGCCTGATGTAGGATTCAAACTCATAAACTGTGAGATCATGACCTGAGCAGAACTTGGATGCTTAACCAACTGAACTACCCAGGTGCCCCTCATTATGGCATTTTTTTATGCTCATATATGGTTATCATTTTTAAAAAAATCCCTAACTGGTTATTACATATTGTTTTTACTTGATGTTCTAGACTTATCCATTTGCTTTATTGATTTCATTGCCTGCTGAGCCCAGCAGCTTTGTAGTAGAAAGAGCAAGAGACGAACATAGGTTCTAATCTTAGCCCCTAAATAGATGTCTGACACTGGCCAAGCCAAAATCAGTGCGAATCCTTATATGGATTTTCTTGGTGGGAGAGATAAAAGTGACCTGGATCCAATAACTTGAAGACAGGGGACCCAGTAAATAAAATCAAAAGTACCCTGGAAAATCAAGAGTGTGTGTTCCTGAATTCATGCTATTTAAAAAACAATTAGATGGCCCAGGGCAGGGGTCAACAAAGTTTTCTGTGAAGAGCTGGAAGTAAATATTCTAGGCTTTGTGGACCATTCAGTCTCTGTCGCAACTACTTGACCTTGACTTTGTAAGGTGAAAGCAGTCATGGACAATAGACAAATTGATGGTCTTGTCCAGATTTCTGGATTTGGCCCATCAGCCATAGTTTTCTAACCTCTGACTGCACATCCATTCTAGCTCTGAAATCCTAGGATTGGTGAGGAAAAAAAATTAAGACTCTGGAAGGAGAAGTAGAGATTATTGGACATTCCTTCTTTTTCTTTTTTTTAAAAAATGTTTATTTATTTATTTTGAGAGAGAGCATGAGCACGAGTGGGGGAGGAGCAGAGAGAGAGGGAGGGAGAAAATCCCAAGCAGGCTCCGTGCTCAGCCTGACATGGGACTCGATCTCGTGACCATGAGATCACGATCTGAGCTAATATCAAGAGTTGGACACTTAACCGACTGAGCCACCCAGGGTCCCCTAGAAATTCTTTCAATGAAATGGAGCCTCCAGGAATAATCTGATCCGAAAGGGGTTTGACTTGGTCTTTGACTGACTAACCGCTTCACAATTCGGCAGAGAAAGAAGTTAACTCGTAGAAAATTGATAGTCACGCAAATGTTTCCTGTTCATAGCTGTCCAAATGATTCTGTTCGTGGCAATGCAAACTCACTCTTCCCTCTGGGAAGAGCGTACATCTCTGTTGTTCAAATCCTTATTGGAGCTGATTGTAGCAGTGTTCCTCCAGTTTCTTCACTAATTAATCAGTCATATAAAATCTCAGCACACGCTCATTTTATATTTGTGTGAGAGCTAGGATTTTACCTTTAAAATTATCCTTTAACACATTCTGTAATTTAAACGTGCATAAGTACATATTCTACTAGAAGCTGGAAGTGGGGGAGGTGAGGGAACATAATGAAAGAATAAAGTATCTTTATTATTATTTTTTTAAGTAGGCTCCATGCCCAATGTGGGGCTTGAACTCACAACCCTGAGGTCAAAAGTCAGATGTTCTATGGACTGAGCCAGCCAGGTGCCCCAAAGCTATTAAATGTTTGTACAAAACAAGTTGGAATGGGATTTAAGGGTCATCTTCAAACTACTACTCCAGACAGAAATACATAAATCCCCACAAAATACTTTCTTTCATCATTGGATCTGATTTGCAGTGTGGACACCACAGGGTTGTTTTGGTCTAATCTGTCCCCGGATAGTCCCTTCAGGTGGGAAATTCACAGACTCTCAGTGGAGTGTCAGCAAACACAAATATCTGAGCGCTCTTGACAGTTGCTGTCTCCTTCTCCTTCCCGGGCAGTTCTTTTAGAAATAGCTAAGGGGTACCTGGGTGCTCAGTCGATTAAACATCCAACTTCCGCTCAGGTCATGATCTCACGGTTTGTGGGTTTGAGCCCCGCATCGGGTCCTGTGCTGACAGCTCAGAGACTGGAGCCTGCTTCGGATTCTGTGTCTCCCTGTCTCTCTGTCCCGCCCCTGCTTTCTCTTTCTCTCTCTCTCTCTCTCTCTCTCTCTCTCTCTCTCTCTCAAAACTAAATAAACATTTAAAAAATTAAAAAAAAAAACCCAACAAGAAATAGTTGAGATGAGAGGAAGGAGAAGAATAAAATGTTACCACTAAATTCTTCCTAACTCACTGCATATCGCTGGGGAGCACAAATTTGTGCCCAAAGGCACAAATGCCAAGTACGACCCATCCAGGTCTGGTTGCCAAACAGCACCTCTTTCTTGCCTTCTCTCTTACCGTGAATAAAGACTTTGCATTAATAAAAACTTAGAAAAAATGATTGCCATGCTAGGGGTGTTTTAGATTCTTCAGTGGTCTTTGGGATAAGGGAGTCAAATAGGATTAGAGACAACATGAAGCTCATTTTCTGGATTTCGAAGTATCCGACAGCAGAAGCGTAATGGGAGAAAAGAGGGACAAAACGAACAAACAACACAAGGACTTAAACTTGCCACCTGACTTTCTCCCCATAATTCAAAAAAAGAAAACCGGATATGTCTTACCTCTGAGCATGGGAGTGATGATAGTAGAAAGCAAGCTTCCAGCATTAATGGCCAAATAAAAGATGGAAAAGAATCGGTTTCTTTGTTTTTCCTGTAATTAAAAGGATAAGGTTACAACATGACTTTGGTTATATATCAACTGATCAAATGTGGCTGATGATCGGTCCTTGAAAAGAATCAAATGGAGAACAGACTTGGTGTCTGTGGAATAATTCCTGGATGTTTATATTTGTTTTATGTAGTTTCTGTGAAGGCACATGATCTCACCTGGCCCTCTTCGAACTGGTCTCCACCAAACGCAGACACACAGGGCTTTATTCCTCCGGTTCCCAGAGCTATCAGGGCCAGGCCAATCATGGACAGTGCCCTAGGGAAAGGAGAGGGGATATTGCAGAAATGTGAGATTCTTCAAAGCAGGAGTCTCTCTGTCCTCTAATTTCCCTCAGAGGACCAGGGACAGTGGTTCTATTTGGGTTCCTGGGCCCAATTTCCAATGTAGGGAGGGGAATCCCCATACTAACAATAAAAATTCATGGCCACCAGCTGGGTGTCCTACAATTCAAAGCAATTCTGACACTCTCTACCCGGAGACAGTATCAGATTCCACAGCTCATACGACCCAGCAACAGCACTGCTGGGAATTTATCCAAGGGATACAGGAGTCCTGATGCATAGGGACACATGTACCCCAATGTTTATAGCAGTGCTTTCAACAACAGCCAAATCATGGAAAGAGCCCAAATGTCCATCAAATGATGACTGGATAAAGATGTGGTACATATATACAATGGAGTACTACTGAGCAATGAAAAAGAATGAAGTCTGCAACTACATGGATGGAACTGGAGGGCATCATGCTGAGTGAAATACGTCATTCAGAGAAAGACAGATATCATGTTTTCACTCATATGTGGAAGTTGAGAAACTTCATGGAAGACCATGGGGGAAGGGAAAGAAAAAAAAACATATGGTTACAGAGAGGGAGGAAACCCATAAGAGACTTTTAAAAACAGAACAAACTGAGGGTGAAAGAGAGTGAAATGGGTGATGGGCATCGAAGGTGGCACTTGTTGGGATGAGCACTGGGTGTTTTATGTAAGTGATGTATCATGGGAATCTACTCCTGAGGCCAAGAGCACACTGTACACACTGTATGTTAGCTAACTTGACAAAAAATAATACTAAAAAAAATAATTTAAAAAAAATTCCACAGGTTAAGGGCTCAGTCCTATAAGACTGCCTTCCCCCCGACTTCAGGCACCACAGGCAAGCCTAGGTTGTCACCTGTGCTTCTGACTGATGAGCTACAAATTGGAAGTTCCAAAGACCATCTCCTTGAACTTCAGATACAAGTCACAATCCCAGGTTGTTGCCTGTATTTCTGACCTACTGACTATAAATCAGTATAAACGACCTCCTTGTAGGGTTCAATTAACTTGCTGGAGCTGCTCACAGACCTCAGGAAACACTTTACTTACTAGATCACCAATTTATCATAAAAGGATATAACTTGGGAGCACTCAAGTGGAAGAAATGCACAGGACAAAATAGGTGGGAAGGGGCACGGAGCTCCCACGCCCTCTCCAGGGTGCCTCTGTCCCCGTACCTCCCTGTGCCTACCAACCTGGAAGCTCTTCCAACCCTGTCTTTTGGGTTTTTATGGAGGCTTCCTTACATAGGCATGGTTGATTAAATCATTGGCCGCTGGATATTAACTCAATCTCCAGGCCCTCTCCCCCTCCCTGGAGGTCAGGGGGTGGGAATGAAAGTTCCAACTCTCTAGTCACATGATTGGTTCTTTTGGCAACCAGGCTCCATCCTTAGCCAGCTCCCCAAAGTCACCTCATCAACATAACAAGAGATAGTTCACCACTCTCATCACTTAGGGAATTCCAAGGGTTTTAGGAGCTCTGTTCCCAAAACAGGGAAGATTGAATATGTATTTCTTATTATAAATCACAATCTCACAGTAGTTAAACACAGAGAAGGGACTCAACCTGTTTGAGAAGATAATTCACAGGAATACAGTCTTGATAGCAGAATGAAATTTGAATTCATGGGCCTTAACATTACTACCATAATCTACTATCTTTTGATCCTCTCAAGAGATGCAGAGAAAGCATTTGACAAAATACAGCATCCTTTCTTGATAAAAACCCAAGATCATAAAAGCTATTCACAAAAGATCCACCGCTAATATCATCCTCAACGGGGAAAAACTGAGAGCTTTCCCCCTAAGGTCAGGAACACGACAAGGATGTCCACTCTCACCAGTGTTATTCAACATAGTGTTGGAAATCCTAGCCTCAGCATTCAGACAACACAAAGAAATAAAAGGCATCCAAATTGGCAAGGAGGAAGTCAAACTCTCACTCTTTGCAGATGACATGATACTCTATGTGGAAAACCCAAAAGACTCCACAAACTGCTAGAACTGATCCATGAATTCAGCAAAGTCACAGGATATAAAATCAATGCACAGAAATTGGTTGCATTTCTATACACCAATAATGAAGCAGCAGAAGGAAAAATTAAGGAATCTATTCACAACTGCACCCAAAACCATAAAATACCTAGGAATAGAGTTAACCACAGAGGTGAAAAATCTATACACTGAAAATTATAGAAAGCTTGTGAAATAAACTGAAGAAGACACAAAAAAATGGAAAAACATTCCATGCTCATGGACTGGAAGAACAAATATTGTTAAGATGTCGATTCTGCCCAAAGCAATCTACATACTCAATGCAATCCCTATCCAAATAACACCAGCATTCTTCACAGAGCTAGAACAAACAATCCTAAATTTGTATGGAACCAGAAAAAACCCTGAATAGCCAAAGCTATCCCGAAAAAGAAAACCAAAGCTGGAGGTATCACAATTCTGGATTTCAAGCTATATTTTAAAGCTGTAATCATCAAGACCATATGGTACTGGCACAAAAAAAGACACACAGATCAATGGAACAGAATAGAGAACCCATAATAGACACACAAACGTATGGCCAACTAATCTTTGACAAAGAGGAAAGAATATCCAATGGAAAAAAGATGGGCTCTTCAGCAAATGGTATTGGGAAAACTGGACGGTGACATGCAGAAGAATGAACCTGAACCACTTTCTTATACCAGACACAAAAATAAACTCAAAATGCATGAAAGACCTAAACATAAGTCTTGAAGCCATCAAAATCCTAGAGGAGAAAACAGGCAACAACCTCTTTGATCTTGGCCGCAGCAACTTCTTACTTGACATGTCTCCAGAGGCAAGGGAAACAAAAGCAAAAATGAACTATTGGGACCTCATCAAGAAGGTGAAAGAAACAATCTGTACGGTGAAAGAAACAATCAGCAAACCTAAAAGGCAACCAAGGAATGGGAGAAGATATTTACAAATGACACATCAGATAAAGGGTTAGTATCCAAAATCTATAAAGAATCTATCAAACTCAATATCCAAATACCAAGTAATCCAGTGAAGAAATGGGCAAAAGACATGAATAGACATTTTTCTAAAGAAGACATCCAGATGGCCAACTGACACATGAAAAAATGTTCAACAAACTCATTAGCAGGGAGATACAAATCAAATCCACAATGAGATACCAGCTCACACCTGTCAGAATGGCTAAAATTAACAACTCAGGAAATGACAGATGTTGGTGAGGATGCAAAGAAAGAGCAACACTTTTGCACTGCTGGGGGGAATGCAAACTGGTGCAACCACTCTGGAAAACAGTATGGAGGTTCGTCAAAAAGTTAAAAATAGAACTACCTCGCAACCCAGCAATTACACTAATAAGTATTTATCCAAAGGACACAGGTGTGCTGGTTTGAAGGGGCTCATGCACCCCAATGTTCATAGCAGCACTATCGACAACAGCCAAAGTATAGAAAGAGCCCAAATGTCCATCGACGGATGACTGGATAAAGAAGTCATGGAGTACTCGATCCAAAAGAATGAAATCTTGCCATCTGCAACAATGTGGATGGAGCTAGAGGGTATTATGCTACGTGACATTAGTCAGTCAGAGAAAGACAAGTATCATATGACTTCACTCATATGTGGAATTTAAGATACAAAACAGATGAACGTAAGGGAAGAGAAGCAAAAAATAATACGAAAACAGAGAGGGAGACAAACCATAAGAGACTCTTAAATACAGAGAACAAACTGGGGGTTGCTGGAGGGGTTGTGGGGGGGATGGGCTAAATGGGTGAGGGGCATTAAGAAGGGCACTTGTTGGGATGAGCACTGGGTGCTACATGTAAGTGATGAATCACTGCATTCTATTCCTGAAATCATTATTACTCTCTCTGTTAACAAACTTGTATGTATATTTAAAAAACTTAAAGCAACAGCTTGAATACTGGACAAGGATTTATGTATGGAATTCTTTTGTAGCTCTTACCGTTTTCAGTAAAAGAATGGGTAGGTAAAATGTGTCTGTGTGCACTGTGTCTAGTACAATCATAATAGAATCATAATAGTCATGAAAAGCCATGGAAAAAGACAATTTAAATGCAAAGCAGAGTATCAGGTTATGTGGAAACAAGCAGAACGAAAGATTTACTACTATAATCTTTTACAATGATAGAAGAGATTATTTGTAATAATGGAGGGAATTAAGGCTTAGTTACTTTTACTTCCCTTGTATTTTCCAAGTCTATGTATTTTACCTCCTGAATTGAAAAAAATCACTCATGGAACTTACCAACTCCCATTTTGTAGTTTTGTTAGATTTATAGTAGGTACTACAAATTTCAGGTTTTTAAAACAATTTTTTTAAGTTTATTTATTTTGAGAGAGAGAGAGAGCATGAGCACATGCACAAGCTGGGGAGGGGCAGAGAGAGAGAGAGAGAGAGAGAGAGAGAGAGACAGAGAGAGAGAGACAGAGAGAGAATCCCAAGCAGGCTCCACGTTGTCAGCACACAGCCCAGTGGGGGGTTTGAACTCACAAACCATGAGATACAACCTGAGCTGAAATCAAGAGTTGGACACTGAACTGACTGAGCTACCCAAGCACCCCCAAATTTCAAGTTTTATAAGGGTTTATTCCAAATCTTCTTGTTTGCAAATATTACTTGAAAATGCTAACAAATATTTTAGGAAACTATAGATAAAGGCAAGGAAGATACTGCACATTGAAAAATTCCTTTAAAAAATCTGCTCAGGGGCGCCTGGGTGGCTTAGTCGGTTAAGCGTCCGACTTCGGCTCAGGTCATGATCTCACGGTTCGTGAGTTCGAGCCCCGCATCAGGCTCTGTGCTGACAGTTCAGAGCCTGAAGCCCATTTCAGATTCTGTGTCTCCCTCTCTCTCTGCCCCTCCCCTGTTCATGCTCTGTCTCTCTCTGTCTCAAAAATAAATAAATGTTAAAAAAAATATTTTAAAAATCTGCTCATCTTAGGGCTCCTGGCTGGCTCAGTCAGAAGAGCGTGTGACTCTTGATCTCGGGGTTGTGAGTTCAAGCCCCATGTTGGGTGTAGAGTTTAGTTAAATAAATAAAACTTTAAAAAAATCATGCTCCTCTTCTTGAATTAACCGGCTGAAGCACTTTTTTTGTTTGCCTCTTAATAAACTTGTGCTTAGTGCTATCACTTTTATTTTTATTTATTTATTTTTAAAATTTTTTTATGTTTAGAGGCACCTGGGGGGCTCAATCGGTTGTCTAACTCAGGCTCAGGTCATGATCTAGCGGTTCATGGGTTCGAGCCCCATGTTGGGCTCTGTGCTGACAGCTCAGAGCCTGGAGCCTGCTTCAGATTCTGTGTCTCCCTCTCTGCCCCTTCCCCACTCATGCTCTGTCTCTCTCCGTCTCAAAAATAAACAAATATTCAAAAAAATTTTTAAATTTTTTTTATGTTTATTATTTTTGAGAGAGAGAGAGAGAGAGAGAGAGAGAGAGAGAGAGAGACAGAGCGTGAGCAGGGGAGGGGCAGAGAGAAGGGGAGACACAGAATCTGAAGCAGGCTCCAGGCTCTGAGCTGTCAGCACAGAGCCTGACGCAGGACTCAAACTCACCAGCAGTGAGATCATGACCCGAGCTGAAGTTGGAAGCTTAGCCAACTGAGCCACTCAGGCACCCCCAAACATTTTAAATGACAACAAAACATGGCCGGTTGGATATGATGTACCGGGCCCTCTAGTGAGAGCTGTAGGTATGCTTGAATATGAACTCCGTGCAATACCCGAAGAGACTAAGCTTTCTTGAATACCTACCACTTGCCAGGCCATGCTGTGGGTCCTTTACCCAGATTAAGGCACAAAACTGCCACACGAGGTAGGCACTAGTTAAAGTGAGGAAACCTAGGCACAGAGGTTAAGAAATGTTCTCAACATCCCACAACTAGTAAAGGGCATAGCCAGCATTTGAACCGTTAGCCTGGCTCCAAAGTCCATGTTCTTAACTGATACCATAGAAGAGAAAACTGAGGCCTGGGGAAGGTGAGCTGCCCAGGTCTTACAGCTCCTTTGTGAGTAGCTGGGACTCAGACATTGGAAGTGTGAGCTCCTGACCCGGTCATACAACCACTCCCTCCCACCAGCGCAGTTCTCTGTGGGCACCGAGGGTGTTGCAGCAAGGGACCGGGTCTAAACAGCAATCCGATTGGCTAACAAACCAGAAACGCCGGAATTGCAGAAACCAACTTGAATTTCAGTGATATTTCCCCAACCCATACGATACGTTACTCATAGATCAAGGAACGGAAGCACAAGAACCAGAAACAAAATATATTTTTATAAGGCCAGACTGTAGTGATGGGAAATTAGTCTCACAGAGGAGCGTTTGTCAACGGCACTTTCCATCAAGAACTCAGAACACAGGGCTGCAATAAATATTTGTGAAACTGAATTACTGAAAAATAAGCGGAAGTATGGTACGAGGAGACACCCAAAGGTACAGAGTCTTGAGGAAACCTGGCACGATTAGGGATCAAGGTCTGTGGGAGTTCTGTCCCTGGGAGGAAGATCAAGATTAACACAAGTATTCCGGGCGCTGACCACGTGTCATGTGACATGTACCCGAGACAGCAAGGCATCGAGTGAGCAGTGGCTCCGGACAGCTGCTAGAATGGTGACATACATAGACCCAACTCTTAGTCAACGAAAAAGCTTCCTCTATGCTGATGAGAGAGGAAAGACCTCCTTGCACTTACGGTGAAGTTCAAGGAAAAAAGATGAAAAATTAGAGCACGGAGTAAGCCACCAGTGGCGGGGGGTGGGGGGGGAGGGCAGCAGGTGTCAACTCACACATGTGTGGGGAGGTTGTCAGGGATTCCGTCATGGTCGAAGTCTGTGAGGTCATTAATGGAACTGACTGAAATCACCGCCTGTCCGATTGTGTACACGATGGACAGCGACACGATCGTCCTGTGTTGAGAGGGGTTAAGAGAACCTAAGTTAACTGCATGGTAGGAGCCCACTACCTTCCCTCCCACAGAAAGGTCTCTTGCTTCAAAAGGCAAGATGCCAGCCATTGTGTACTTGTTTCTCAAACTTGAGTGCCACTGGGAACTCTTCAAACAACAAAACGAAAAACAAAAACAAGAACTGTTAACTCCTAGAAAGGCAGCCTGCTGGAGAATTTGTTGCCCAGCATGCACGTGTAAGTCACATCGGCTGGAGCCAGGGGAAGGGGCAGAAGATCGGTTTCATCTCTGAATTACTTGAAAAACTCAGTGTTTCCTCTTACCTAACTGCTGAGTCCGTCTATCTTCAAAAGTAAGAGATACTTATCTTGTGCCTGGTAACAATATTTGGCCAGGGGTGGGCCATTAATTATTTACCAAAAAATTTTTTAATGTTTAATTTTAAGAGAGACAGAGACAGTGTGAGTGGGTTGGGGCAGAGACAGAGGGAGACACAGAATCTGAAGCAGGCTCCAGGCTCCGAGCCCCCTACGCAGGGCTCGAACTCACAAACTGCAAGATCATGACCTGAGCCGAAGTCGGATGCTTAACTGACTGAGCCACCCAGGTGCCCCAGTCATTTTTATATTGTATTGAATGTACAGTGAGTTCATTTGTGTTTTCCAAGTTATCTAAGTATTTTACCTCCTGAATTGAAAAAAGAAAATCACTCCTAGGATTTACCAACTCTCATTTTGTGGTTTTGTTAGATTTATAGCAGGTACTACAAATTTCAAGTTAAAAACAATTTTTTTAAGTTTATTTATTTTGAGAGAAAGGGAGAGTGAGTGTGCGAGCTGGAGGGGGGGAGCAGAGAGAGACAGAGAGAGAATCAGTGAATTTGGCCCAGAAGAACCTCCACTTCCTTGCTCATTAAGTCCTGGGGACTTCTCAGTAACCCTCTATTGGGGGCACTCGTGGAGCTGATCCTGTAGAATTGGATGAATGCCCCACATCCTCCCCGCCCAGAGAGCAGTGTGAGCCTTTCGGCAGCCGGCACATACATTAGGGAGCTTCTTTGTTCTCTAGACCTTAACTCTGCGCCTCACACATGATTGATGATAGACAGTATCCCTGCTACTATTTCAAGAGGAGACAGAGATGTCACCACTGTTTGGAGGAAGGAAAGAACCTACCAGTGCTACCTGCATTCACACTGCCAAACGCCAGGCACGGTGCTAGACCCGGGATACAATCTGAGCAGAAACAGCGCCTGACACGCTCTCCTAAGAGTTTTATGGGCCTTGATTCCTTGTTCCCACCGTCCTTCATCCCAAACCACAAAGCTGCAATTACTTCTTGGCTTGTTTCTTAACAAGGAAGCTGCAAATACTCACTTGAACTTTCCCAGCCAGGAGTCCGCGATCAGCGCGCCAAGGATGGGCGTCAGGTAGCACAGAGCCACAAACGTGTGGTAGATGGCCGTGGACAGATTATCGTCCCATCCGATGAACCGTCTGAAGTACAGAATCAGGAGCGCTTTTTGCAGAGGGCAGGGGGCGGGGCGAGAGGGGAGACAAAGTCAGGAGCTGTGGTAAGTCAGGCTCTTCACTCCGGGGAGGGAGGGTGAGGATGGTTACCTCTCATTCCATAGTAGGAAAATCTTTCACAGAACTCATTGACCACGATGAAGAAGATGCTCAGGGGGTAACCGAAGCAGCCCTGATGAAAACAAACGGTGTGGGATTGAAACACGCCCCCCACTGGCCCGTGTTCACGAGTGAGCGCTAACAGCATGGAAAATAGCTGATGCACATTTAGCAACTTGTCAGTGACTGTCCAGAGGTGGAATCAAGAATTTAAAAAGTGTTTCACCCCTTGCACTCCACACAGAGACGACAGTGAAATAAAGCATCTGGTTTTATTGTTATTTTGAGAAAAACGAGACACACCATGTCCTAAAGAAAAAACTCAGGATTGTCCCCGCACCAATGACACAAGTATATAATAGGAATTAAAAATATTTTTTTACATGTTTATTTATTTTTGAGAGACAGAGAGAGACACAGCATGAGCAGGAGAGGGGCAGAGAGAGAGACACAGAATCCGAAGCAGGCTCCAGGCTCTGAGCTGTCAGCACAGAGATCGACGCAGGGCTTGAACCCACGAACCGTGGGATCACGACCTGAGCCGAAGTCAGACGCTTATCCGACTGAGCCAACCAGGTGTCCCTGTGATGGGCATTTTTAAGCGAAGGAAGCACAGCTGCGAACATTTAGGAGCCTATCAGACAAAACAAAGCTCTGTAGAGAAGGAAAAAAACACTCACCTGTGATCTGGACATTCCTGAAAGAAAAACAAAATGCCACTATTAAAGTCAAGTAATGAAAACACTTCCTGCAGAGTCTCAACTCAGACCCTCTGACTTTTCGGGGAGGTCAGATGTGCTGTCCAGACAGCTCCAGCCTTCTCTGGGAGCGGGACCTGGCATCAGATTTTCTTTTAATTAGCTCCTCAGGCAGTTTCATTGCGGTCAGAATTGAGAGTCAGAGGCTTCGAGAATAGCGCCAAGACCATTTCCTCCTGAAAACACTTCAAAGGCTGCCCATCGCCCACAGGGTGAAGACCAAACATTTCCGCTTGTCCTTTACTATCTCACGAGGTCAGTGGGGTTGGGTGAGGATTAAATAGTGGGAATATGAAATGCTTCAGGGTGTCTAACACAGTGAGGACTCAGCCACCATTCCCATTACCTGTTCCGGCCTCTCTTCCAGCCCCTTCCACATGCACGAGGCGGGGCTCGCATGACACCCAGCTATCCGTTTGCTGAGCACGTTGGGCGCCCACTCAAAGACGGTAACGCACGAGACAGTGACTCCAGGAACGGCCCCTGCCCCTTCCTACACCTGTTGTAACTCTTGCCATGACACGACCCGCACTAGCCACCTCTGCCTCCCGATTCTCCCAGAGTGGAATACCAGTTTGTATTTCTGCCTCCCCTCCAGGGGTGTCCACCTCCCCATCCCCAGCATCTTTCCCAGGACCTACCACATTGCAGGGCCTTATTGTCAGAAGAAGGAATTAGAAGAGCAGGAAGAAAAAAAAGGTGAGAATCCAAGTAAGCCAGTGCAAACCAAGGGCCGTTGACTCCACTTTCTAGATCTTAGGCGAACCCTTCATGCCCCTGCCCTGGCCTCCCCTGAATTTTGAGGAAAGCTGACCCATCCCCTGGTTCGAGTCTTCACGCCGTGTGGCACCGCTCCCTGCACCTACGCACGGCCCGTTGTTATCTGTGTCTGTCACACGCAGGGCCCTTCTCCATGGGGAATCATCCCTCCCCCTCCCTGGCTTCCACTGACCACATCTTAGAGTCCTTTGTTTTCAGGGGCCCACGAGCACCCCCCCACCTCTATTCTGAATCTGTGACCCCACGAATGTGCCTCAGAATCGACCTCCTCGGGAGAACAGGTCGCCGAGCCCCATGCCCACAGCTGCTGACTCTGGGGCGGTCCCCTGAGCCTGCATTTCTCACAAGTCCCAAGCTGATGTCCCCGCCGGTTCAGGGACAACCCCGTGAGAACCACCCGCAGGCTGTGATGTCCAGTTGCCGGACTGATCTGCATGAGTAGTTCTGATCACCTCGCTGGCCCCGAGCTCCGCAGAGACACTCCGTGCCTGATGTCCCATCACAGACGCTGGCCCTGACGCCTCGGATTTTCATTCTGTGCGAGCCCCGAGCCCCAGCCCACAATAAACAAAACCGCAGCCCTGCCTGAGGAACTCTGCTCTTGGCCCAGACCCATGCGGTGGTCGAGACCCCCCTCCTTCACGGGCGGGGGCCTCGCTTCCTGATTCTGGTCACGCTGTGCCGTGGGCGTTGGCACTTCCCCAACCACACGCCAGACGGTCTCACTGTCGCCCACTTAGGATCAGGGGTGCTATTTCAATCCTTGTCCTAAGGCGGGAAATGACCTGTGCTGGCCTCACAGGGCTCCGGTCCCAACTCCTGCCATCTGTAAAGTTCTGGAAGGACATTGTTCCACGAATAGCCTGATTTTCTCCCCAGTTAGACTTGCTGGTGGGAAGGGGCCGCTTTGAGGGGCAGAACGTGGGCATGGGGGGGCAGACGTGTGATTGAATCTCGCACCTGTTGCTTTCCAGCTGTGACCGAGGGTGAGCCAGCCTCCCTCTGACAGCCCACCTGTCGGTGCCCCCGCCCAGGTCTGACGCATCATTCAGGGAAGATGCTGCTGCCTCCCACAGGGTGGGAATCAAATGTTTGTTGATCGAACAAGTGCTCCCAAGGCGCGGTCGTAGCCATCACCAAGTCCAGTGTTTGGATCCCAGCTCTGCCCCTCATTAGTTCCACCTGCCCGTCCAGGCTCTAACCTCCTTCTGCCGGAGACGCTGCCCTGCGCGCGCTTCATCAGTCTCTCCCGGGTTCCCGACCCCCCACGTGGCTTGGCCAATGGGAAGCCTGGGCAGGAGACCAGAGGGTCAGGGTGTTCCTCTCCCTGCCTCCTTCCCCATATGTCACCTCAGACTGCTCCATCCTCAGGGGACAGTGGAGGCTCCTCCGAAGGAGGCCCTCCCCACACAACTCTCCTCCCAGGTTCTGGTCACAGTTTTATACCACTTCCCATGGGGGAGACCACTGAAGTCATTACTCCGGGTACCTGCACTGTCATTTATGCCTCCCTGCCTCCCCCCCTTTTTTTTAATTTAAAAAATAAGTTTATTTAGGGGTGCCTGGGTGGCTCAGTCAGTTAAAGCGTCTGACTTCAGCTCAGGTCATGATCTCATGGTCTGTGAGTTCGAGCCCCGTGTCGGGCCCTGTGCTGACAGCTCAGAGCCTGGAGCCTGCTTCTGATTCTGTGTCTCCCTCTCTCTCTGCGCCTCTCTTACTCACACTCTCTCTCTGTCTCTGAAAAATGAATAAACCTTAAAATTTTTTTTAAATAAGTTTATTTATTTTCAGGGAGAGAAAGAGGGAGGGTGGGGAAGGGGCAGAGGGGAGAGAAAATCCCAAGCTAGCTCCACACTGTCAGTGCAGAGTCTGATGCAGGGCTCAAACTCATGAACCAGAGATCATGACCTAAGCTGAAATCAAGAGTCCGAGGCTCAACCAACTGAGCCACCCAAGCGCCCTGACCCACCTTTTCTTTTCTTTTTTTTTAATGTTTATTTATTTTTGAGAGAGAGAGAGAGAGAGCGCATGTGTAGGGTAGGGGCAGAGAGAGAGGGAGACACAGAATCCAAAGCAGACTCCCGGCTCTGAGCTGTCAGCACAGAGCCCGACTCGGGGCTTGAACTCACAGACCGTGAGATCATGACCTGAGCTGAAGTCGGACACTTAACCAACTGAGCCACCCAGGTGCCCCTGGCTCTGTCCTGTTCTAAACGGTGTGTGTGTGTGTGTGTGTGTGTGTGTGTGTGTGTGTGTGTGTTTGAATAATCGCTTCTATTCTGAGTATGCCTTCTGTGTCCAGATGGGACCCTGCCTGATGTAGCCCACACACCAGCTTTCATCACCAGACTGGGGACAGCCACTCTCCAGTGAAATCCAAAACCCACTCAGGAACACATGCTTTTGGAGAACACACAAACAGGCCTGTTTGCAGTATTCGAAGCCCTGTTTCACTGCAGTGGTGCCCTGCCTTCTAGAAGAAACAGCAGGACCAAACGATGCCCTGCCTACTTATCCTTCAGACAAAGTGCTCTTACTACTGTCTCCCAAAGACCCAGCAAAGCGAGCTGAGTGCCAGCTGCACAGGGCTCAGGCTGGTCCTTGCACCAGGCCTCTACTGAAAAGCAGGAGGGAGGTATGAAAACCCAGACCCAACGGGATGGCCTGGAGCTTCACTGCAGTAGTTCCTGCCGCATGTTTCTCAGGACTTGGGTTTGCAAGGAAAGATTTCATCTGGCTGAGGTAGCACCTGTAATTTCTGTTGCAAAATACTGTTTAGCACTTATTGTATACCAGCTAATAATGGTAAAGATTTTGCTTACTTGGAACATAGACAGGGTTCCAGAAAAGAGAGCTTAGATCTTGTTCTAACAACCATCACACTCAGAACTACACTGTGGAAAATGAAATTCCTAAGCTCACTCAGGTAAAAATCTGAGATTGAGTACCCAGTCATCACCCAGGAAGTTTGTTATTTTCCGAAAAGTGTGCATTCCAAAAAGCCACTTCTATTACTGAGGGGCAGAGGTTGCCAACCTCCTCTGTTACCGAATTCAGAGCTATTTGCTGGTTGTGTACTGCAGTTAGCATTTCTTTTTCTTTTTTTTTAACTAAGTTTATTCATTTTTGAGAGAGACAGAGAGAGAGTGCAAGCAGGGGAGGGGCAGAGAGAGAGAGGGAGACACAGAATCTGAAGCAGGCTCCAGGCTCTGAGCTGTCAGCACAGAGCCCAACGTGGGGCTCGAACTCACAAATCGTGAGATCATGACCTGAGCTGAGATCAAGAGTCAGATGCTTAACTGATTGAGCCACCCAGGCGCCCCAAAGTGTTCTTTTTTAAATAAGTTTTTCCCCTAAGCTACATTTTCTACCTGGTGGCTTAGGAGTCCTATCCCATGCCTTTTAAATGGGATCTGGCAGGATCTGCCTTGGCTCTGGTGCCTTCTGCGGGTTACTCTCCGTTAGCCGTCTGTAAAGTGAGGATGCTGCCTTCCGGAGCTGCTAAGGTGGTCTGAAAATGGTTTCATAAACCAGGAGGAAGATGAGTTAAGTTGAACATTGGGTTCTTTTAGGTGGAAAGGCAGGCCTTGGGGGGCAGGAGATTAAGCCTCTGCTTGGGGACATCCTTCCTGATCATGTGGCTTTAAAGATTCAAAGCACTTAACCTTTGGACCGCCATTCCTTCACCTAGAGATGCTAACACCTCTTTGCAAGTTGGTTGATAAGATCAGATCTACAGGAATTGCTACAGAACTTGCTACTCACTGCAGCCCATGATGACAGCTGAGTAGTGCAGATAAATGTTTGGAACGGAATGACTTAAGATTGAAATATGGGCAAGAATTTGCGATGGGGGCCCCTGGCAGGGCCGAGAGGGGCCCTCAAAGGAAGAGGCAGTTCCGTCCAGGCTTGCTCACGCTGACCAAAAGAAGAGGGTCCCTATGACATCGGCCTGGGAAATTAGGCCATAGGAATGAAAAAGTTGTGGACAGGCGACAGTCAGTCTTCTTAGACATAGCCACAGCGGCAAGCACTGATTTTCAATTAAGCTGCTTTTCAAACGGGCAGCACTATAGTGTCCTGCATGCATGTGGCTGCAGAGCTTAAGGATCGTGTTTCATTCTCTATTGCAGTGGTTCTCAACGTGTGGTCTCTGTCCCAGAAGCAGTGGCACCTGGGAACTCATCAAAGGGGCTCCTGGGTGGCTCAAGTCGGTTAAGCGTCTGACTTCAGCTCAGGTCATGATCTCGCCGTCCGTGAGTTCGAGCCCCGCGTCGGGCTCTGTGCTGACAGCTCAGAGCCTGGAGCCTGCTTTGGATTCTGTGTCTCCCTCTCTCTCTCTGCCCCTCCCCCACTCATTGTCTGTCTCTCGAAAATGAATAAATGTGTAAAAACATGTTTTTAAAAATGCACACTCTCAGGTCCATCCCAGGCCTACCGAATCGGCAGCTCCCAGGGTAAGGCCCAGCTGTCTTCAGGCTCTGGAGCCCTCCTGGGAGCCCCTGGCCACTGCAAGTGGTGCTGAGGAGCAGGCAAGAAAGGGGTCTGGCGTGAGGGTGTGCATCCCACGTGGCGGCTCCGGGCCAGGTGATCAGCTCCTCTGATGCGATTCTGGCTGCGCTCATTGTTCCCCGGGATGACGGTGACAAGCAGATGCCCTGTCTCACCTTCCCCGTCTCCCATCCACCCAACCAGACCTGAGCTTCCCCACATGGAGCAAATCAGGACGGCTCCCCAACCTGGCTGGCTCCCTGCTCCCTGCAAGGTCAGACCCGCTGCTCAGCACAGCGTTCCAAGATCCCCCCAGGATCTGACTCCCCCCCTCCCCACCACCGTCAGGCCACGACTTCTGATTCCCACACCAGGATCCTTCAGAGCTCCCGAGCCAGTAGGGCACTTAGCGTCTCATCTCTCCCCTTGGCCTCCAAGGTATTCTCTGCCCCTAGTACATTTCTTTAGTCTTTTTATGACTGTGCTCACAGAGCGAGTTGTTCTGACTTCTGAAAATGTTACAGAGCCTCACATGTCATATGATCCCCCTTCCCCCATTTTTGGTGAGGAAATAAAGGGTATGCCACTTCAAAAAGAGCCACACAGAATACACACCCAGCAAAACAGCGGTTGGCCTGAGGCGAGGGGGCAGGGGATATGGGAGGAGGGGAAGGGGCCTGAGCGCCTTGGGGCACAATTGGTTTGATTTTTTTTTTTCAAAAACTGATCAACTTAAGTGAGAAGCACCTCTTGTTTTCTTTTCTTAAGTTTATTGATTTATTTTGAGAGAGAGGGCAGGGCAGGGCAGGGGCAGAGAGAGAGAATCCCAAGTAGGCTCTGTGCTGCCAGCGCGGAGCCCAATGCAGGGCCAGAACTCATGCACCGCGGGATCTTGACCTGAGCTGAAATCAGCACCTGGTTTTCTTAAGTGGGCTACTCCACTTTCTTAAGTGGGACCGTCGATGTTAGGTGAGCTGTAGAACAAGTTTTGCACCTGTAATCCAGGCCCCAGTTTCTGGAGTGGCTCTTCTGGAGCTGTCTCTTGCCCAACTTGATGACTATTTTTCTTACTTGGGGGTTTCGCCACAGTTTCCACCCTCGGGGCCCCTGCTGGTGCCTAAGGCACATCTGTGCACATCAGAGAATTGTGATCATTCAGGCCGGATGCTGCCCAGGGAGGCACGGCTCGACGAGCGGACAGCGGCTTGGTCCCTGGGCGCATGTACAGCTTGGCCACGGAGCCTGGCTGCATTCCAGCCCCCGGGGGCTCCCTTGCTGGGGCCTTCATGCAGCGTACAGCTTGCACATCTCCAGCCGGTGCCCTGCCCATCCTTCCACTGCCCTTATTTTAAAGAAATAGCCCCTTTCCACAAATACTTTCTTCCCCACTGGGAGGGAATCTGTTTTGCCTTTGACATGTCAGCAAATAGCTACCTAAACAGAACACAGTGGTGTGACTGGCTTTCAAAATGCCAGTTTGATCAAGTTACCCCTGCTCAAAGCAAATGAGTTATCAGTCGTTTGAGGTCCCGGAACACCAATCAGCCTAATCACGTAAAGCTACTTTAGAAATACAGGGAAACCAGGGCTAATGGGACAGTATAGGTTTTATTAAGTGACTCTGGCATGGGGCAGGGACCAGCTCGGTCTGGGAGCGCTGGTGACCTGTATCCACACAGCCACAGGGGCCGAACGCGTGCGCCCAGCTGGTGAGAAGACAGACACAGAGCATAAAATCTCTTAGCTGCAGTGTAGTTCCTTAGCAACGGGGTACCTCACAACCGTGTCACCCCTTTGTGTGGGGCAGAGACCGTGGGACTGGCACCTGTGGCTGGTCTGCCTTCGCCGAGTGAGTAACACACAGCCACGTATCTTTAACCGTCCGGCAGCCAGGCCTTGCCCTCACCTTGTCCTGTGTGTCTGACACATGGCTTCGCCACCTTCTCCCTCAGCCTGGGGATCCCCTGATCAGGAGTGAGGGAGGCAGCTTGCGGTCTGCGCATTAGTTTGGGGCAGTTGCCATAACAACATCCTACAAACTGATCCTTAAAACAAGAGAAATTTATCATCTCTGAGTTGGGAGCTGGGAGGCTGAGATCAGGGTGTTGACCTCGGTGGCTCCTTTTTTGTTTTTTTAATTTTATAATGTTTCTTTATTTTTGAGATCAGAGCATGAGCAGGGAAGGGGCAGAGAGAAAGGGAGCCCGACGCGGGGCTCAAACTCACGGACCTTGAGATCACGACCTGAGCCGAAGTGGGACGCTCAACCGACTGAGCCACCCAGGCGCCCCCTGGTTGGCTCCTTTTGAGACTACAAGAGGGAATCTGTTCCAGCCTCTCCCCAGCTTCTGGGGGTTACTGGCCATTGTAGACGTTCTTAGGCTCATGATAGCATTACCTAGATCCTTGCTGCCATCTTCACACGGTCTTCTCTCTGTGGTGGCCGTGTCCAGACGTCCCGTTCATATAAGGCCCAGTCATACTGGATTGCAGGCTCCCTTACTCCAGGATGACCTCAACGGAACTAATTACCTCTGTGAAGGCCCTATCTCCAAACAAGGTCACATTCTGAGGTACCTGGGGTCAGGACTACAGCATATGAATTTGAGTTGGGGGGCAGGGAGTGGGACACAATTCAACCCGTAACAGTCAGAGAGCATTTGTGGTGTACAACCTATTGCTGTAGGCTACAGATATCCTATCTTTTACAAAGATTTCTACACACGATTGTCTAAAATCACGTGCATTCAGGGACACCTGCGTGGCTCAGTCGGTTGAGTGTCTGGGTCTTGACTTCAGCTCAGGTCATGAGCTCATGGTTTGTGAGTTCAAGCACCACGTCAGGCTCTCCGCTGTCAGCGCAGAGCCTGCTTCAGATCCTCTGTCTCCCTCTCTCTCTGCCCATCTCCCATTTGCACTCTCTCTCTTTCTCTCAAATAAACATTAAAAAAATAAAATCATGGGCGTTAAGAGGCCCACTGTGGCCACCTCTGATGGTTTTATAAATAACCTGTGACTTTTAGCATCTCATGTCTGTAACCATAGACGTGAATCACTGACTGCCATTCCTATTTCCCTTCAGAGAGAAATGATCTCTACAGGCCCAGGATCCGCCGGCCTTTGGACATGCCAGAGACGATTTACTTCTCAATTGCATGGGAAGTGCAGGCAGGCCAGAGGGTGCCACAGAGTTAATAAGCTATTATGCAAAACAGAAAGGGCCAGGGCTAGGCCTAAGTTCTGCCTCTGGCGGCACAGACAGGATCAGTCAGCTCAGGTGAGAGAATTTCCTGGGTGTCAGGAAGGTGGACCTTGCTCTCCTAGGTATTTCCTTCATCTACACCTGGATGTTCTGTTATTCTGGAAGAACAGCCTTCATTCTGAACTTAGAGTGAGGCTTGCTTTACATGCTCTACTGCTGGGGCGCCTGGGTGGCTCAGTTGGTTGAGTGTCCGACTTCGGTTCAGGTCATGATCTCACAGTTCTTGGGTTCAAGCCCCGCATGGGGCTCCATGCTGACAGTGTGGAGCCTGCATGAGATTCTCTTTCTGTCTGTGTCCCTCCCCTGCTCTCCTGCGCGAGATCCCTCTCTCTCTCTCTCTCAAAAATAAACATTTAAAAAAGTTAAATGCTCTCCTGCTGAGAGTCAGTAAATGCATCTGTTCATAGTCTAGGGCTAAGACAGACCTACCCCCGGAGCAGGCTCTACAAGGAGACAAGAAGGGAGAGAGCACGGGGTCCAAGAGCAAACTGCACATGCAGAACAGGCGACAGAAACGAGTCCATAGCACCGTCTCTGAAATACTGTATCATGTCATAGGCAAAAACAATGCCAAAGGCAGACGAGTGTCACCAAATCAAAAGGAACTAATCCCCTGCTCTGTTGGGGGTTTCTTTTGGAGCCAGTTGAGTTAGAGATGTGAAATGTTAGTTATCTTTAATTTTTTTTGGAAATCTTAAATTTTAGACACAAAGATCTTTTGCTCTTAGATGGTAAATCGTGACTAGAAAAAATGCTTATGATCATGGTAAGTGTGAAGTTAGGCTGTGAAACAGTCTACAGAAAGCACAATTCCCCCCGATTGATATTTAGACGGTAGGAGTCTCCATAGGAGTGTTAGGAGACAAGGGCGCCTGGGTGGCTCAGTCGGTTAAGTGTCGGAATCTTGGTTTCAGCTCAGGTCATGAGCTCATGGTTTCATGGATTCATGCCGGGCATGGGGCTCTGCACAGGCAGTGTGGAGCCTGCTTGGGATTCTCTCTCTCTCTCCTTCTTTCTCTCTGGCCCTCCCCCACGTGCACTGTTTCTGTCTCTCTCAAAAATAAATAAGTAAATACATACATACATACATAAAAAGGAAGTGTTAGGTGACTTTTTTCCAGTCTTATAATTTTAGGGTGAACATGCATAGGAACAGCTATTGCAGAAGGAAAGTGAATCACGGTTCAGAGGTCCAACAACAGCGCTTGAAAACTTTCCCCACAGATCTGTAGTACAGCACCTAGGTACAGTAGCAATGGAGAATGAGCATAATTTTTAGAATTACTTTAAGATAAATGTCTATGACATCCCTGTGAGCATTTCTGATTCACCTAATATTCTACATGGGGAGTGTTTTCTACATACCAATTCTGTTATCAGGTAGGTCGCTGTTTGGAACTGACTAGAGGTACACCCAGAAAATCCATCCATCTTGCTGGGGAAAGATACTAGGCATCACGCGTGGTACCTAAGCTGAGGATTCTGGCCGCAGTGGAGTCATCTCTACACATCAAGGATTTTTCCTACCTAATGTCATGTATAAGTGATACACATCTTTCAGAGAGAATGTTTTCTACTACCATGTGCACTGGGTTGAATAGTGCCCCCCAAAACTTGTGTCCTTCCTAGAATCGCAGAATGTGACCTTATCTGCAAATGGGGTCTTGGGACACCTGGGTGGCTCAGGTGGTTAAGCCCCCGCCTCTCGATTTTGGCTCACAGTTCACGGGTTCAAGCCCCGTGTCGGGCTCTGCGCTGAGTGGGGAGCCTGCTTGGGATTCTCTGTCTCCCTCTCTCTCTGTCCCTCCCCTGCTCACACACACCCTCTCTCTCTCTCTCAAAATAAATAAACTTAAAAAAAAATGAAAAGAAAATGGGGTCTTTGCGGATATAATGAGTTAGGATGAGGTCATGTTGGAGAAGGGGGGGTCCTTAACCCCACGGGACTGGTGTTCTTCTAAGAAGACAGCTCTGTGAAGACAGATAGATATGCGCAGACAGGAGGTGATGTGAAGGCACACAAGGAGGAAATGACCATGTGATGCTGGATATGGATTGGAGTGATGCATCTATAAAGCCAAGGAATGCTAAGAATCGCCAGGAGCACCAAAAGCTAAGAGAAAGGTATCGGACAGATTCTCTTCTAGAAACTTCAGGGGGAGCATGGCCCTGCAGACACCTTGAGTTTGGACCTAACAGCCTCCAGAACTGTGAGAGAACACATTTCTGCTGTTTTAAGCGACCCAGTTTGTGATACTTTTGTTACAGCCACAGGAAACTAATACACCGTGTGAGGGGATATGTTTTGATCCACTGGGAAAAAGGTCTGTTTCTCCAAGAACATCTCAACTGTACCTTCTGATATGTCCCGATGGAGCTTACAATAAAATTCTTGCCTCTTGAAGCAGATTGTACGATTTGCAAATGCTTAGTCTGTGAGCTTTTAACGGGTCTTCTTATGTGAGTACCTTCTGTGAATCTTCCGGCCTCTAGTCTGATTCTTGAACCAAATTTGCCTTTGGGTGTGTGCTCAGTTTCACACATCCCCACACCACAGCTGGCTGGCTCCAAACCCTCTCTCCGACGACAGGCTCCTTTCAGGAGCCCAGTGGGGAAGCCCTGGCTGGTGTCGAGTCTCAGAGGAACCAGCCCTTCCTCCTTCTGTGGAAAGTCCGTGGAAGACGCTATCCCTTCCCTTTGGCTGTACAACCTTCCGGCTGCCGAGACCGCCCCGTAATTCTGCACCGCGAGCAGATGCTAACAGCACCTGCACTGATGCCCGGTGGCGAGCAGAGGCACAGCCTGGCCAGCTGACACAGCCCTGTTCCCATCATCCCCATGAGATGACCCCGCCGTCCTGCTTCCTCAGTGATGCATTCCCGGCCTCTGAAACCGAGAGACCGAGTTACAAAACAGAGGTTCCTGGGTTCTGTATGTTGCAACCCTAGGATTATGAGTCAGTGGTTCTCATTCATCTCCTGATAATACTACTTCTGTTCTTTCACTATCATCATGGAGGAATGTGGAATGTTCCTCAGAGTCCACCCTTGTTTTTATTTCCTTATCATAGCTCACCTGAGACACCTACCCACTTTCTCTCCTGCCAGGGACAGGGTCAAGATGCCTTTGTGTCCGGGGCAGCTGTGCCCAGGGAGGTGGGAGCACGGTCGGCTGGGTGGTCCGTCCCTATGATCCCACCATGGCTTCTGTCGTGAGCAGCTCGACCCTGGAGGATGGACAGCTGTCCCTCTCACTAGTGAGCTAGCCAACTAGTGGGCCCTCAATGTGCTCCCTGTTCTTTAGTAATTCAAAGAGCAGCAGGACAATTATTAATTTAAAAAATCCAAATAAATCAAACCTGGAATAATTCCACTCAGGACATTTTGTAGAGGCATGAAGGACGAGGCAAAGATTTAGTATTAAGATGGCTAATCCTCCAACTTTGACAAGACACCGTTAGCTATGGCTTTGTCTCTTGATACTTTATTTTCCTCACGTATCCCTTGGTGTGGAAAAATGTTGTTTATAAATGTTCCTGGCCTCTGAGGATATGAGTTTCTTCATGACGGGTGGTAACTAAATACCTGCATAAATAAGTGATTTAGGCCCACCTCCCACGAGCCATAACTGGACCATATGGATTCTTCACTCCTGCTTGTTTCTACCCTGTTCTTAACCCATGCAAGCGAATTTTCAAATTCTAGCTACTAATTTACTGCAAAATTGATCATCACGGGCAAGCCAGGGACCAGATTACACTAGATCCTGCTGCCACGATCTCATCTGGGGGGCACAGTAGCAATATTTGGATGTGGGTGAGGGTCATGGAACAAAGCCTGTCATTTAGAGTCATTTAAAGCAGTGGTTTTCTAATCAGGGTCTTGGGACCAGCAGCAGCAGCACCTGGGAATTTGGTAACTGCTAATCCTTGAGCGCTGCCCCAGACCCACTAAAGCAGAGACTCGAGGGGTGGGGCCAAGCAACCTGTTGGGATTAGCCCTCACTCGGATGATCCTAATGTACACTACAGACTAATACCACTGCCCTACAGTAATGTCAGCCTGAAAGAATCCAGTGCCAAAATCTCTGGGGTGCCTGGGTAGCTCAGTTGGTTGAGCGTCTGACTTCGGCTCAGGTCACGATCTCACTGTTGGTAAGTTCACAGTTCGGGAGTTTGAGCCCTGCATCGGGCTCGCTGCTGTGAGTGCAGAGCATGCTTTGGATCCTCTGTTCCTGTCTCTCTCTGCCCCTTTTCCATTCATGCTCTCTCTCTCTCTCTCTCTCTCTCTCTCAAAAATAAATAAACGTTAAAAAAAAAAAAAGTTCTCTCTTCCTGCTGTCTGAGGGGAAGGCAATTCTCCCAAGGGTCAGATGCCCAAGGTCCCCTTTGGTAGCAACTCTAGCTGGACACTTACAGCCTAGAAAAGGGTTTCCAGCTTCCCTGGGACTTCAGCGCTGTTCTTTGGTTTACCCAAGAACTTCTAGAAAGAAACAAGAATGTGTAAGAACTTTTAAGTGGCCGGGTTTGTGGCACCTTCAAAACCAGTCCGTCATTTTATGCTCAGGCAGGAAGCTGACTAGAAAAACTCATCAGAATCCCACAAGGCCAGCAGGAGACCGAGTAGGGGGTTCAGGAATATAATCAACTATCCCTCATTAAGTGAGCGAATTCCTCAAAACAGTCTGGAAGTCCTGGCGGAGGGAGGCAGGAGCTTGCTTCATAGAACCTGGAGCCTCTCCATGCCTCATTTCCAAAGTCAGATACATGGCAAATGACAGCAGGACCTATGGTTCTCCAGGACCAAAGTACGGGAAGTAATTTGTAAGAGCAGCAACTTTAGCGCAGACTTGCTCAGCTCTGGGTAAGAATGGGAATGGGGTGAGGGGGGAAGGAGGGAATATTTGAAATCTTCAGCAAAACCATCCCTAGCCCCACGAAAGCCTCAGCTGAGAGGCTCCCTGCCATTTGGAACCTAACTCCACAAGACAGCTCTTGAGAGGGGGGCTTCCTCTCCACCCCTGACTCTGACAAGCACACCCAGACTTTAAAGCAAGGGTAGGTGAGGGGCGCCTGGGTGGCTCAGCTGGTTAAGTGTCCGACTTCAGCTCAGGTTATGATCTCGAGGTGAGTTCAAGCCCCGCATTGGGCTCTGTTCTGATAGCTCAGAGCCTGGACCCTGCTTCGGATTCTGTGTCTGCCTCTCTCTCTGCCCCTCCCCCACTCATGCTCTGTCTCTCAAAGATAAACAAACATTTAAAAAATTACTTAAAAAAATGTTTTTAAAAAGGCAAGGGTAGGAGAACAATGGCTCATGGGCCAAATCTGGCCCCACCACCTGCTTTTCTGTAGCTTGCAAGTTAAGAATGCTTTCTATGTTTAAACGATGGAAAAACAATGTTTAAAAACTATTTTGTGGGGCGCCTGGGTGGCTCAGTCAGTTGAGCGTCTGACTCTTGATTTCTGCTCAGGTCATGATCCCAGGGTCGTGGGATCGAGCCCTGTGTCAGCCTTCTGCTTGTTATTCTGCAGTGGAGTCTGCTTGAGATTCTCTCTCTCTCTCTCTCTCTCTCTCTCTCTCTCTCTCTCTCTCCCCTGCTCACACTCTTTAAAAAAACACACACAAAAAAACCCCACTATTTTGTGACACATGAGGATTACATAAAATTCAAATTTCTGTGCCCGTAAAGTTTTATTGGAACACAGCATTTATTTACGTATTTTGGATTACAAGGGCGGAGTTGAGTGTTGCCACAGAGACGGGGCTACTTCCCAAAGCCGAAAATATTTATTATCTGGCCCTTTACAGGAAAAGCCCTCTTTAGAGCAAAGGGTTTGCAGCTCATGATTCTAACTGGATACCACAGCCAGGTTTAGCTATGCACTGTCACGCCCAACGCAACTTTTTATCCAGTTTATCCTTGTGGATTCCCCCTTGCTGTGTTACTGAGTCTAGTAATTGGTACATTTGATGCCGATCACAACCCTCGCTTTCCTACTCCACCCCAACGTTTACTCCCATTCCATGGGCCAGTAGAAGCTGGTGTGAACATTAGTTTCAGTCACACACGGGACAGAATCAGCTCGAAGCAAACGTGTCTCGAAGACCCTCTGTCTTGCTTCCTTACCCCCCTGCTGCATTCACCAAGCATCCCACGTACTGCCCATTCAGTCATATGGGGCTCTAAAGCAACTTTGGCACCATCTGAGGCCAAAGATCTGTTTTCAAGAGAAGTTACTGCTCCCCTTGGTTAAAAAACCCTTCAGGGGCACCTGGGCGGCTCAGTCAGTTAAGCGTCTGACTCTTTAAAAAAATTTTTTTTTAACGTTTTTATTTATTTTTGGGACAGAGAGAGACAGAGCATGAACGGGGGAGGGGCAGAGAGAGAGGGAGACACAGAATCGGAAACAGGCTCCGAGCCATCAGCCCAGAGCCTGACGTGGGGCTCAAACTCACGGACCGCGAGATCGTGACCTGGCTGAAGTCGGATGCTTAACCGACTGCGCCACCCAGGCGCCCAAGCGTCTGACTCTTGATTCAAGCTCAGGTCATGATCTCACGGTTTGCGAGAAACCCCGTTCAGTTCTGCGCTGACAGTGCGGAGCCTGCTTGGGATTCTCTGTCTCCCTCTCTCTCTGCTCCTCCCCTGCTCGTGTTTTCCCTCTCTGTCTCAAAAATAAATAAATAAACATTAAAAAAAAACCTTTAAAAATCGTTTGTTCTACTTACTAACTAAACTCAGATACTGCAACTTTAGGGCTTGGATAAACACAAAACTGGTATCCGGATATAATGCTACTCATGTGCTATGCCGACCTTAGCCGCAAAACAAAACAAAACAAAACAAAAACAAAAACAAAAAGCAAAACGCAAAAAACAACCAAAAACCAAAGCCACCACTCAAGGACCAATTTGCAAACTGGAAGGAATCAGTTCATTCGCGACTACACTACAGAAGCGACCTGTGTTTGCTCACCAACGATCAGGCTGCTGGCAGCTAGCGGGATTGGAACTATTCCAGGAAAGTCCTAACAACACAGATGCTACCGAGGTATTTGGTATCTGAAAACTGAATCAATCCACCCTCAGAGCACCTCCCAGAGAAGTCACGCAGAGTGATAGGCGAATGGTGTGTGAGGAGGGGTCCAGAACTGCAGCCCAGGAGTTTGTCTGCCGGTGAGGCATGTGCTGTGGACGGCCCCCACCTCGGAGGGAGGCTGTAGCATCTTTCTGGAAAAGGCACAGGTGTTTACAGCTAGAAGCCCCAAGAATGAACCACTCAGTGCTGCTTCAGGCCCACCCCACGGTGCGGTGCAGGGAGGTAATTCGAGCCGATGAGGGCTGCACACCGGGCATGTGCTCCAACCCCCCCCCCCACCCCCCCACACACAACCACTGAGGGCAGTCCTGGGACTCCTAAGGGCAGAGAACGCTGAAGCCCAAAGAGTTTAATTTACTGATGCAAAATCATCCAGGCAGGAAGCGGTCGACAGGAATAGGACGGCAGGCGAGCCAAAGCCAGACCTGGTTCTCTTAACCACGTGGTCGGCTTGTGCCCTCACGGGCTGGTCCATGGCATGACTTTGGGGGAGTCACTTGACTTGGTTCCCCTTCTTTCAGGGAGGAGAGGGCTGGGATGACCTCTGGTCTCTTTCAGCTCTGCTCTCTGCTTCTGCATTCATTCCAGAGTGGTCTATCGGAAAGCAGGCAGGATCGAGTTGTTCCCGAGATGCTCTGCCTACACTCCATGCTTGTAGAGGACCAGCTGTTTTCCCTGAGTGCCTTCTCCTGAAGCTTGAGGGCAGCGGCAGGACGATAAGGGCCACAAAGGGCCGTCTCCAGCCCCCACTGGAGCTCCGGGGTCACCTGGCCGGCCAGCGGCACGGGACATGCCAAGGCGGCCACTAAGCGCCCACTGGAGAGACGGAGCTTTTGGGGCCCCGCCGACACCGGCACGCCCCAGTCGTTTCAGCCCACCGGCTGGGAACACGAGCCGGCCCACAGGTGGGCAGGGCGAGCTCACTGCATTCATTCTCGCAGCCTCTGAGCCTGGGCGCCTCGGGGCTCTCCGTCCTCGCGCGGAGACCCAGATCTGGCTTCGGCCACTTCCCCGGAGCCCGCGGGACCCGCTTCCACTGACCCCGCAGCCGCTTCCCGCTCCGGCGCCGCGCTCCTGCCGTCCGTCCGCGGCGCCAGCCCTCTCGGCCCCGCGCGCAGGTCCGCCGGCGACAGCGGGGCCCGGCCCCGCCACGCAGCCCCCCAGCGACCCGGGCTCCCCTCTGCGCCCCGACGACCCCGGCCTGCACCGCCCCCCCAGCGCCCCGGGCTTCCCTCTGCGCCCCGACGACCCCGGCCCGCCCCCCGCCCCCCACAGCGCCCCGGGCTCCCCTCTGCGCCCAGACGACGCCGGCCCGCCCCCCGCCCCCCACAGCGCCCCGGGCTCCCCTCTGCGCCCCGACGACGCCGGCCCGCACCGCCCCCCCAGCGCCCCGGGCTCGCCTCTGCGCCCCGACGACCCCGGCCCGCCCCCCGCCCCCCACAGCGCCCCGGGCTCCCCTCTGCGCCCCGACGACGCCGGCCCGCCCCGGGACCTACCCATGGTGGCGGCTCCGAGGGCTCCCTGCGACTAGCGAGCGGGGAGTCCAGGAGAGAGGACTTTTTTTTTCAAGGTGCTGCTCTTATGACTTTGTTTCCAGGCCCTGCCCAGCCACCTGTGCCGCTGGAGGTGTGCAGGCGGGGCGGCCGGCTCCACCCTTGGAGGCGGTGGAACCGCAGGGAGCAGAGGGTAGCGCCCCTTGAGCCCCGGCGGGAGGCTACCTGTCCCGGCCGCGCCCGGGCTCCGCTGTTCCGCCCCGGGCCCTGGGCAGGACAGGAGCGGCGGCGGGAGACCTGGGCCAGACCTGGGCCCCAACGTGAGCGGCCACCTGAGCTCCTGGGCGGCCTAGTTAAAATGCAGGCTCCCTGGCCTCACTCCGGATTGGCTGGCTCAGTAGGTCTGGGTACGGCCCGTGAATGTGCATTTCCAGCAACTTCTGAGGTGATGCTCCGGGGACCCCGCTTTGGAGACCACTGAGCTGGGAGAACGCCACCTGTGTGCGGGGAAGCAAAGCCGGATGCAGCGTTGGGCTGCACGTGTGCGCGTGCCTGCGTGCGTGCGTGGCTCTGCCTGCAAGGTGAACCGGCCAGAGCAGTTCTGGAAGGCCCCACGTTATTCTTCTTTACTCACAAGAGCACAAGTGATACAGCCATTATTTCCAGGTCCTTTTTCGGTTTCGCTGTCTGACTTGAGGGGGAGCGGGGTTGTGCTTTGCCAGTACTGAGAACATGAAGGTGGCAAATGAAAGGAGTTTCTGTTTTAAAATTATGGTGAAACACACATAACATAAAAACGTACACGTTACCTGGGAAGTGTGCGCTGACTGGCACGCTCACACCTTCACGCAGCCGTCACCACCCCCCGTTTCCAGGACTCTGTCCCCGTGCCAGCCTGAAACTCTGTGCCCACTGCACACGTCCTCTCTGTTCTCCCTCCCCGGCGGCCACCATTCTACTTTCGAACTTGTGGAATTTTTGGGCTCTAAGTACCGCATGTAGGTGGACTCATACACCGTTTGTCCTCTGTGTCTGGCTTCTTTCACTTGTTAAAAATGTCTTCAAGATCCCTCCACGTCGGCTCCTATGTCAGAATTTCCTTCCCTGTTAAGGCTGAATGATACTCTGCTGCGCGTTTGCACCCCATTTCCTTCATCCATTCATCGGTCTCTATTGTCTTTTGAGTCTGGGCAATGCCCCTCCCCCCACCCACTGGCTGGAAGACCATGGTGTAGAGGGAGAAACCCCCCCACCCTGGGGCAGCTCTTCCCCAGAGGCAGCTGGACCCGCCCTTCTCGGGCTTTCTTCCCCAAGGCTCCAGAAGGAGAAACCTCCCCAGGTGGTGGCTCAGTTGAGACTCATGGGGCAGCAGCTGATGTTAACTGGAAGCCCCGGGCTGCAGGTAGAGGGACAGCATCAAGTGGGGAAATGCAGCAGGGACTGAGGGACAGGACTCGGGATCTGCAGGAGCATGTTCATAGCTGTGATCCTGCCATCAGATAAGCCCGGGGTGGAAAGCTGAAGATTGCGATCGATGGTGTATTTGGACAAGAGTTTTCTCTGCGGGGTGGTATTTCCCTTGAGCTCCCGAAGCTTGGAATCCTGAGCCACCGGAAAGCCACTCTTTCAGCAGGCTGGTGGTTCTCAAAGTGGGGTCCCCAGGCCAGCAGCGTCAGCAGCACCTGGAAACTTGTGACAAATGCGAATTTTCTGGCCCCATCCCAGATCTATGGAATCAGGAACCCTGGGGTGGGGTGCGGCTGACTTTTTAGTAGTTGTGAGACAAATGCGATTCCTACCACGTGTCTACTGAATCCTTCATTCAGCCGTTGTTTATTTATCGCCTCTAAGTACAAACTATTGTGGTAGCCACAGGCACCTGCAACAGCCCTGTGCTCACAGTGTGAGTTCTTTATCTTCTCAGCCTGGCACAAAGGGGCAAGGTACGAGATGGAGAAGCATGAATGAAGGACAAAAAACTAAGGGGGTACAAGAGATCAGCTCTACTAGTCCTGAGACGGATCAGCAAATCCCTAGGATCCGCTCGAATTTCTGAGATAGAGGTGGAGGCCAGGCATTTCTCACCTGAGCCTCCTTGGCATTTGTGTATTTAAGGGAATAACAGCTCTGGGAGCTTCCCTCACTTCCTCTCTGTCTCAGGGGACAGTGACACTGCACCAGCCCCTCTGTAACTCTTCCTTCCTCTCAGCCCTCCGTGTGCCGGTTTTCCGAGGCTGCCATAACACATGACCACACAGCTGATAAATAACAGATGTGTTCTCTCACAGTTCTGGAGGCGGGGAGTCCGAAATCAAGGTGTTGACAGTGCACTCCCTGGGGAGACTCTCGGGGGAGGACCCTTCCTTGCCTCTCCCAGCTTCCAGGGGCTCCAGGTGTTCCTTGGCTTATGGAGGCATCGCTCCAGTCTCTGCCAGTGGCTTTACGTGGCCTGCTCCCCTGTGTCTTCTCTCCTTCTCTTTTCTTATTAGGACACTTGTCACTGGATTCAGCGCCCACCCTAAAGCAAGATGATCTCAAGATTCTTTATTCCATTTGCAAAACTCTTTTTTTCCAAACAGGGCCACAATAATAGGTTTCCAAGGGGGTATATCTTTGGGGGAAGAAAGGAGGCACCATTGAACCCATGATAACTCCTCAAAGGGAGCCAAGTCTAGATGTTGAGTGTGTAGAATTGGCAAACTGGTCCTTGAGAAACAGAACCACGGCTTGGCCTCGGGGGACTGGCCTTATGAAAACTTCCGGGAGAAGTGGATGTTAGCGGTAACAATGAGATCAGCACAAAATGGCGGCAGGGAGAGTCATCCAGACTTAGATTCTTTCTTATTTTCTACTCATCAAAGCCCTTAAACTGCACAAAGTTTTGTGGTACTCTATTCTAGTAAAAACACTGCCTTGAAAAGGCAGCTTGTGAACTTTATGGAGGAACAGTGTCATTTTCTCCAGCTCTGTCCCTCAGATTGCTTGGCCATAAAGACCTTTTAATTTCATCTCAGAGGAAAATTGAGTCGTTTTCCTGTAAAGCACCTAGAACCAAGGGGGAGATACTCATGGGTAAGGGGAAGACTTTAGGAATAAACAGCAACAAGAGTGGGTCCCATGCCATCTCTCTGAGAAGAGAGATTCTGAGAAATGGCAAGGGACGGGAGAAGGAGGAATTTGAAATATAAAGATCTACAAAAGGCCATTTGTTTGACAGGTGCCTGGAAAAGAGAACCAGCGACTGGTTCAAATGCATTCAGAGATGCTTGTCTGGAGTCCCCAGCCCACGCCATTTCTGCTGGACAGGGGTGTGGTACACCTGGCTCTGAGCACTGTTGTGCTGTGATGCACCTGTTGGGCAGTGTGGGGAATATGTACAAATATAAGAAAATGATTTCCTCGGGGCACCTGGAGGGCTCAGCCAGTTAAGTGTCTGACTTCGGCTCAGGTCATGATTGCACGGTTTGCAGGTTTGAGCCCTGCATCAGGCTCTGACAGTTCAGAGTCTGGAGCTTGCTCCGGACTCTGTGTCTCCCTCTCTCTCTGCCTCCCCCCCCCCCCCACTTGACTCTGTCTCTCTCTCTCTTTCTCAAAAAAAATAAACATTAAAAAAAAACTAAAAAAAAAAAAGATGATTTTCTCTTATTTAAAATGTCTCTCTTTAGAACATTCCAAAACAGCTTTAGCTGTTCGTATTTATATCTGGTCAAATTCTTGCTAAAAGCAAGGGAATGACGGACTCACCATTCAGGGTGTGGGTGCCTGAGCTGTGAGGGCATAGCCTGGAGAGTGGGCGGAGAACAACATGGTAAACACAAGCTTTCGACAACATCCCAGTGCGGAGGTGGGAGGTGGACTCGTGTTGTTCATTGCGCTAATTAGAAAGGCCTAGACAACAACATAGAATGTTCTGTGAGCGTCTTCCGTGGGTCAGGGAGCGGTACACTCCCATGGTTTCAAGGGCCTCACAGCTGATTCAAGAGAGTTGTTGGTCCAATGGCATCACCTGCATGACCTTGAGCACGTTGCCTTCTCTTGCTGGGTTTTATTTTCCTCTCAGAAAGAGAGATCTCTCCTCTAAAACTAGGTTTATTTCCTCACAAATGTTCTTTCACAGTAGAGGCTGATTGTGGCGTTAGGGTTATTGTGGGGAAGAGAGATTACTGTCACTGTTGGAAGGTAATTATTTATGATCTAAAATCATCACAAATGCTGACTTCTTTTCGTCCGTGTCTCCTGCCATAAGCACGGTGTCTGGTGCTTAGTAAATGCTCAACAGACATTTGCTGTGCGACTGACTGACAGACTCATTCTTACAATGATGTGGATCAATCTCTTACCACACTAAAAACTATATATATTTTTTAAATGTGTGTATATATGTATATGTATATAATACATATTATATATATGTAATATAATAATATGTTATACACACACACACATATATATATATATGATTATAGATGTATTCGCTGGAGTGCTGGGGTGGCTCAGTCCATTAAGTGTCTGACTCTTGATTTCAGCTCAGGTCATGATCTCACAGTTTGTGAGTTTGAGCCCCACATCGGGCTCTGCACTGACAGTGTGGAGCCTGCTTGGGATTCTCTCTCTCCCCTTCTCTCTTTCCCTCCCCTGCTCGTGCTCTCTCTTTCTCAAAATAAATAAATAAACTTAAAAAAAAGATGTATTCTCTAAATAAGAATTTTTCATTTTAATAAAAACCTTACAAGATGATCTTCAGCAACAGCTATAACACGAGCAGGTCCATGGTATTTGCAGGTAAGGGTGGAGGTGGTCCCAGGCCCCTGGGTTAGATGCTACCTGGATTGATGGGATTCTCTAGAATCTTGGGGTACTGTGAGAGCAGAAGGCAGGAGTGAGGACCCAGCATCTCTGAGTTGACTGAGTTCTAATGGGAATTAACATAGTTTGTGAATTCCTCAACAGGATGCATAGATTGTAGCCTCTGTGGTCATGTTATTCTTTTTTTTTCTTTGTAATAGTTTTATTGAGATAGAGTTCACATACCATACAATCCACATAGTTAAAGTGTGTAACGCAATAGTTTCTAGTACATTCACAAAGTTGGGCAGCCATCACCGCGATAAATTTTAGAACATTTTCATCGTCCTTGAAAAGAAACCCTGTACCCCATTCACAGTCACCCTCCTACCCCCGTCCTAGGTCATCACTACTCTGCTTTCTGTTTCTATGGACCTGCCTACTTTGCACAGTTCATATAGAAGTGGAATCATACCAGCTGTGGTCCTCTGTGCCTGGCTTCTGCCATGCGACATAATGTCCTCAAGATTCATCCATATTGTAGCACGTGCTGAAGGTATTCCGTGGTATGGGTAAGCCACATTCTGTTTATCCACTCATCACTTGGTGGACATTGGGGTTCTTTCCATATTTTTGTAATTATGAATTTTTTGCTGTGATGAAAATTAGCGTACGAGATTTTGTGTGGATGTATATTCTCATTTGTTTTCTTGCACACACCTCAGAGTGGAATTGCTGGTCATATGGTAACTCTATATTCAATCATTTAAGGAATAAGCATACTGTTTTCCAAAACAGCTGCACCCTTTCACAACCCCACCCCCAGTGCATTAGGGTTCAAATTTCCTCACGTCCTCACCAACCCTTGTTATTATTTTTTTGATTATAGCCATCCTAGTGGGTGTGAAATGATAGTATTTATTTTTAATATTTTTAAACATCTTTACATATGCTTTCATGTATTTACATACAATTTTAAACATACTTAATATACTTTAATGTTAATGAAAGCATTTGAAAGATTTCTTCAACCTGTTTTCTTTTCTTTTTTTTTTTAAATGTTTATTTATTTTTGAGACAGAGAGAGACAGAGCATGAACGGGGGAGGGTCAGAGAGAGAGGGAGACACAGAATCTGAAACAGGCTCCAGGCTCTGAGCTGCCAGCACAGAGCCCGATGCGGGGCTTGAACCCACAGACCGTGAGATCATGACCTGAGCTGAAGTCGGACCCTTAACCGACGGAGCCACCCAGGCGCCCTCAACCTATTTTCTTTAGAGCAAAGCAGGTACCTCTATTTCCCCAAACTGTATTGCAAGTGTGGACATCTGTATTGGCAGTTACTGGGTTATACCCTTACCTGAGGTGGGGTGGGGTAGCTATGGAACATGAGGATGATGGGAGACAGTGGCCATGGGGTGGAGAAAGCAGCGTCCAGATTTACACGTGATGAAGGATAAAGAATGAACAGATCATTATACTTTGAACAAAAGGTGTATTTTAGGATAATCTATGAAATGCTGATTCTCTAGGAACAGCCTGCTCTTTTGATTTTCCTCCCACAAGTGCCTCCTGTTCCTGAGCTGTTGAGGTCTTCATATTCTCTCTCTCCAACAAAATCTACTCTCAGGAAGGAGCGCGATAACTTGCTCACACGATGAAATAAATGCCTGATAAGCTTAAAGAGTTACTTTTTCTTGGAATATCTGCATTTTAACAGAATTGGGGGTGGGGGAAGCCACCTATTTAAACAAAACAAAGGAAACTCTAGTTGTGAAACTGAGAGAAGGGAAGAAGCTTTTAGAAGCAAGAGTTCCTTCCCAGCACGTAGGAGATTCGACCACGCCAGCCACCTCCTATATGCAAGACTGGCTTGTCCCACGACACTGGGTGGAGTGGCCAAGGTGTGGTCTGAGTCCTGGTTTCTCGTTGGCTTCCTCTTTCATCCTTACTACAAGCCTGGTTTACTAGGTGCTGACTGGAAAGTTATAGGAAATCGGATCACGGGCAAAGCCCGGGAAGATGAGGGTATTTAACCCAGAACTGGAGCTCTCAGGTTGCCCAGCAAAGAGAGAAAGTGGGGGGACTTACCTAGGGGTGCTGAACAGCCTTATCTGTCGTGACCCAAGGGGCACACAACTGTCTTCCTTCAAATTAAGAAACACATCACTTTTAGGCGGGGGGGAGGGGGGAATAAAGGCCGTCAAATGATTCTTTACCTCCATATGTTGCGAGACCAAATGACATAATTAAATAACACATTTGTTGTTCTCAAATAAGGTTTATCTTCCTAAGACACCTAGAAGGGAACTAAAAAGCATTCCATGTGCCCAGCTATAGATGCTGGAGGCTTATCATTATCTGGGATGTCACTACTTCTGAAAGTGTTCAAACAATTTATTCTGGAAACATTTCTTCCAATTATTATTATAAAATCGCGGGGACATATCAAAATAAAAAAGGAAGCAGAGATCCTTTTGCTTCCCCATGTGCTCTTTTCACTATTAAAAAAAAATAAACTCATGAGTAGTTGCTTTCAGAAATTCTCCCAAAGTTAATTGAATATCTCATGCATTATTGGTTTACATGCCAACAACATTATAACTTATTTATCATCTGATATCCGAAATACGGACACTAATGCCCCAATTATTTACTTCAGGTTTAATTACACAAACCCAGGGGCGCCTGGGTGGCGCAGTAAGTTGAGCGTCCGACTTCAGCCAGGTCACGATCTCGCGGTCCGTGAGTTCGAGCCCCGCGTCAGGCTCTGGGCTGATGGCTCAGAGCCTGGAGTCTGTTTCCGATTCTGTGTCTCCCTCTCTCTCTGCCCCTCCCCCGTTCATGCTCTGTCTCTCTCTGTCCCCAAAAAAATAAACGTTGAAAAAAAATTTTTAATTACACAAACCCAGAATTTATCAAACTTCATTACTATGCATTTAAAATAATATGTAAGTGGTGAAATCTGGGAATTCATTGTGAGTAAATACATACTTTTGACATGTGATTCACTCATATATAATTATTCAATTTTCTTTTCTAGAATTAATAAAGACATATCATCTCTCCAAATGCCGTGGATGGCACAGATTTTAAAAATGCAAGTATTTCTAGAACACATCACTTAATTTATCTTTCCCATTTTATATCACTCAAATCTGTATTACTGGCAAAAAAAAAAAAAAAAGAGGAAGGATCATTTTTTTCGAGGTGGTGTATTGGTTTCTTATTGCTGCTGTAACAAATTACCACAGACTCACAAATGTATTACAGTTCTAGAGGTCAGAAGTCCAACAGGGGTTGTTTGGGGCTAAAATCCAGGTGCTGGCAGGGCTGAGTTCCTTCTGAAGGCTCTAGACTAGAATCTACTTCCTTACCTTTCCCAGCTCCCAGAAGCTGCCTGCTTTCTGTGTTGTGTGGCCCCTCCTCCATCATCAAAGCCAGCAGCACGGGGCATCTTCAACTCTTTCTCGCTCTCCTTGACCTCTGCCTCTCTCGTCACTTGTCCTTCTCTGACGCTGACCCTCCTGCCTTCCTCTTATAAAGACCCTTATGATTCCACTAGTCCAACCCGGATAATTCAGAATCATCTTCCCATCTCAAACTCCTCAACATAATCACATCTGCAAAGTCCTTTCTGCCATTCAAGGTAGCATATTCACTCAGGTTTGGGGGATTTGGACGTGGGTATGAAGGACATGGGCAGGCTGGAGTACTGGGTTTTACCATGGTGACTGACAAGCTCAGTCAGCTAGTATTTCTTAATATTAGCTGAAGGGGTAACACATTTAACTGAATCCTGCTAACATGAGCTAATGTTTCTTTAGAAGGAATCAGTATGGCAAACAAGATAAAGAAGCATGTTTGGATTGCATCAAGTCCATCCCTCAAATTCGTAATTAATGCATGGAACAAACAAAAAGGCAGTAAATATGTAAAAAATCCCAAGCATTGACTGTCCAATGTATATAAAAGTCCTAAATGTATATAAACCTTCAAATGTGGAGGACCAATGCACTTCATTAGCCTTCCTCATGTGGTTAGAAAGAGGACGAAATCTCACCAGGAAAGAAGTAAGAGGGAAACTGGAGAATATTTCAATATTATGGTATGGATATTTATAAATTAGACCTTTTGTTATTTACAGTCACTACCTAGGCACCCAACAAAGCATCTGGGAATGGTAAGAAATTGATAGCCAATAGGGATGAGCAACCAAAGGATATTGCATCTAGCCTCCAAGTGTTTCCCCATGATATTTATTACCAAGGGAAAAATAGTAACTTCATGAGAAACGCAACAGATACCACCTTGGTCAAGAGATCAAGGTCAACATCACCAAGAATAAGACACACCAACAGCACGTACCCCTGATACGATGTTCTGAGAAGGGCACAAAACATTACTTCTATAGATTTCTTGCCCAAAATATATGACTTTATCACCAGAAAACATCAGACAGACCCAAACTGAGCAAAATGCTACACGATAACTGAATTGAATCCTTCAAAAAATGTGAAGGTCATGAAAAACAAGGAAGATGGGGGAACCATCACAGATTGGAAGAGATTGACAACATATGACAACTAAATGCAATGTGGGGTCCTGGAAAAGAAAAAAAAGGGGTTAGTGGGAAAAATCAGTGAAAATAAAATAAGGTTTTAAAAAAGGTCTGTAAAAAACAATCTCCTATAGAAGGAATAATTTTATATTGGATATAAAATTATACAAATTTATATGGAATACTTTTTTGTACCATCAACATCAGCATTTGTAAATGATTTCCATAAGTAAAACATATATCCAAATGCTTCATCTGTGTGACTAAAATTTATATTACAAATGTACATAAAATTTATTAGCAAATAATTGGTGAGGCTATGATCTCAACGCTCGCTTTGTCATGTAGGAGAGATTACCCCCCCATGTGTGAACTTGGAAACAGTGTACTTCAAGGCATGAAACCTATTTTTATAATAGCTAAGGACTCAAGTACAATAAGAAAAATACTGCTGGGATGCCTGGGTGGCTCAGTTGGTTGAGCGTCTGATTTCCCTTCAGGTGGTGATCTTGTGGTCCTGTTCGTGAGTTCCGGCCCTACATCAGGCTCGCTGCTGTCAGCGTAGGGCCCACTTCGGATCCTCTGACCCCCTCTCTCTGCCCCTCCCCTGCTTGCGCGTGCGTGCTCTCTCTCTCAAAAATAAATAAAAACAAAAACAAAAAAGAAACAAAACAAGCAAAACCCACCAAACGGTACAGAACAGCTTACAAAGAAAAGACAAAGTCTGCTGTTCCTACCTTTGGTCCAGTCCCCAGACTTTGTGTGTGTGTGAGTGTGTGTGTGTGTGTGTGTGTGTGTGTGTGTGTGTGTGTGTTAGAAAACATGTAACACAAAACTTACCATCTTAATCATTTTTAAGTGTACAGTCCAGTAGTGTTAATTATGTACACCTTGTTGTGTAACAGATCTTTAGAACTTTTTCATCTTGTGAAACCGAAACCCTACACTCATTGAACGGCTCTCCTTTTCCCCCTCTCCAGCTCCTGGTAACGACCATTCTATTCTGCTTCCTGTTTCTATGGGTCTGATTAGGCAAAGTTCTTCAAATAAGGGGATTCATACCTTATTCATCTCTTTATGACTTGCTTATTTCGCTCAGCATTATATCCTCAAGTTTCATCCATGTCTTAGCCTATGATGGGACTTCATTCTTTTCAAGGCTGAATAATATTCTGTTATGCGGATGTACCACATTTCTTTCTCCATTCATCTGTCCGTGGACATTTAGGTTGCTTCCACCTCTTAGCTATCGTGAGTGATACTGTAATGAACAGAGGTATGCAAATATATCTTTGAGATCGTTTTTCAATTCCTTCGGAACTATACCCAGAAGTGGGGATTGCTGGATCAGACGGGAATTCTATTTTTAACTTTTTTTAAAGTTTATTTTTATGTATTTTGAGGCAGAGAGAGAGAGCAAGTGGGGGAGGGGCAGAGAGAGAGGGAGAGACAGAATCCCAATGCAGGGCTCGAACTCACAAACCTCAAGATCATGACCTGAGCTGAAGAGTCGGATGCTTAACCTAACAAGCCACCCAGGTGCCCCTATTTTTAACTTTTTGAAGACCCTTCATACTGTTTTCCCTAGCATCCCAGACCTTTTTTAAAGTAAGTTTTACTGAGATGTAATTTACAGACCATACAATTCTAAAGGGTGCACTTCATTGGTTTTTAGCATATTCACAGAGGTTTGCAACTATTACCACAATCAGAACATTTTCATCAGCCTCAAAAGAAACCCTGTACGTATTCTCTGTTATTCTCCAATTCTCCTGTCTTCCCCCCAGCCCTGGGCAACCACCAGTCCACTCTCTGTCTCTATGAATTTGCTTATTCTGGGCATTCCATTGAAACAGAGTCATACAAGGTGGGGTCCTTTGTAACTGGTTTCTTTCACAGTAGTTTTAGTCATTTGTGTTTTAGTTCTTTTGGAAATTAATCTCCATAATTCTAAATAATATAATTACATGTCTATAACATGACGAATTAACTCTAAATTATATTTATAGACTCCCCAGTGTGAAAAATGAGAATTTAGCTCACTTATAACACCACTCTTATCATACCTCCCTCCTCCTCTTCTCAATTTCAGATAACTTTAAAAACCTCTTAGTTGGTTGATTGGTTACCCCAATAACTTTACATAATGTCTGCAATTATTTATTTGTCTTAGATAGCATTTATTTCCCAAGGTAGGATATTAGGCCTTTGTGCTCCTTTTTAAACAAACAAACAAACCTGATCTCTCCTCTTACATCACCCAAGATCTGACTGCTATAATTTTACTGTTATGTAGTCCAGTCTGATAACATATACATTCTGTTCTGGAATAGTCTTCTGAAAATGGCCTATAGTTGATTATATAAATCAAAATCCAATAAAAAGCATTATCCTATTAGAATCATAGATGTTCACTGCAGAGACAAGTAATAGAATCTGATTACATTTTCTTGGTAGGTTTTCTGATTACATTCACTCAGTATTAACATTCCTGTGCCATGCCAAGCAGAAATGTCAGTGTCAAATGGATTTCTTTTCTAATGCTCCGCCAATGGTTCCATTTGAGGAACATTTAGTTTGCTTTACATAACTGCTGTATTGCTTTTTTAAAAAAATAATTGCATTTATTTTTTTCTGACAGAATATACACCTTTACATTCTGAAATTATCCAACCCTTCAATCATGTTATCCATTACATGGAATACACTTTCTTCTAGAAGAGTCATTCTTACATCCTGTTCCCATTAGGGTTGATTGCCCCATGGGCCTGGGGTACAACCACTATCCTGGGACTTCCTTTTAGTGCTCCCCCAGCTAGGACTTCCACTACTGGACCCCAGGACAGACTGACTTCTTCCCTCCTTAATTCTCTCCCTTCCTTCTCTCTTTCCCTTGGAGCACATCACCAGAAAGAGTGCTTGGCAAACAAATTTTCTGTGTGCCTGAGAATACCTTTTATTTTGTTCTTATATCTGAATAAATTTCTCCGTTGGAATTAAATTGCTCTCAGAATTATGAAAATATTGTCTCTTGTGTTTTAGCATCAGTGTTGCTGGTGAGTTTGTTCTTTCATTGTAGTTTTTTTTTCAGTTTTTTTTTTTTACTTTGCTCATGAGAATGTGTAAAGTTTAGGGTCTTTTATCTTTCATGTTCTTTTGTTTTTATTTGAGAGAGAGAGAGAGAGAAAGAGAGAGTTGGGGAGAGGGGCAGAGGGGGAGAGAGAGAGAGAGAGAGAGAGAGAGAGAGAGAGAGAGAGAGAATCTTAAGCAGGCTCCATGCTCAGTGTGGAGCCCAGTGTGGGGCTTGATCCCACGACCCTGGGATCATGACCTGAGCTGAAATCAAGAGTCAGTTGCTCAACCAACTGAGCCACCCAGGCACCCCATCTTTCATTTTCTTGACTATTTTTAATTTGGAGACATCTTGAGCTCTGAGAAACTGTCTTCTATTATGCCTTACATTATTTTCTTTCCTCCATTTGTTTGGTTCTCCTTTTCTCAAAAACCGTTAGTCAGATGTTGGCCTCCTGATCCTATCTTTTTTTTTCACATTTTTCTGAGTCTTGGCATAAAGGGAGATTTCTTTATTTTTCATCCTTTGAATTTTTATTTAGCAAAAAATAGTTTTTAATCTCTAGGAGCTCTTTCTTGATTTATTTAAAGATGGAATATCTTCTTGAATCTCCTGGAGGATACAAATTGGAATTTCAAAATAGAATCCCCTTCTCATCCCTAAATCATTTCAGCTCCCTATCGAGGTCCCATTTGCTCATCCAGGGCCTTCTCTTTTAAGTTGTCGGATTCCTTCTAGATGCGGAGAACCTTCTTTATTTGCTCCTTTAAAGAACGAAGGAATACGTGAAGTTTTCTAGGCAGCTGGCAAGGGTTTCCCTAGCAGTTGGGCGGGTAAGTCAAGGTCCTCAGTGGGCCTTTCCTCTGAATGTAGAGGCTGGTGGTGGCAATTCTGGCGTGTGAGCACAGAGCAGTGGTGCGCCGGGATGGAGGTTCACCCTGACTCACGAGAGTCAAGTGTGCACATCTCTTCCCATCCCCCACCTTCACGCTTCAGGTGGGTGGCCTGATATCAGCCAGGGTGGGAGTCCTGATGCCAAGGAAATTGGCCAACGCTACTCATCAGGGCTGTTTTTCCTCCACAGAGAGCCCATTGTTAAATATTTGCCAACACATCACTGGTCAGGAAGGTTGATAGATAGGTTTCACTTTAGGAGTGTGTGGGTGGGGGGTTAATCAGCATTTTCCCAATGACCAATAGTATTGAACACTTTCCCATGTACCTGATAGCTATTTGTATATCTTCTTTGGGGAAATGTCTCTTTAAAATTTTTTTTAAATGTTTATTTTTGAGAGAGAGAGAGAGAGAGAGAGAGAGAGAGAGAGAGAGAGAGAGAGAGACTGAGCATGAGTGGGGGAGGGGCAGAGAGAGAAGGGGACAGAATCCGAAGCAGGCTCCAGGCTCTGAGCTGTCAGCACAGAGTCCAATGTGGGGCTTGAACTCATGGACGTCGAGATCATGACCTGAGCCGAAGTCAAACACTTAACTGACTGAGCCACCCAGGCACCCCAAAAGAAATGTCTCTTTAAACCTTCTGCCCATTTTTAAATTTGGGTGTTGGTCTTGTTATTGAGTTGTAAGGATTCTTTATACATTCTGAATACAAGTCCTTTATTAGAAATATGATTTGCAAATATTTCTCCCCAGTATGCTGCTTAGCTTTTAATTCTCTTTTGATAGGCAAAAGTTTTAAGTTTTGTTAAAATTAACATCACTTTTTTAATGGATCATGCTTTTGTTGTCATAGTTATTTATAGCTATTCTTTTCCCCCCAAGTTTTTATTTAAATTCTAGTTAGTTAATACTCATAGGTTTTCTTATCCTTTTCCAAGATCACAAAAATTTGGCATTACAGGGGCGCCTGGGTGGCTCAGTCAGGTAAGCGACTGACTCTTGATTTCAGCTCAGGTCATGATCCCACAGTTTGTGAGATTGAGCCCTGCGTCAGGCTCTGCACTGACCCACTTGGGATTATCTCTCTCTGTCTCTGCCCCTCCCCTGCTTGCATGCACGCCCTCTGCCTTCTCAAAATAAATAAATAAACTTAAAAAACAAAGAAAAAAATGTGCTATTACGTGTTCTAAAAGGTTTATATAGTTCTTACATTTAGACGCATGATCCATATTTTAATCTCAGTGTATGGTATGAGGTAAAGGTCAAAGTTTATTTTTTGCATATGGATATCCAATTGTCCCATCACCAAATGTTGAAAAGATTATTCTCTCCCCCAGTAAACTGCCTTGGAATCTTTGTCAGAAAACAATTGCTCATAAGTATAAGGCATCATTTCTGGACTTTCTCTTCTGTCTCATTGATCTATATTTCTATTCTTAATGCTAATGCCACACTCTCTTGATTACTGTAGCTTTATGGTAATTTTGAAATCTGGTAGTGCAAATGCTCCAACTTTGTTCTTCATTTCTAAGATGATTTGGGCTATCCCAGGCTTTCTGTATTTACCGATAAATTTTAGGTTCAGCTAAAACAGAGAGAGGAGAGGGGTGGGGAAGGGAACTAACTGGTAAGCATATCATTGTAAATACCAATAACATCATTTTTACATGTCAGCTCATCTTAAAACCAAACGTTTTTCTGTTTCCTTTTCTGTTTTCTGTTTCAAATGATATAAAATTGATTATTCACATTAAATTCTACAAATGGTTTCTGGTCCAAGATGGCAACTTAGGGAGACCCTGGCCTCACCTCCTCCACTGACAGACCAAATCTACATCTATTTATAGAGCAATTCTTCCCGAAGAAGAACTGAGGGCTGACATATTGAATTCTAACAAAAACCTACTATACTCAGTATTGTCCTCTAATATCTGCTCAGACTATATTGTGTAAATTTCTTTCTTAAAAAAGGAAAACACAGGGTGAATGGTATGAACCTAACAAGCCTGCAAAGCACTCACAATTGCCTGATGAATCAGCTTCCCCAAGGCACAAATCTTTGTACCAAGCAGGGAGAAAACTGCACACTCAGAAGGAAGCAAGTGTAGCAGAAGTAAGGTTGTAAATGAGTAATGTGATAGGAAGCGCTATTTTGTTACAAGGTTCATGATACATATTTCTTCCTAATGATTATCTAAGCCCCACAATCACAAAATTATATATAAAACATGTTTGTGAAAAAGTCTTCTCTCTAAAAACTATGTCCTTCCAAAAGACCAATGCACTTCAGTGAATGATTTGAAGCTTTTCTTTGTGATGACAAGCTATCAAGAATAGCTTAATATGACCACGTGAGATTGTGTTTTGATTCTCACGTTCCACTACACGTGGTCCATGGACTTTGTGGACAGGAGGGGAGGAGACAAGACCATTGTTAGCTGGGGTGTTCAGTCTCCTCCAGGCCTTTAAATAATTTAACTCTTCATGTGTGAGAAACTGCTGTTAAAGTCTTAATTTCCTACCTTTAAGAGCAAGGTTTTGTTTTCTTTGTTTTGAAGAAGTGGGCTAACGAATGATCACAAACTTGGTGACTCAAAACAACAGAGATTTAATCTCTGACACATCTGGAGACCGGAAGTCCAAAATCAAAGTGTCAGTGGATCCCCACTCCTGCAGGCTTGCAGGGAGGACCCTCCCTTCTCTCTTCCAGCTCTGGTGGTTGCCAGTGTTCCTTGGCTTGTGAGCACTGCACCCCAATCTGTGCCTCTGTCTTCACAATCTTTTCACAGTCTCTTCTCTCTTTTTCTGTAGGTTCTCAAATTTCTTCTGCCTCACTTTTATGAGGATATGTGTGATTGCATTGTGGGCTTACCCTGGCAAACCAAGTCCATTGTAACTCAATCACATCTGCCAAGATCTTGTTTCCATATAACTAACATTCATAATCTCCAGGGATTGGGACCTATTTTGGGGGAAGCCATTACTCTCCCTACCTCATCTACATATCTACTTTTTTTTTTTTTAACGGTTGCCGGTCAGCCTCTGAATCCCCCACTTCCTTTGGGCAAGGTCATTGGTAGAACATGCAGCAACTGAGACATCGCCTCAGTGACATGTGACAGGGGTTGCCACACGTGGCATGACGGATATGGTCTCAGACTCAGTCAGTGGCAAGGAAAAGTCATTCTAGGTGCCATACTGTGTGACTGTGGAATTGGGCTGAATTGATGGAGACTGGGTCCCGCTATTCTCTGAAGCTGGAGATGCCACTGACATTTCCAGAGCACAAAATATTTACAGGGTAAATGTATTGGACAGTTGTTCCTCAAAAAATGTATTTGCACATTTGTGCATGTGTGTATGTATGTGCATTCCACACTCAGGCCGACCACAGAATTTGCAGGACCTGGTACAAAATGAAAACACAGTGCCCCTTGTTCAAAAGGCAGGACGCAAGTGCTATGGAAGGTACTGAAACATATAGACTTTTCCTTCCTCCATGGTGTCTGTCTTGACTCGTCATACTGTTATTTGCTACATAATGTGATTTGAAGGAAAGAAATTTAATTATTAGCAAGAATTTTATTGTTCCTCTTTATATATGTGATGTCAGCAAATGTAAGTGCATTTAACTCATATGCTGAATCATCAAAAACTACATCATTTGCATTTCATAGCTCATAAACATGTATCTATTTTGTTCTCACCAGAACAGTGGCAACACTGCATGAAACCAACTCAACTGTTTTTATTTCACGTCTTGACACCCATGTTCTACCAACACTGATGCGGAAGGAGGCCTGAAATGATGAGGAATTGTAGGTAGCCCTTTCTTTCTTTTCCCCTCTATATGGTCATCTTTTTTTTTTTTGAATGTTTTTATTTATTTTTGGGAGAGACAGCATGAGTGGGGGAAGGGGCAGGGGGAGGGGACAGAGAAGGACAGAGGATCCAAAGCAGGCTCTGTGCTGACAGCGGTGAGCACAATGTGGGGCTCGAACTCACGAACCATGGGATCGTGACCTGAGCCGAAGTGGGACACTCAACTGACTGAGCCACCCAGGCGCCCCTGTCATCATCTTCAATATAAGTCACTGGCTAACACAGAGAATTAACACATGTCTAAGAAAGGATACGATAGGGTTCCTTGGTTGTGTTTCTTAGAACAACATTGCCTTCGTTCTGCTTTGGAAGCACCTTCTCCTTGGAAACGGAAGTGTGGCCTCCTGGGGCAGTCACACCCCTGCTTCCTCAGTCATGGACATCCCCCATTACCTTGTGCTCACTGTGGGTCTCACCGGACTCCCACACATCCCGGGTCTGCCAGAATCCTGTGCTCTTGGGGCATCGTGAACATTCTATGCCAACTGGCAGCAAGGAAAGGCGGCAGACGAGGCACACGAGTGCATCTCCACCCGCTCACGCATGTGCTCCAGCGCTCCATCAAACGTCACTTAGGAAACGCAAATGCAAAGATAAAATTATTAAGCATTTCAAGATGGTGACAGCAGAGCATTAAACGAAGTACGGGGCCGTTCTAAGCTCAAGGCCCCGGGTGACTGCGCAGGTCGTATGCCCATAAAGCCAGCTCTGGTTTTATTTGCTTTCACAAAGTATTAAACAATGTTTAAGGGCCAATGGTTCAGCTTAAGTACTTTTATACCCACCCCCAGCCCCAACCTTACTAACATCACTGGAGGTAACACACTGGACGTCCCTCAAGCTCTGGAGTCAGACACACCTGACTTGGCATCTCAGGTTTGTTGCTTATCGTGTGTGTAAGCGGGCAGCCACAAGGGATCAAATGCAGATAATGACATTGAAATCATGGTGGTGTTGTAGGGATTAAAGGCATAACACTTAAAATGCCTAGTCCTAAGAGTCCCACAGAACAAGGAAGCGTTCAAAAACGGGAGCAGTTTTTATCATAAAGGGGGAGAATAACTTGGGTAAGCATCATGGCCTGCTCGTCCGGGATGAGTGAACCGCAAACCCAGGCCTGATTCCAGTTTCATCAAGCAACAGCTGCGTGAACTTGGTTAAGTCGCTTCACTCTTCAGGTGTGAGTCCCTTACCTGAAAGACTATGACACGACCTAGCTTATCAAGTCATAGCGAGGTTTAATTGAGATGTTATATATGGAAGTGCTCCGTAAAATGTCATCAAATGTTAGTCACTACTCGGCAGACTGACCCATTTGTCACGTTACAGTGGGTGCGGATCATGAGAGAAGCTTTACTGACTCTCCACAACCTTGCCCTCTTTCCCTGAGACTCACCAGTTGTGTCCTTTCTAGCTTCTCAAGTCTCAAAATGTTACATTCTGATCCGTCCCTTTTCTCTCACATTTGTTTTAGCCTCGATTTTATTTTTACATATATTCAGTGCCCACCATATACGCTTTTGCCATAATGTCCCAGTGACCTTTTGGTGAATAGATGTCATTCACTGATAATTCCTGAAGGGTTCATGGGAACAATGTTCCCCCAAAATATTCTTCTAGCGAGATGAATTGTGTCACTTCAGTGGGGACGATATAAAGCCATAAAGCATACTTTCCTTTCAAGAGTTTTTGACTAGAAGAAAAACAGCTTCCATTAACTCAGCATGTTACTGATCTCTGAAAACAAGATCTTCTGGAACAGACGTTAGAGTGTTCTATTACTTTGGGGGTTCTACTCTCTGAATCTTCTACGCTTAAGCAACAAGATCAACACAGGGGACCAGAAACTCAAAGGATACGTTTTACTCTTGATTTTATTGAGCTGATAATTACAGAGAAAAAAGCTGTTCTCTGCACGGAAGTTTTCTTACCTGTAAAACAGACCAAATAATGCTCATTTCTCATCGTCCGGGAGACTGTGTCCTAAGGTCCTAGTGCGTTACTGTCAGTGAGATCGGAGTGGGTCTGCGCAGATTAGATATGCATGAACTCTCCCTTCCCTAGTCTATTTACTGAGGTGTGTTTGCTCTCCACAGTAAGTACACTGGGAGATTCTCTTTTTAATCACATCAGCTATTTCTCTAAACCTGGTAACCGAGAAGACCTAACATCCTTCCGGAAGGGAAGAAACTCGCTCCCACATTATCAGCAAAATCAAGTGGACAATTTTTGTTTTTCAGATGAATGCAAAAGTAATACGTTTTCACTACAGTTTTTCTTTTTGAAAATTCTGACAAGTATATAGGAAAAAAATCTAGAGATAGCTAGTGTTCATATTTTATTGCACTTCTTTGCAGACTTTTTCTTTACACATAAATAAGCTTACCAACACTACATGTTTTATAACTCATATGTGTTTTATAATCTATTTTCACTCAGCCTTATGAAATTTTTCCTTGTCACAACGTTGTCTTAAAATGATTTTTTAGGGGTGCCTGGGTGGCTCAGTCAGTTAAGTGTCCAACTTTGGCTCAGGTCATGATCTTGCGGTTCGTGAGTTTGAGCCCCACATCGGGCTCTGTGCCGACAGCTCAGAGCTGGGAGCCTGCTTCTGATTCTGTGTGTGTGTCTCTCTCTCTGCCCCTCCCCCACTCTCACTCTGTCTCTCTCTCTCTCTCAGAAATAATATAAACATTAAAAAAATGCTTTTTAATGTCTGAAAGTACTTCATTGTAAATAGGTACCATAATTAACTCATTCCCTTGAGCGGGTAGGGGCTTTAGGTTGGTTTCTTGTTTGGGGCTATTTTATTTATTTTTAAAATTTTTTAACATTTATTTATTTTTGAGAGACAGAGAGAGGCAGAGCATGAGCAGGGGAGGGGGAGAGAGAGAGGGAGATACAGAATCTGAAGCAGGCTCCAGGCTCTGAGCTGTAGGTTAGCACAGAGTCCGATGTGGGGCTCAAACCCATGAACTGCGAGACCATGACCTGAGCTGATGTTGGATGCTCAACCGACTGAGCCACCCAGGCTCCCCTTGTTTGGGGTTATTTTAATAACATGGTAATAAGCACTCTAGTACAGGAATATTTGTGTGTCTCTCCAATGACTTCTCCAGTATAAGTTCCTAGAACTTGGAATTTCTTGGCAAAGGGAAGGAAAGCAATTTTAGGCCCTCTGTACACATTGCCAAGTTGCCTTCCGGAAACACTCTTGTCTCCCCAGCAGTGGATGAAAGTAATGAGCCAAATGTATTGAATATGAAAAAAACAATCTTATAAACATCAGAAGAATATTCCATGTCAATACTATTTTAGAGGATCCGTTTCCAAGATTGCTATCGGCACCTGCTGACAAGAACGGCCCAGGCAGCGTTTTATAGGTCACGGGACACTGGCCCACCATGTGCAGGTACACATCCACTCGCCTGAGGAAACTTCTTCTGTGGCCGGGGCCGGGGTGGGGTGGGGTGGGCTGCTGCCATCCGCCTGCTTTCTTTCTTATCCCCATCCCATCCTCTGACATCTGAGCTTGCACCCATCTGCCGCCCTCCACTTGCCCTGAAGGTGCAGGTCTCACGGTATTTTATAACGATTTGTGCAACACACACAGCCACATCTACATGTATCCTCAGATCTGGGTCTCAGGCTGGTAATCTCAGGGCAGTTGGTAAACTAGTCATTGGTTATTGTTTGCTGTAACAACACGTGAGTCAGAATGAGGAAGGGAGTCCTGGATGGGAGGACTTCAGGAGGAATCCATGTGTGCTCTTCAGTCTCAGGAGCATGTTTTTAAATAAGAGAAGGGCAGACGGACCACACATGGGGCTGAAGGGGAGTATGTAAGCAAGGTATCTCTAAACCTCAGTTTTTTCCGTCTATACACAGAGAAAATTATCTTTCTTGGTTATCGTAAAGAGGAGAGGTAGTCTATGTTCAGTGTGTGGAATAAAACAAGGGCTATATAGCTACCCCTCTCTCTTTCTATCTGTATCTAGAACTCTATTGGCAGAAGCTTCAGATGTACAGCTTTATAACTTGACATCTGCACGCACTACAAAGCGATTGCCACCACAAATCTAGTTACCATCCGTAACCTTATAGTTGACACCCCTCATTTATTTTGCCCATTCCTCAACCCTCTTCCCCTATGGTAACCACTAGTTTGTTTTCTGTATCTATGAGTTTGTTTTATTTTGTTTTTTCGTTTGTTTGTTTTTAAGATTCCACATATGAATGAGATCGTAAGATACTTGTCTTTCTCTGTCCGACATGTTGCGCTTAGCATAATACCCTCAAGGTCAGCCCATGTTATCACAAATGGTCAAGATTTCATTGTTTTTTTATGGCTGAATAATATTCCATTGTATATATACCACCTCTTCTCTATTTGTTCATCTATCAGTAGATGCTTAGGTTGTTTCCATATCTTGGCTATTGTAAATAATGTTGCAGTGAACAAGAGGGTGCACACATCTTTTGGAATGTATTTTCATTTTCTTTGGGTAAATACCCAGAAGTGGAATAGCTGGGCCATATGGTAGTTCTATTCTTAATTTTTTTGAGGAATTTCCATAATGTTTTCCATGGTGGGTGCACCAACTTACATTCCCACCAGTAGTGGATGAGGGTTTCCATTTGTCCACATCCACTGTGTTACTGATCTCTGAAAACAAGGTTTTCTGGAACAAACGTTAGAGTATTCTATTACTTTGGGGATTCTACTCTTTGAATATCATACACACAAGCAACAAGGCCAATAACAATACTTGTTATTTCCTGTCTTTTTGATAATAGCCAATCTGACAGGTGTGAGATGATATCTCATTATGGTTTTGATATGCATTTTTCTAATAATTAGTGATGCCAGACTTTTCATGTGCCTATTAGCCATGTATAAATCTTCTTTGGAGTATAGCTACTGTTTGTATGTATGTATGTATGTATGTATGTATGTATGTATTTATTTAAGTTTTCATTTTATCACCCAGTGCTTAGCATAAGGTGCCCTCCTTAATCCCTATCACCTATTTTACCCATCCCCCTACCCATATCCTCTCTGGTAACCATCAGTTTGTTCTCTAGAGTTCAGAGTCTGTTTCTTGGTTTGTCTCTCTCTTTCTTTTTTCTTGTTTTGTTTCTTAAATTCCAAATCATATGGTATTTGTCTTTCTCTGGCTGACTTATTTCACTTAGCATTTCACCCTCTAGGTTCATCTACATCATTGCAAATGGCAAGGTTTCACTCTTTTTTAAATAAGGTTTTAAAAATATTTCAATGTTTAATTTTACTTATTTTTGAGAGTGAGAGAGACAGTGCAAGTGGGGAGGGGCAGAGAGAGACACACACAGAATCCAAAGAAGGCTCGAGACTCTGAGCTGGCAGCACAGAGCCCAACATGGGGCTCGAACCCATGAATCATGGGATCATGACCTGAGCCAAAGTCAGATGTTTAACTGACTGAGCCACCCAGGTGCCCCAAGATTTCACTCTTTTTGATGGCTGAGTGATATTCCATTGAATATATACACACCACATCTTCTCTATTCATGCATCAGTCAGTGGACACTTGGGCTCTTTCCATAACTTGGCTTAATAGATAATGGCTCTATAAATACTGGGGTGCATGTATTCCTTTGAATTAGTGTTTTTGTATTCTTTGGGCAAATACCTAGTAGTGTGATTGCTGGATGATGAGGCACTCTATTTTTAACTTTCTGAGGAACCTCCATACCGTTTTCCAGAGTGGCTGCTCCAGTTTGCATTCCCTCCAACAGTGCAAGAGGGTCCTGTTTCTCCATATCCTTGCCAACACCTGTTATTTCTTGGGTTTTAGCTATTATGACAGGTGTGAGGTGATATCTCATTATAGCTTTCTTTGACTTACATTTCCCTGATGATAAGTAATGATGGGCATCTATTCATGTGTCTGTTGGCCATCTGTATGTCTTTTTGGAGAAATGTCTATTCATGTCTTCTGTCCATTTTTTAAATTGGATTATTTGGGTTTTTTTGGTTGTTGAGCTGTATAAGTTCTTTATATATTTGGGATACTAACCCTCTTTTGGATATGTCATTTGCAAATATTGGTAGGTTGCCTTTTAGTTTTGTTGATTGCTTCCTTTGCTATGCAGAAGCTTTTTATTTTGATGTAGTTAGTCCCAATAGTTTAGTTTTGCTTTTGTTTCCCTTGCCTCAGGACACATGTCTGGAAGAAAGTTACTACAACTAATGACAAAGAACTTGGTGCTTGTGTTCTCTTCTATGATTTTTATGGTTTTATGTTTCACGTTTAAGTCTTTAGTCCATTTTGAGTTTATTTTTGTGTATGGTGCAAGAAAGTGGTCCAGTTTCATTCTTTTGCACGTGGCTGTCCAGTTCCCAACACCACTTGTTGAAGAGACTGTCTTTTTCCCATTGGATAGTCTTTCCTGCTTTGTCAAAGGTTAATTGACCATATAATTGTGGGTTTTCTTCTGGATTTTCTATCCTGTTCTGTTTATTGATCTCTGTGTCTATTTTTGTGCCAGTACCATACTGCTTTGATTACTACAGCTTTGTAATATAACTAGAAGTCCATATTGCTTTGATGCCTCCATTTTTGCTTTTCTTTAAGATTTCTTTGGCTATTCAGAGTCTTTTGTGGTTCCATACACATTTATGATTGTTTGTTCTAGTTCTGTAAAAAATGCTGTTGGTATTTTGATAGGGATTACATTAAATGTGTAGATTGCTTTGGGTAGTATGGACATTTTAACAATATTTGCTCTTCCAATCCATGAGCATGGAATATCTTTCCTTTGTGTATTTTCAATTTCTTTCATCAGTGTTTTACAGTTTTAATTTTAATTTTCTTAGTGTTTATTCATTTTTGAGAAAGAGACACAGAGTATTAGTGGGGGAAAGGTATAGAAGGATGGAGACAGAATCTGAAGCAGGCTCCAGGCTCTGAGCTGTCAGCACAGAGCCTGATGCAGGGACTCGAACTCACGAGCCATGAGAGCATCACCTGAGCTTAAGTCGGACACTTAACCGACTGAACCACCCAAGCGCTCCTGTGTTTTACAGTTTTCATACAGCGTTTTGGTCAGGTTTATTCCTCAGTATCTTTATTTTTGGTGTAATTGTAAATGGGATTATTTTCTTTCCTTGTTTTTAAAGTTTATTTATTTATTTTGAGAGAGACAGAGACAGCACAAGTGAGGGAGGGGCAGAAAGAGAGGGAGAGAGAGAATTCCAAACAGGCTCTGTGCTGTCAGTGCAGAGGCCTATGTGGGGTCTGAGCTCATAAAACTGTGAGATCATGACCTGAGCCAAAACTGAGTTGGACGCTTAACCAACTGAGCCACCCAGGTGCCCCAAATGGGATTATTTTTTTAAATTTCTCTTCCTGCTGTTTCATTGGTGGTGTGTAGAAATGCAACAGATATCTGTAGATGAATTTTATATCCTGCGACATTACTGAGTTCACTAATCAGTTCTAGGAGCTTTCTGGTGGAATCTTTCAGGCTTTCTATACCTAGTATCATATTGTCTGCAAATAGTGAGTTTTACTTCTTCTTTACTGATTTGGATACCTTTTATTACTTTTTGTTGTCTGATTGCCATGGCTAGGACTTCTGGTGCTATGTTGAATGAAAGTGGTGAGAGTGGACATCTATATTTTGTTCCTGACCTTAGGGGAAGGGCTCTCAGTTTTCATTCATTGAGGATGATGTTAGCTGTGGGTGTTTCATACACAGCCTTTATTATGTTGAGGTGTGTTCCCTCTAAACCTACTTCATTGAGGGTTTTGATCATGAATGGATGTTGTTCTTTGTGTCAAATGCTCTTTCTGCATCTATTGGAATATCATATGATTTTTTAAAATCCTCTTATTGTTGTGATGTGTGACATTGATTGGTTTGCAAATATTGAACCATCTTTACATCCCAGGAATAAATCCCACTTGATCATGGTGCATGATTTCTTTAAATGTATTGTTGGATTCAGTTTGCATTTGTTGAGGGCTTTTGCATCTATCTTCATGAGAGATATTGGCCTGTAGTTCTCTTTTTTTTTGTGGTGTCTTTTTTTTTTAAGTTTATGTATTTATTTTGAGAGAGACAGAGCACATGAGTGGGAAAGGAACAGAAAGAGAGAAAGAATCCCAAGCAGGCCTTGTGCCATCAGCACGGAGCCTGATGCGGGACTCAAACTCAGGAACCTGTGAGATCACAACCTAAGCCAAAATCAAGAGCCGGATGCTCAACCGACTGAGCCACCCAGGTACCCCGTTTTGTAGTGTCTTTATCTGGTTTTAGTATCAGGATGATACTGGCCTCATAGAATGAATTTGCAAGTTTTCCTTCCTTTTCTAATTTTTGGAAAAGTCTGAGAAGAATAGGTATTAATTCCTCTTTAAATGATTGGTAGAATTCATCTGTAAAGCCATCTGTTCCTGGACTTTCATTTGCTGGAAGTTTTTGTGTGTGTGTGTGTGTTTTTTTAAATTACTGATTCAATTTCTTTGCTGAAAATCAGTCTGTTTAAATTTTCTTTTTATTCCTGCTTCAGTTTTGGTAGGTTATATGTTTCTAAGAATTTATCCATTTCTTCTAAGTTGCCCCATGTGTTGGCATATAGTTTTTTCCTAATATTCTCTTATAATTGTTTGTATTACTGTGGTGTTCGTAGTTATTTCTCCTCTGTCACTTGTGATTTTATTTTTTAGGGTCCTTTCTCTTTTTTTCCTGATAAGTCTGGGTAGGGGTTTATCAATTTGATTTTTTTTTTCCAAAGTACCAGCTGCTGGTTTCATGGATCTGTTCTGTTTTTAGTTTCTATATCATGTATTTTTGCTCTAATATTATTCTCTTTCTTCTGTTGGTTTTAGGTTTTGTTTGTTGTTATTTTTTTTTTTAGCTCCTTTAGGTAGAAGGAGATTTTTTTTTTCTTCTTGAAGTATACCTCTATTCCTATAAACTTCCCTCTCAGAACTGCTTTTGCTGTGTCCCAAAGGTTTTGAACCATTGTGTTTTCATTGTCATCTGTTTTCAAGTATTTTTAACTTTTCCTTTGACTTCCTCGTTGACATATTCCTTGTTTAGGAGCATGTTATTTAACTTCCCCATATTTGTGGTCTTCCCAGATTTTTTCTTGAGGTTGACTTCTAGTTTCATAGTGTTATGGTCAGAAAACATGCATGGTATGACTTCAATATTTTTTAATTTGTTGAGACTTGTTTTGTGGCCTATATGTGATCTATGCTGGAGAATGTTCCTTAAGCACTTGAAAAGAATGTGTATTCTGATGTTTTATGTAGTGTCCTGAATATATCTGTTAAATACATCTGGTTCAGTGTGTCATTTAAAACCACTGTTTCCTTGTTATTTAGATGATCTGTCCATTAATGTAAGTGGGGTATTAAAGTCCCCTACTATCATTATATTAATATCAATTAGTTGCTTTATGTTTGTTATTAACTGGTTTATGTATTTGGGTGCTTTCATATTGGGTGCATAAATATTTATAATTGTTATATCTTTTTGTTGGATTGCCCTCTTTATTATTACATAATGTCTTTCTTTTTCTCTTGTTACAGACTTTATTTTAAAGTTTATTTTGTCTGATATAAATACTGCTATTCTGGATTTCTTTTGACATCCATTTGCATCATAGCTATTTCTTGATCCCCTCATTTTCAATCTGCAGGTGTCTTTAGGTCTGAAATGAGTCTCTTGTAGGCAGCATATACATGGGTCTTGGTTATTGTATCCATTATGTCACTCTAGAGTTTTTGATTGGAGCATTTAGTCTATTTACATTTAAAGTAATTATTGATAGGTATGTATTTATTGTCATTTTATTATTTGTTTTGTGGTTGGTTTTGGAGATTTTTCTCTGATTCTTTCTTGTCTTTCTTTCATGGTTTACTGGTTTTCTTTAGTGGTATATTTGGATTTTTCTCTCTTTATTCTTTGCATATTTATTAGTGGGTTTTGATATATGGTTACCGTTAGGTTTATATATAACCTCTCCTGCATATAACAATCTATATTAAGTGGATGGTCTTTTAAGTTTGAATCTATTCTTTATTCCTGTCTTCCCCATGTTTTAGGTAAATGTTGTCATATTTTACATTCTTTTATCTTGTGAGTTCTTTGACTTATTTTTTACAGAAATATTCATTTTTACTGCTTTTGTGTTTCCTACCTTTCTACTGTCACTTTTGGTCTCTCCTTTACATTCAAAGTGTTGCTTTTAATATTTCTCACAGGGCTGGTTCAGTGGTCATGAACTCTTCAGGTTTTGTTTTCTGAGAAACTCCTTATCTCTCTTTCTATAATTAATGATAGCCTTGCTGGGGGCGCCTGGGTGGCGCAGTCGGTTAGGCGTCCGACTTCAGCCAGGTCACGATCTCGCGGTCCGTGAGTTCGAGCCCCGCGTCGGGCTCTGGGCTGATGGCTCAGAGCCTGGAGCCTGTTTCCGATTCTGTGTCTCCCTCTCTCTCTGCCCCTCCCCCGTTCATGCTCTGTCTCTCTCTGTCCCAAAAATAAATAAACGTTGAAAAAAAAAATTTAATGATAGCCTTGCTGGAAAGAGTGTGCTTGGCTGCAGATTTTTGCCATTCAGCACTTTGAATATATCATGCCACTCCCTTCTGGACTGGAAAGTTTTGCTGAAAAGTCCCCTGCAACCCAATGGGTTTTCCCTTATATGTTACTGTCTTCTTTCATCTTGCTGCTTTTAATATCTTTTCTTTATCACTATATTTTGCCAATTTAATCACAATATATCTTGGTGTGGATCTGCTTTTGTCGATTTTGTTGGGGGCTCTCTGTGTCTCCTGGATCTGGATATCTGTTTCCTTTTCCAGATTCAGGAAGTTTTCAGTTATTATTTATTTAAATAAATTGTCTACCTCCTTTTCTCTCCTTCTTCTGGGATTCCTACAATATGAGTGTTATTACATTTGATGGAGTCACTGAGTTCCCTAAGTCTATTCTCACTTTGCATAATTCTTTTTGCCTCCCTATTTGTTCAGCTTGATTACTTGATTACTCTGTCTTCTAGGTCATTAATTCATTCCTCTGCTTCTTCCAGTCTGCTGTTCTTTCCCTGTGTCAAGTGTGTTTCTCATTTAGTTTATTGAGCCCTTTAGCTCTGCTCTGTTATTCCTTACCTCTGTGTTAATGGTCTCACTCATGTCTTCAACTCTTTTTTTTTTTCTTTAAGTCCGGTTAGTATCCTTATGATCATTGCTTTAAATTCTCTATCAGGCATGTTAATTATATCTGTTTCACTTAGATCTCTGGCCATGACCTTGTCTTGTTCTTTCATTTGGGACAAATTCTTCTGTCTTCTCATTTTGTCTAAGTCTCTGTGTCTGTTTCCCTCTTTTAGGAAAGTCGGTTATATCTCCTGTTCTTGAGGGTAATGGCTTTATGAAAAAGAGGCCCTGTAGTGCCCTACAGTGTAGCCTCCCCTGTTCCCCAGGGCCTGGTGCTTCCAGGAGTGTCTCCAATGTGTTCTGTGTGTGCTCTACTGCTGTGTCCCAGCTGCTTTATCCTTCAGGTCAGTTGTCTGTAGAGGTACTCTTTGCCTGCTGTGGGCAGTGTTTGGTCCCTGGTCTGAATGTGGCATGTTTTAACTAGGTGTGCCCTGGTCTGCTTGTGAAATGAAACCTGTCACTGCCACCACCAGAACCAAGGCCTCCCAAAACTCCCAGGTTAGGAGACACAGTGTTGTCAGGGGTTTGGGTTGGTCTTCTGGGGGAGGAGGCCCACTATACTGGGATTGAAGCAAGTGTGACTGTGAAGGGTGGTTCTTCTGGAGTGTGGTGGGTGAGGCTTGGTGTAAACAAGTTAGGTAGTGAGTGTTGGCGCTCCACTGGTTCCCACAGGTGACTCTGTGTTTATACGGGGCGGGGGGGGGGGGGGGGGTGGAGGAGGGAAATGGGACTGGCCAGTTCCTTTGTTCCTGGAGGGGTCTCTCCATGAATGCTGCTTCTCACAACACACTCCAGGATGAGAAACTAGCTTCCCCACTATGTGCCCTAGGCATTCATCATATCACTATTTCCATGCTGTATGTGTGCGGGCTGTTTGCCCTGCATTTTCTCCAAGAACAGCCTCAGTGCCTCTGAGCTCTCCCAGAGCCAAGCACACTGACCTTTAAAACTCCAGGTTTAAACCCTACTGGTTGCAAGAACTCATGAAATTCAGGCCCTCTCACTTTCCAAGCCAATTGCTATGGGGATTCCTCTTCCCAGTGTTGACTCCCCTGTGTGTTAATCTGTCTCTCACCCTTCTCTGTGACCACAGCTCCCTCCCTATGGCAGTGACCATGATACTTTTCTTTCCCAAGCTGTGTTTCCACACTTCCTATCTTCTTTGATGTGGCCTCTTCTCTACCTTTAGTTGTGGAGTTTGTTCTGCCAGTCTTCAGATAGATTTCTGGAGTATTTAGGATGATATGATAGGTATCTAGTTGTGTTCGTGGGATAAGATGAGCCTAGGGTCCTCCTATTCCACTGTCATCTTCTCCTCCTTGACATTGCTAGTATTTTTAATCATTATTATTAGTCGAGTGACTCTGGGATGTCCAGAAATGCAAGTGTAGAATCTAAATTGAGTTCACACGAACTCTCAGAGGAACTGAATATCTGCCTGTCCTTTTGCCAACTGCATTTCATCAAACCTAAGATGCCAACTATTGCAGGAGGCTGCATGGATCACTGGGGAAGAAATATGCTACAGTTAAACCAGGACCCAGGCTTTCTTATCATTGGATGTATGAGTCATCCTGATTTTAGAGATGTTTAAATGGCAAGATGTGTGTCTTAAAATCAGTGAGAGCTGGTTCACTGTGTTTTACTAGATAATCTCTGTGATGTTTGGACTCTGGGGCAGGGAGCTGGGGAAAAAGATGGGCATAGGCAGGTGAGAAGACTCTGAGCATAAAGCCAGGACAAGAGGATGGGAGCAGGAAGGACTGGGTGGTTTTTAATATTTCACACATGCATGAATGTGCCTGAGCTGCAAGCTGTGTTTCCCAATGATGAGAAGGCTGGGTGCTCACAGATGGGGAGTAAGAGGCTGTCAGAACATTTTGTCTTAAACTTTCTGACTTTTAAACTGTCCTAGAGTGTCTCTAACTTTTGAAATGTGTTTTACCACTTTTTGGGGAAGACTTCAGGGAATACAGATTTTACACTCCAGTGCATAAAAAAATACCCTGAGGAGGATTAGTTCTTTTGTTCAGAAATATTTACTGAACATCCATTATGTGAGTCACCTTGAAAACAAGAGGCCCTTCCTCTCATAGAATTTACAGTCACACAAGACTGACAAGTTTTGCACATTAATGAGGGACTTTTTGTGTTCAAAGAGGCACGTGAAGAAGAGAAAGCTGCGTATGACACCACTTAGCACATGGGATCTTAAGCGTGTGGGCCCTAGAAACAATTTCCACCACTTACCAGCTTTGGGATCTTGGACACCCAGCTTTGTGGGGTCTCTGAGTCTCAGTTTTCTCATCTATAAAATGGGGCTTCAGATAAACTTATGTCATTTACAAAACAAAAAATTAAATAAAAAATTAAGTTATGTCTTAAAATTACGGTGAGGACTCAATGAGTTAGTAAATGATTGCAGGTTATGCATACTTACTAAATGTTCATTATTATAAGTTAGAAGGCATTATCCAAAATTTCTTTTTAAATATTAAAATTCAGGGGCGCCTGGGTGGCACAGTCAGTTAAGCGTCTGACTTCAGCCAGGTCACGATCTCGCGGTCCGTGAGTTCGAGCCCCGCGTCGGGCTCTGGGCTGATGGCTCAGAGCCTGGAGCCTGTTTCCAATTCTGTGTCTCCCTCTCTCTCTGCCCCTCCCCTGTTCATGCTCTGTCTCTCTCTGTCCCAAAAATAAATAAACTTTGAAAAAAAAAATTTTTTTTTAAATATTAAAATTCAAAAGGGTATAAGAGAGTGTATATTCTTCCTCCCATTCCTATTCCTCAGCTACCCACTTCTTCTCCCAACAGCCAAACTGTCTTCCGGAGGTAATTTAAGTACATATACGTAAATGATAGCACATATTATACAAGTGGGAGCATACTTCACACATCATTCTGGACCTTGGTTTTTTAAACTTAAAAATTTATCTTAGATAGATTTTTTTCCCAAGTCATTATCTTTCCAAATCAGTACACATAGAAGTTTCTTATTCTTTTTTTTTTTTTTTTTGGGTGGTATTGAATTTTTTGTTTCGTGGATGTATCATAAATTACCTTACAAACTCCTTTAAAAGATCATTAATTCATTCCTCTGCAACCAGTACCCTTTAAAAGGGTACTCTTTAAAAGGGTACCTTTAGAAAATAATAAAACACTTTATTTCAAGCTGGGAGAATTTTTATTGTCTTATACTCTTAAATTTTAATATTCAAAAAAGAAATTGTGGTTACCTTAACTATGTGGCAATGAATTAAAAATATATATGAAATGGCCAATTCCAGAAAAATAGAAATGACATATGGATCTCAGGATAAAAACTAGAACTCAGAGTTGCTACAAAATATTATTTAAAATGTCCAATTTTCAATAAAAAAAATATGGAGCAGGCAAAGAAACAGGGAAGTATGACCTCATATTCCAGATAACACAGTCAATAGAAATTAACTCTGAATGGGTTCAAATACTGGATTTTGTAGAAAAATACTTTGCAGCTACTGTAATTGTGTCCAAAAAATTAAAGGAAACCATGTGTAGAGAACTGAAGGAAAATATGTGGCTGGTGACTTAACAAATAAGAAACATAAAGACAAAGAAATTGAAACTATAAAAAAGAACCAAATGGAAATCCTATAGATGAAAAGAACAATAACCAAAATGAAAAAGTCACTAAATGGGCTCAACAATAGATTTTAGATAGCTAGATCTAGCAAAACAATTCTTTAAAAAATGAAGGCATTAAAAAAAAGTCCCCAGTTAAACAAAGACTGAAATAATTTGCTGCTAAGAGACCTGCCTTACGAGAAATACTGAAGGAAGTCCTTCCAGCTGAAAGGAAGTGACTCCAGATGGTAATTCAAAAGGATGAAAAGTACTGGGAATGGTCCATTTATGGGTAAATACAGAAGACTGTATGAGTAGATTTCTTTAATTTTCTGCTCTAATCTCTTTAAGAAAACATAAAATTATATAAATCAATAAATTGTATTGTTTGGTTTGTAACATTTATAGATATAATATAAAGATAATAATATAGTGTCAGTATGTTTTTGCAATAGAAATTGCAAAAAGGAGGGAAAGAAATGAAACTACATTTGAACAAAGTTGCTATATTTTACTGGTATTAAGTCAGTATTCACCTACAGCAGATTTTGCTTACTGTAATTCCTAGAGCGACTTCTTAGAAAAAAACTTAAAAATATATGTATATGTAAAAATAAATTTAAAAAACCTTAAACTACGTAGTTACGAAATCAACAGAGGAATTAAATAATATGCTAAAACATTGTTTAACACAAAAGAAAGCAATAAAGGATGGAAAGAGGGACAAAAAAGAACATGAGATATATAGAAAACAAATAGTAAAATAGCAGATGGAAATCCAGCCACATTAATAACCATATTAATGGGAATTGACTAATTAGGCCAGAGATTATCAAGTTGAATTAAAAAAAAAAACAAGATCCTGCTGTATGTTGTTTAGAAGAGTCACATTTTATATTAAAATCACAAATAGGTTCAAAGGAAAAGAATGAAAAAAATATATGCTTTGGAAAATGAGAAATAAAAACATAAGAAAGCTGGAATGGCTATATAAAATCTGACAAAATAAATCAAATATTAGCAGAGACAAAAAGGGACATTTCATTATGATAAAAGGATCAATATAATAGGAACATATAATAATTATAAATGTATACACATTTAATCACAGTTCTAAAATGTATGAAGGAAAAACTAATCAAATTGAATAAAACAGACAACTGAACAAGTATTGTTCAAAACTTCAATATCTTATTCTCAATTGTTTGTAGAAGAAAGTAAAGACATAGAAGATTGGAACAAAACTTCAACCAACTGGACCTAACTAATATCTAAGTAACAGTCCACCTACCAAAAGCAGAATACTCACAGCACATGGAAACACAATGTACTAAAATTTATGGGATGTGGCTAAAGCATTTCCTGGAGGGAAATGTATAGCTGTAATTTCCATATTTAAAAAGTGGAAATATCTCAAATCAATAACTTAAACTTCTACCTTTAGAAACCAGAAATAGAAGAGCAAACTGAATCCAGAGCAAGGAGAAGGAAGAAATTTATAAAGGCTAGAGTGGGGAGAAAAATGAAATAGAGAATAGAAAAACAATAGAGATAATCAATGAAACCAAAAGTTGGTTCCTTGAAAAGAGCAACAAAATGGACAGATCTTTAGCTGATTGAGGGAGAGAAGGGGAGAGTGAGAAAGAATGATTGAAAGTACTAACATCAAGAATAAATGAGGGAGAGCACCATTACTGACCTTGCAAAAATTAATAGAATTACAAGGAGGTCATATGAGCAGTTATATGCCAACTATTTGATAATCAATAATCTAAATGAAAAGGACAAATTCCTAGAAAGACACAAACTACTGAAACTGATTCAAGAAAAAAAATAGTAAGTCTGAATAAACCTATAACAAATAAAGAGATTGAATTAGTAAACAAAACTTCCCCCAAAGGAAAGCTTAGGCCCAGAGGACCTCGTGGATGAATTTTATCAAACATTTAAAGAAGAATAAATACCAAACCTTTACAGACTCTTGGAAAAAACAGAAGAGGAGGAACCAGTTCCCAACTCATTCTGTGAGGCTAGCATTTTCTGGACACCAAAGCTGGACAGACGTTGCAGGAAAAGGCCAATATCTCCTATGAAAATAGAAGCAGTTTCTCTACAAAATACTACTAAACTGAATCTAGCCACATATGAAAAAGATTCTACATCATGACTAAGTGTGATTTATCTCAAGCATGCAAGATTTAACATACCAAGAATCCATGTATCACCCCATATTCATAGACTAAAGGACAAAACCACATTAACATTTCAGTAGACACAGAAAAAGCATTCAACGAAATCCAACACGTTCTCATGCTAAAAGCAGGAAACACACTAGGGACAGAAGGGAACTTTTTCAACTTGATAAAGGCCATTTCCCCCCTACGATCAGAAATAATACAGGGATGTCTGCCCTTGCCACTTCTATTCAACATTGTATCCAGCAATTCCACTACTAGATGCATCACAAGAGAACTGAAAACACAAAAACTTGTACACGAATAGTTGTAATAGCCAAAAAGTGAAACACCTCCAAGGTCCGTCATCTGATAAACGGATAAACAAAAAGTGGTCTATCCATACACTGGCATGTTACTCAGCTGCAAAAAGGAATGAAGTACTGATCCGTGCTGCCCCATGGGCGAGCCCTTGAAAGCTCTTATGCCAAGAGATAGAAAGTAGCTGAACAGCTGTCAGGAGCAGGGGAATGGCGTGGGGAGTTACTGTTAACAGGTTCAGGGCTTCTTCTTGGAGTCACAGAAACGTTCTGCAATTATGTAGAGGTGATATGGCACAATGAAGATACTAAAACCCACGATTTTTGTACTTTAGAGGGTGATTTATATCTTAATTTAAAAAATTTGTGAGCAAACAAAACTTTACTGGGGCTTCTAATCAGATCATAAGCATACAGGTTGAGAGGTTTTCACCCACATGGCCATATTCAGATAAGCGCCATCCACATAAAATATAGAACATTCCCAGAAGCATTGCAGAAGCATCCCTCGTGCCCCGTCCCAGTCACTACTCCTCCCAGAGCAAACACTCTTCTGACTGCCAACCCTGAAGTGACTTTTGAACTTCAGATACATGGACTCCTAAGGTTCACATTCTCTGTGTCTGGCTTCTTTCTTCCAACATGATGCTCGTGAGATTCACACACACAGTTGTGCACCTGTAACATGTCCATTTCTCTTTGAGGGACAGTATTCCAGTGTGTCAATACTCGAGAGTTTATTTGTTCCTTCTACTAATGATGGACATTTCCGGTGGCGTCTAGCTTTTGGCTATTAGTGTTGTGAACATTTTTCTATGTCTTTTGCTCTCAATAAAACATATTTCTTGAATGTGGAAGAGACTATCTAAGAATGCTGCAGAATGCTGGGTCTTGAGGTAGGGGTGAGATCCATTTGAGTTTATGCCAAATGGTTTTTCTAAGTGTTTGAACCAACTTATACTCCAGACAGCACAGTATGAGAGTTCCAGGTTTTTATATAAAGGCAAAAATATTAAAAATATGTGGTCACCAGCATGTCGGGAAAGGCAGGGCTTCCGCCCATATATTTTATGTGAATGAGCCTACAGCACCACTGACACTATTTTTTCTTGTCGTCTCTCAGGCTGCCCTACGAGGACAAAAAGATCCCAATTCCTTGTCAGTATCCCCCATTACCGAGCCTCTTTCTTAGCTGCCTTCACTGGAGAGAATCCCCTGCGCTGCACTGAGTGAGGGAACGCTTTCAGGAAAGGCAGGGGAGCAGACAAACTGGTCCTACCTGAGAAGGACTTGGAGGTAGCCTCACACTGCGTCCAGCTGTCCTTTGCTAATGTCCGTCTGGGCGGAGCCACTGGCCACTCTGTGGCCCATCCTCGTGGTGGGGGGAGCTGGGTAGTGTCAATGCTTCGGCAGAAAGAAGCCCTCCTTGGACTTCTTAGCATCTTCCGTTCATATACCTCCTCTATTTATCGGCATATCCAGTGACCTGTCCTCATTCCGAAACAAGTGTAGAAGACAGAAGTCAGCACGAAGGGAAAATACACCTAGGGAAACAATGAACCTTGTGAGAGAAAAAAAAAAAAACGGTGCTGGACGTGTGGCCACAGCTGCAGCTGTCAGCTTCCTGGAGGGTGAAGAAAGGAGAGATGCAAGATCAAAAGCATTCATGTTGTTCGCAAGACTTTTAAAAAGAGCAAAACCAAAAACCACAAGTAAAAGCAAACTGACCGGCCAGGTGCGGTTCAGCTTTTTCCGATGGGGAGACAGAGGACCCGCAGCCGGGCGAAGCCCCTAAAGCGACAGTGGCCATCAGTGCAAGGTGCCTTCAGCAGCAGCCCCCAGGAAGAAGCAGCGTAGCCCCAGTTAGATTTCTGAGGGACAACGGAGAGAGCAGAAAGGTCACTTCTTCTCTTGGGCTCAAAGATGACATCTGCCTGGAGGTCCCAGGCAGGAAAGGAGGGCATCATCTCTGGGGGAAATAGAGATGAACACAGGGCGTCACCCGCCAGTGCCGTGTTGGCCACACCTGCCTCGTCCGGTCTCTGCAGTAGATCCTTTCGTGGTGAAGACAGACTTCCAGGTTCTTCTCTGAATACAAAAATTTCTTGTGTTATCTGTGTCTTCGGGTAGAATTTGCCTCGTGCCCTTCTTCTCCCTGGGTCCAGGTAATTGCAAAGTGTTTATGGGGCTCCTGTCTTGGTTTCAGCACACGTGAGGAGCTGTGAGCGACCCAGGAGGGGTCTGGTGGCGAACTATAATCAGGAGCGTGGCAAAGCTGAGCAGCCCAGAGGATGGTGATCCGGTCCTGAGTGCCCCGGGAAAGCCACCTGACCTGAATTCCCACTTGTGTCATGCCTCTGCCCTGTTCTCTGGCCTATCAGATGGAGACCAGGATAGAAAATGTCACACCCCAAACGGGCATGAATAAAGGTAGATCCGTACGTAGAGAAACAACATTTATCAATGTGCACTGGTCTAAACAGTCTTTGAAAATTCTTAGGGAGAAAATACGTCTTTCTAACGTCTCTGTGCATGGCCGTCATTTCAAGGGAACCGTGGGTCAGGTGCTGTGGCAGGTGGTTTCAAAGACACCCCCATACAAGCTCCTGTGGGGTCGGTAGCAGCCTGCACCTCCGTCCCACAGGTGTGCACACGGAGGTTGTCAACTGGGAGCACAGCCAGCTGAGACTCCTCAGAAGAGGGCAGCGTCCTCCCTGCTCCGCCTTTCTGGAGGCAAAATTTACACACGATATGATGAAATATGATCACACACGATATGATAAATTTTGGGAAATTCTGGCCTAGGCGTCCAGAATAACCAAGCCAGAGAAACATGTATTGCGTGAACATCTATTTTATTTTATTTTATTTTATTTTTTATTTTACTTTTTCTTGAAGTAAAATTATCTCTATTTGCAGATGGCATGATATTATAAATAGAAAACCCTGAAGATCCCACCAAAAATCTATTTTAGACATTCCTTAGCAGAGAGGATTTTAATAGTTACATCTTGAATAAATAGCTGATTTGGGGAGTCGAAGGACTCTTTAAAGGAAATGCTTGAAGCATGAAGTTTTCTTGAAGTGCTCTTACTTAAGACAGTTGAACTAGAATCTTCTTGCTTTTAGGACAGACTCACCTGATCCGGGGACCCAGTGAGTACTTTGCAATTGGTAACCTCCATTTTGCTGACCTTTGAGCCTTCTGTCCTGATACTTACAGATTTGTTCCTGTAAGCATTTTGGTGGCTCAGTTCAAGACCTTCTAATATTTGAGCAACATACAAATGGAAAATTTAGGCTTCAGATTTCAGTTTCTTTTTGTAAGATTTTATGTTTAAGTAATTTCTACACCCAGTGTGGGGCTGGAACCCACAACCCCGAGATCAAGAGTGACGTGTTCCATCGACTGAGCTAGCCAGATGCCCCTAGATTTCAATTTCAAGCACAAAGCAGGGCTATTTCTCACTTGATAGTGAGTTTACAAGGTGAGTGATCTCTAGAAACCTAAAGGGCACACGGAGGGATCACTCAGTCTGAAAATAACAAACACTCTAGAAAAGAAAGTGTTTTACTTTTTGAATGACCACAGTGGTTTTTTTTTTTTGGCTATTTATTATAACTAAGCCATTCCGTAAAACCTCAGGAAATAGGATTTAAAAAAACCTTTTAAAAATATTTATTTTATTTTAATAATAAATAAAATAAATCTTATTTGTCAGCACAGAGCCTGATGTGGGGCTCGAACCCATGAACCGTGAGATCATGACCTGAGCTGAAGTCTGATGCTTCACTGACTGAGCCACCCAGGCGCCCCAGGAAAGATGATTTAAATGCCATGACGGATCCAGCTTCTCGAAGGCCTCGCCTCTGCTCAGCTACTCAAGTTATTTTTCAGACCTCAGAGCTGGTCATGTCTCTGTCTTCTGTACCCACCACCTTAACAGAACCTTCTGGGGCTTCTCAATGGCTACAGGATAAATTCCAAACTCTAACGTGGCACATAAGATCCTTCACTCTCCAATGCCACCTTTGTGTCCAGGACCAGTTCTTATCACCTCAGACTCCATGTGAGAAGTTCCCCAAACACAACCATGTTTTCTAGATCCTTGTAGAAAACTCCCTATAGCACCAGTAGCCTCTAGGCTGAAATATCCTCCCCTGCTTTGAAACGTCCGTCTTTGTTAAGCTGGCCTGACTGTCCCTGGTGCTGTGTCCATTGTCCTGGATCAGACACTGATAACACGATGTTGTCCTGAGGGGGTCCCCAAAACACAGCACAGGGTGTGGCACAAGGCGGGTGGCCAGCATGCGTTCGTGCAATGAGTAAGAGGAATGGGCTGACTTCTGACGTAATCGTGTGGTCAGCTTGTGGCTGCACCAGGGTGGGTGGTCCAGTCTCATGACGACCAAGAATGTGTGCCTCTCCTAGTTTCCTTGATTGCTTTGCGAGAGGGTGATAAGACAGAAGCAATGCCAGAATGGAATGGCTTGGCTTCGGGAGTGGATCCTCTGGCCTTGATCAGAGCATCATCCTCCCCCAAGTTACCCAAGACGGTGAAAACTCGTCCCGTTAGTTACCATGCATTAGCGCAAAGGTGTGTCCCCTAGCTGTCCTGGCCACTGTGTGCCACTCGAATAGAATGGACTAAAATGAGCTCCTATCCAAAGTCACAACCTCAGTGTCTCTGATGGCCTCTAGTCCTGCCAAAGTTTTTACTGGGCTACCAGTGAAAGGAGGGTACTGGAGCCGCTGGGAAGATGGACACTTAAGGGTGAGCTGTTCTTGGTAGTTGGAAGATTTAGAGTCTCGGCCATCAGGCTCAAGAGCCGGGTGCTGGGAGGCAGGTGGCCGCCATGTCTGGAGGTGCACTTGGTGACGGAGGTGTGCCCCTGGAATGGGGCAGCCCCACAGGGACTGGGGCCGGGCTGTGTGCCGATGCCCCCGGCAGGCCTGCTTCTACCCAACTGCCCTTTCATATGCTGCCCTTGGCTTTTTGATGCACAAGGTCCACTGGAAGCTTGTGGCTGAGATGGTCATTCTTCAGGGACCCTAAGGAGAAGTTCGCGTCTTACCCTGGTTTCAGGACCACTTGGGGTTTTCTCCTGTAATTGTTTTACTTATCTATTGAAAGCTGAGTTTCTTTTCCACTGAAAAGCAAAGGTGTGTGCCTCCTGTGGGGGAGCGTCTGGGTCTTTGATTACATAGGTTTTGTCTTGGCCCCTCTCTTGCCTCTGTTTATGTTCTACCCATTTTTCCGCTTTCTACCTTACGATCTCCTGAAATTATTTATGGCACAATGTGAAATACAAAGAACTTGGCTAAACACATTGAAGACTTAATATGAATAAGAAAAGGCCTCTCTTTTTTTGCCTTATCTCTCCAGCCGCCCACGAGCTACCGTTGCCAGTTCTGGCTCGGGGAACATTGGCCCAGGGGACTTGGAGTTTGGTCCTGACTCTGCCAGCAAATCACTGTACCCTTTGAGCCTCCTTTTCCTGGTAGGAGGCTTACTGTGAAGTGATGCAGAAAAACAAGATAAGCGCAAAACACTTGGGTCAGTGCTTCATCAGCACGGTGGCGCCTAATCATAGCAATAGGCCTCTTGCTGCAGTGGTGCACCCGGCCCCGGGGAATTCTGTTCACGCGTCCACCGAGAGGCCATCGAGAGCGGGCAGGCAGCTCGGGGGTCGGGTCCAAGTTGCTGCTGGTCTCCGGGCTCTTTGGCAGGTCACAGAGATTATCGTTCTGGAAGTGGTGTGGTGGTGTGGGTGCACAGGGGGAAGGGAAAGGCTTCAAGCTGATGACTTTCAAATAGAAGAACATTCTGGAGCAATTCTGAGGCCTGAGAGGGGGTGGATGGGAGCTGTCAGCCCTGCCTTCTCAGCGCTTCCCCTGCTGCCCTCTGAGAAATGGAGACGGCCTCCTTGAAAGCCGTGCTTCTGGGCTTCCTTCTCCCGGACCCCAGATTCTGTGTCCCGAATGCCTCGTGCAGGAGCTGGCCGGCCTGCCCCCTTCTTCCCTCCCTCCCTCGCTCTCCTCTCTCTCTCCTGGCTTCTCTCAATTCCATGAAGCCAACACATGGAGAGTTTACTAGTCGCCAGGCACTGTGCTCAGCACGAGGAAAGACTGAGTCTGCTCTTGTGAGGCTTGTTTTCCAGGCAGGTTGTTCGGATGTTCAGGAAGTAACCGGGGCTGCAGTGGGTGGAGGGTTTCAGAGCTGCAGCCTCTGTAACTGAGCAGCGAGTGCTCCGATCGTGAGGCCTAAGGGGGCTTTAGAGGCACTGGGACACATCACTGCCAGGTTTGTGAAGTCTTCTTATCTCCAGTTAGAAATAAAAATGATTAGGCTAGATCATTTCTTGAAATCAGTGTCTCGAAGATATTACATGAGTTGGCTATTTTGAGACAGCTTCTGTTGAGCGCTACATTTGCGGGGAAATTTGACTTTTGCTATCAGGCCCCTCTGGATTTTCGGCTGGAGATCGGGAATCACTTAAAGAAGCGATCCCCAAACTGTAATGAATGATGAACCACCTGGGGTCTTGTTGGAATGCAGGTTCTGGGTCAGTAGGTCTGGGATGGGGGCCGAGACCCTCCAACAAGCTCCTCTACTCCAGGCTGTAACTGCCTCCTTCGTCACCAGCAAGGATTTAGATCAAGGCCTCTAACTATGGCACGACTGTTATTCTGGGCCAGGTAACGCTTGTTGTGGGACAGTCCCTTGCACTGCAGGCCCTTAGCAACACTCCTGGTCTCTACCCACTAGATCCCAGTAGCAATCAACCTCTTCCCCTACTTGTGACAATCAAAAAGGTATCTCCAAACATTGCCAAATGTTCTGAGGGGCAAAAATCATTCCGAGTTGAGAACTACTGGATTAGATGATTCTCAAAGGCTTGAGTCCAGGTTTCTTGGCTCAAAAACCCATATCAAAAGCTCTCAGTCTGAAAACATGCATGCCACCAAGCCTGGGAAAGATGGCCCCAAAGCTGATCTCTAGATGCCCTTTTGAAGATACAAAGTCATGGATCCACCTGTCTTCACAACAGCAGTGACTGCTCCCCCAAAAGGCTGAGTACAATGGCATTTGCACTCTGAAAGAGACCCTGGTGTGTGGCATGACTGCAGCGGGGGTGACAGGGAGAGGGCGCCACACGGGGGCCCCACGACAGGAATGAGTGTGAGCCTACCCGGTGGGACAAGTGCTGTCCCCTCTGGCTCAGCAATGGAGCCTTCCCAGAGAGGCAAGGGGTTCAGATTCATCTAGATCAGCAGAATGTGTCCCTTTCTTTACAAGGGGACTTTGCTCCCCTTATCTGCAGGACCCAGGAGGGTAAGAGGGCTTTAAATGGAATTGGATGAGAAGCCAATGACTCAGCACCCACTGGGACAGAGGCAGAGGTCCAATGCTAACCTGAGAGAGAGGTGCTCCAGCCCCTGCCATGGATGAGGAGCCAGTGAGGTTGAAAGCCACAGAGAGAGCAAGCAAAGGCCACTGCACAACTGGATGCCCATGGATTTGAAAATGCATTAATAGCTTTTATGGCTCCAAAGGAAAAACAAGACAGAATTTAAGCAGTTGGATAAACTACTGTGCTTCACAAGTAACAGGGATGACTCTTGGGATAGAAAGTTACCTACACAACTACTATAGGGAAAGCTCCAGAAAGAGTGCTAAGTGGGAGAATCATGCCGCCATTATCTAAGGAAGTGGAGGAGGGGTGTGTGTGTGTGTGTGTGTGTGTGTGTGTGTGTGTGTGAGAGAGAGAGAGAGAGAGAGAGAGACAGACAGACAGACAGACAGACAGACTGAAAAAAAAAAACCCAAAGGATAATCCAAAACACTTAAAATTGATTTTCTTTAAGGAACAGGAAAGAATAGAAGGTACAAGTGTAGAAGTTAAACTTCTTTAAATGTACCTTTTTTTCTTAGATGTTTGAACTTGGAACATTGGAAACTGACAAAATAAAAATACACATTATTTTTTAGAATAGTTTTAGGCTCACAACACAATTGAGTGGGAAGTACAGAGAGATTTCATGCAGCACGTCCTCCCCCCCATGGACATCCTGCACCAGGGTAAGACAAATGTCACACTCCGTGAACCAACACTGACATGTCGTTATCACCCAAAGTCCGGAGGTTACATTAGGGCTCTTGACAATGTATGTTCTGTGGGTTTTGACAAATTCCTAATGGCATGCATCCCCTGCTACAGTATTTTACAGAACAGTTTCACTGCCCTAAAAATCCTCTGTGCTCCACCTATTCAACCCACCCCCCTTAGCCCCATGGCAACCAACTGATGTTTTTATTATCTGCATAGGTTTGCCTTTTCTAGAACGTCACTTAGTTGGAATGACACAGTAGGTTGACTTTTCAGGCTGGCTTCTTCACTTATCAGTATGTATTTGAGTTCATTCCATGTCTTTTTGTGCTATGTGAATGTTTTCCCAAGTCATAAACAAAATTAAATTTGAAAAGAACAATCTCTACAAATCAGAAACAAAGTGATACAGATGACCTTGACTATCCCAAGTGACTTTAACGCACACTAATTTGACTGGATATCCCTAGTTGGATGAACTCTAAAGACAAAATAACTGCAAAAATCGTTTGTTTGTTTCTTTAATTTTTAAATTTACATCCAAGTTAGTTAGCTTATAGTACAACAATGATTTCAGGAGTAGATTCCTTGATGCCCGTTACCCTTTTAGCCCATCCCCCTTCCCACAACCCCTCCAGCAACCCTCTGTTTGTTCTCCATATTTAAGAGTCTTTTATGTTTTGTCTCCCTCCCTGTTTTTATATTATTTTTGCTTCCCTTCCCTTATGTTCATCTGTTTTATGTCTTAAAGTCCTCATATGAGTGAAGTCATATGATATTTGTTTTTCTCTAATTTTGCTTAGCATAACACCCTCTAGTTCCATCCACATAGTTGCAAATGGCCAGATTTCATTCTTTTTGATTGCTGAGTAATACTCCACTGTGTGTGTGTGTGTGTGTGTGTGTGTGTGTGTGTGTGTGTGTACCACATCTTCTTTATCCATTCATCCATTGATGGGCATTTGGGCTCTTTCTATACTTTGGCTATTGTTGATAGTGCTGCTATATACATTGGGGTGCATATGCCCCTTCGAAACAGCACACCTGTATCCCTTGGAAAAATACCTAGTAGTGCAATTGCTGGGTCGTAGGGTAGTTCTATTTTTAATTTTTTGAGGAAGCTCCATGCTGTTTTCCAGAGTGGCTGCACCAGTTTGCATTCCCACCAGCAGTGCAAAAGAGATCCTCTTTCTCCACATCCTCGTAAACATCTGTTGTTGCCTATGTTGTTAATGTTAGTCATTCTGACAGGTGTGAGGTGTATCTCATTGTGGTTTTGATTTGTATTCCCCTGATGATGAGTGTGTTGAGCATTTTTTCATGTGTCAGTTGGCCATCTGGATGTCTTCTTTGGAGAAGTGTCTATTCATGTCTTTTGCCTATTTCTTCACTGGATTATATGTTTTTTGGGTGTTGAGTTTGATAAGTTCTTTATAGATTTTGGATACTAACCCTTTATCTGATATGTCGTTTGCAAAGATCTTCTCCCATTCTGTCAGTTGCCTTTTAGTTTTGCTGATCGTTTCCTTCACTGTGTAGAAACTTTTTATTTTGATGAGGTCCTAATAGTTGAGGTTTGCTTTTGTGTCTCTTGCCTCTGGAGATGTGTTGAGTAAGAAGTTGTTGTGGCTGAGGTCAAAGAGGTTTTTGCCTGCTTTCTCCTCAAGGATTTTGACGTTTTTTTGTCTTACATTTAGGTCTTTCATGTATTTTGAGTTTATTTTTGTGTCTGGTGTAAGAAAGTGGTCCAGGCTCATTCTTCTGCATGTCGCTGTCCAGTTTTCTCAGCACCACTTGCTGAAGAAACTGTCTTTATTCCATTGGATATTCTTTCCTGCTTTGTCAAAGATTAGTTGACCATACGTTTGTGGGTCCATTTCTGGGTTCTCTGTTCTGTTGCATTGATCTGAGTGTCTGTTTTTGTGTGTAGTACCATACTGTCTTGATGATTACAGCTTTGTAATACAGCTTGAAGTCCGGGATTGTGATGCTTTTAGCTTTGGTTTTCTTTTTTAGGACTGCTTTGGCTATTCAGGGTCTTTTCTGGTTCCAAACAAATTTTAGGATTGTTTGTTCGAGCTCTGTGAAGAATGCTGGTGTTATTTTGATAGGGATTGCAAAAGTGGTTTTAAATGTTTTTCAACACTTGGTATTATTCAGTTCTTTTTTTTCTTTTTGAGATAATGTTGGTTTTACTATTCTGAGGTTGTCAGATATGTAATGTGGAATAAAGCAAATAGGTAATTATATTCTAATTCTACCATTCTTTTTTTTTTTTTTTAAATAATCTCTACTCCCAATGCGGGGTTTAAATGCATGACCCTGAGATCAAGAGTCCCAAGCTCTACCAACTGAGCCAGACAGGCACCCCTGATTCCACCATTCTTGACATTCTGAAAACTAGGGCTGTTGATGTGGAAGAAAGGAAATAGAAAAATGGAAGACAGAGGGGGCCTGAGTGGCTCAGTCAGTTGGGTGTCTGACTCTTGATCCTGGCTCAGGTCATGATCTCACAGTTCACGAGTTCAAGCCCACATCATGTTCTCTGCTGTCAGCATGGAGCCAGCTTGGGCTTCTCTCCTCTCTCCCTCTCTCTCTCTCTCTGCCCCACCATCGTCCCCCATAAATAAACATTTAAAAAAATGAAATAAAATGGCTTCTCTTACTCCCTGCAATCAGTCCTCCACCCCTTGGTGCAGTTAGAATCATGTGTGAAAAGGAAAATCACAGGTTAGCATAATTCTCACAAAGACTGGCTGATCAGATTTCTTGGTGTGGGATTCTTTTTAAATGTTTATTTATTTATTTTGAGAGAGAGAGAGAGAGAGAGAGAGAGAGTCAGAGAAAGGGAGAGAGAGAATCCCAAGCAGGCTCCACGCTCTCAGTGTAAAACCCGATGTGGGGCTCAAACACAAGAACTGTGAGATCATGATCTGAGCTGAGATCCAGAGTTGGGTGCTCAACCGCCCACCAAAGCGCCCCTGGAGTGGTACTTTTAAATGATGTGTGTTAATCTGTATCCATTTGGAATTTCAACAGTGGACTGAGAAGGGGCAGACAGTGACGGATGGTAACAAGACTTACGGTGCTGATCATTTCACCATATACACAAATATGGAATCATTATATTGCACACCTGAAACAAATACAATGTTCTATGTCAATGATGAATCAATACTATAAAGAGAAGGGGCAAGAAAGTTCAGAATCGTGCTGTGGATTTTTTTTTTTTTTTAAACGGAGTGGGGCGGTGATGAGAAGCCCTTTCTCAAAGCCCACTCTGCCTTCAGGTAAATTTCACTGAGAAGATTAGGAATATTGGACAAAGACAATTATAGTGGCTTGGAACTCAGTTTGCCACTAGACCGGGGTTGCTGGCAATCTGCAGCACAGAGTGGGACTTGGTCACGCCAGCTGTCCACGATGACACGTCCACGCCTCGGCCCCGTGGAGGCAGCTGCTGCCCAAGGCTCTGCAGGCGGGAGAGGCGAGACTGGCACCAGGAACGGGCTGCTCACTTTTCTTTTAAAGGAAACAAACTCCAAGTCCGGGAGGCGCTGACAAGCTGGTAAATCTAGAGGCTCCTACACAGTGTTTATCCAGTGCCAACATTTCTAAGGTAGAGGCAAGCAAAAATCTGTGGGTCAAGAAGTACTAGGAGAGTCAGAAAACATAAAGAAGATACCGCGATGAAATCCACAGAAATGTCGGTGGCGGTCATCTGGAAGGGATGGGACAGGGGGACCACGGATATTTTAATTCTCATTTATGGTTTTCAATATTTTATGCATTTCTACTAGGAGTAGGGATTGCTCTCATACTTAGAAAAAAAAAAGTATAGATGCTATTTTTATAAAGAGAGAAGGAGATAAAAAAAAAAGTTGATTGGATTTGCCTAGAACATGAGATTGTGATTGGGAAGAGGCTACAAGGGATAAGTGAATCTGTCCTAAACTCAACAAGTCTCAAAAGCCTAAAATGTCTAGAAATGCAAGGAATTCGAGTTTACAACCTGGGTGCATTCTGTTCATGTTTGGAATCTGCACATTAAAATAAAACTATCATTTTAAATATGTATAATGTTTACTTTAAAAGAGTATAGTAAGTGAAACTGTAGTATCTTATACTTTACAGTTTTCTTTTTCCTATTTTTTTAATGTTTATTTACTTTTGAGATAGAGCGCACGTGAGCGGGGAAGGGGCAGAGGGAGAGGGAGACAGGATCTGAAGCAGGCTCCACGCTGTCCGCACAGAGCTAGTGCGGGGCTCAAACTCGAGAACCATGGGATCATGACCTGAGCTGAAGTCGGAGGCTTAACTGGCTGAGCCACCCAAGCGCCCCTCTTTTTCCTATTTTTGAAAGTGTTCCACTTTTCCTCTTGGCTGCCAGGATGCCCGGAGCTAAATTTTGGGCTTAGTCCATATGGCACAGTATAATATACAGCCATTTCCTCCCTCCATTTCTCAACTTCAATTATATTATGGTTGCTTAGATATCCTATTTTATGCCTTTATAACAAGCCCACTACAGTTCTGGGGAGCAGATGGGGGTATAATAGTAACGAATGGTCTTACTTGAGAGAAAACCTCTGTGATATCAAGAGGAATAGGAATTTTTCTCACAGATAACGAGGCTGATTTGCAGAGATAGTGATGTGATTCCGTGATTGATCCGCTTGAGCTAGAACCTAACTTTTCAGACTCCTCAGTCCTTCTTTCACTGCTAAGCTAACTAGTGGGACTTGAGGACGGCTCCTTGTGACCACGTCAGAGATGGTGACAGGAAAGGCATACTGCCTTCCATTCCTGGTTACCCTCTATCTAGAAGGGTGGAAAGTAGGTGACCCGGCGACATGCCCACATTGCTGTTTGTCCACTCCTAGGAAGCATGTTGTTAAGAACCAGTCACACAAGACCGCCAAAGCCAATGGTGGCAATTAATATTTCCCAATCTTGCTTTCAGAGCAAAGGCTAGTTCCTCCAAAGGCGTGCTGCCCTCATTTCTGTCCTGGTTTGGTGACATTTTGTTCAAACTGTTGTTTTACCGAGGGTCCTGAGTCTCTCTATGTGGCTGGGGAAGCCCCTGTTCTCTTCCCTCATTGCTGGGAATCTTGCTGGGTTAGTTTCCTCGGGCTTCCATAACAAGGCACCATGGACTGGAGGCTTACACAACAAATTTATTTCCTCACAGTTCTGGAGGTGGGAAGCCAGAGATCAAGGTGTCGGCAAGGTTGGTTTCTTTTGAGGCCTCGCTCCTTGGCTTGCAAACAGCCGTCTTCTTCCTGTGTCTCTCATTGTCTTCCCTTTGTGCCTGTCTATGTCCTAAACTCTTCTTCTTCTTCTTTTTTTAAATTAAAAACAATTTTTTAATTTTTATTTTACTTTTTTACATTTTTAATGTTTTATTTATTTTTAAGAGACAGAGAAACAGAGTACGAGCAGGGGAAGGGCAGAGAGAGAAGGAGACACAGACTCCGAAGTGGGCTCCAGGCTCTGAGTTGTCAGCACAGAGCCTGATGTGGAGCTCGAACCCACGAACTGTGAGATCATGACCTGAGCCAAGGTCGGATGCTTAATGGAGTGAGCCACCCAGCCTCTCCCTAACCTCTTCTTATAAAGATGCCCATAACATTGGATTAGGGCCCACCCTGAAGGCCTTATTTTGATTTAATCACCTCTTTAAAGACCCCATCTCCAAATAAAGTCACATTCTGAAGTACTGGAGGTTAGGACTTCAACATATGAATTTGGGGAATGGGCACGATTTAGCTCACATGCTCACCCTCCGCCTCCTGGTTTGGGTAATGGCTTTTGCAGAGGGTGGCCCTAGGCATCAGGCTGGCCAGGGAATGCCCACCCTTCTTGAACCAGTAGCTGACCATGCTCCCTGGTTAGACACATCTTGACTAGCATCCCAGCTCCACCGCTTGCCATGTGACCTTTGGCAATTTCCTCCATTTCTCTGATGATTGGTTTCATCAGATGAAACCACCTCCTTCTTTATAGCAAGGTGCTGTGAAGATTAAGAATAACAAGGTCTGGAAAGTGCTGCCTCCTGGGAGGAGCTGGATGAGAAGAGGCTATGGCTGATGACTGAGCAAATCGCCAGCTCACACAACGAGACACAAGGCCTGTTCTACCCCTGAGCTGATGGGTCAGTCACACGGAGAACAGAGTCTGACCATGACAGTCTCCGGGCCTCCTCCCTGAGAGATACATCCTCCTCCGTTGGGCATCTTTCAGAGCTCAGCTCAATGTCTTAGGTCCAAAGAGAGAAAGTTCTTTCTCAACTTCTCTTGCACCTGGTGACTTCAACACCCTAATGGTGGGTTTAGGTCTTGGATGCTGCTGCTCCAAGTTTTTTTTTTTTTTTTTTTTTTAATTTTTTTTTTCAACGTTTATTTATTTTTGGGACAGAGAGAGACAGAGCATGAACGGGGGAGGGGCAGAGAGAGAGGGAGACACAGAATCGGAAACAGGCTCCAGGCTCTGAGCCATCAGCCCAGAGCCCGACGCGGGGCTCGAACTCACGGACCGCGAGATCATGACCTGGCTGAAGTCGGATGCTTAACCGACTGCGCCACCCAGGCGCCCCTTCAAGTTTTAAAGTTTAGCAATTAAGCCTCTTTTGTGTTTTGTTCTTTTGTTTGTTTTGTGTTGTTTTTTGTTTTTTGGCCATGGTTCCCTTTACAAATCGTAGGTGTGATGGATGATTTTATGTGTTAACTTGCCTGGGCCACGGGGTGCCCAAATATTTGGCTAAACATTATCCTGGGTGTGTCTGTGAGGGCGCTTTTGAATAAGATTAACATTTAAATCAATAGACTCGGTTAAGCAGCTTGACCTCCCTAATGTGGGTGGGCCTCATCTAATCAGTTGAAGGCCTGAGTAGTACAAAAGGTGGACCCACCTCTGAATAAGAGAGAATTTTTCCTGCCTGACAGCCTTTTCAACTGGGACATCAACTTTTCCCTGATTTTGGACTCAAAATGAAACACTGGTTATTTCTGGATCTCAAGCCTACTGACATTTAGAGAAGAACTACACCATAAGCTCTCTAGGGTCTCTTGCTTGCCAACCCACCTTGCAGATCTTGGGACTTGCCAGCTTCCATAATTGTGTGAGCCAGCTCCTTAAAATAAATCTTTATGTATATATATCTTTATACATCTATGTATATCTATATGTATGTATATCTTTATGTCTATGTATGTATAAACATATACATACGTACATCACACGTACACCCTAGTGGCTCTGTTTCTAGTTCCCAGTGATTGCCATCAGCATACCTGTAGGTGCCACCACCCCATCCTAACCAGTGGGTCCACATTCCAGCAAATTCTAGTTAACACTGACTTCAAGGAACTACTGTAACCATTGTTCTTACTTCCTCCAAACAAGAGGAAGGTGTTTCTCCTTAGCCTTGATGGTCTGCCTCTAATACGTATACATCACCTGCATCCGAGGCAGGGGTGGTGTGGCCTCACCCCTGACCTGATGGCTTTACCCCTGGTGGTGTGGCTGAGCCCCTGCAGAGGGAGGTACAGAGGGTGAAAAATGAATTTGCTCCAGTCACATGCAGACAAGGAAGAGCAAGCTCCACACTTTGTTGCCCGTCGTGCTGCCCAACGTCTGTGCCGTATGACAAGCCCCAGGCCCTTGCTGGGCATCACACCCGCCTGTGGCAAGTTGCCTCATATGCCAAGAGCATGGGCTTGGTCTCCTGGGAGGGGTTCCCCCTCTTCGGTCACTGTGTGTCCTGCCCTACCGCAGATGGCTGCCCAGTGGAGGGGGTAACCGCTGCACCTGTGCTCCCGGCTCACGTCTCCGCAACCCTGTCTGGGCCACTCCTCCACACGGAACAGAGAGACAGCAGGACAGAGGGCAGATCTTATGTGGTCTAAAGGGACAGTCGCCAGAGTGGGCTCTGTGGGACAGTGTCCTGGGAGTGCCTCAATCAGTTAATTTGGGGAAACACTCAGTAGAGACCTATCTTGGAAGCAAAAGTCTATTAAAAAAAAAAAGGCTCGGAGAAGTGCTGTAATAGGAATCTGCTTAACTTTTTAAAAAAAAATTATTTATTTTTTATTTTAGAAGGAAAGCAAGGGGGGGAGGGGCAGAGAGAGAGAGAGTGAGAGCGAGAGCAAGAGAGAATTTTAAGCAGAATCCACCCACAGCATGGAACTTGACTGGAGGCTTGATCCCAAGACTCTGGGATCATGACCTGAAGTGAATTCAAGAGTCAGACGCTTAACCGACTGAGCTACCCAGCTGCCCCGAATCTGCTAATATTTTAAAAAGCGACATTTACCGAGGGCTTACCAAGAGCCAGTCAGTAATAAGTGCCTCACTCATGCAATCCTCAAGACCACTCAACATGTTGGGAACTATTACCAGCCCCATTTTACAGATGAGGAAAATGAGGCAAAGGAAAGTTTGCCCAAGGCCAAAGCGCTATTAAGTATGGACTGAATTAAGACACAACTCACCTCTAGTGGCTTCATTTCCTTGTCTTTTCCTATTTGCTCGAGTCCCAAAACTACCATCAAGCTACACCAGGCTGTAAGTCCAAAGCAAATTGTAATTGGAACATTCGTCAGAAAACTTTGAAATTCCACCACCAGCCCAAGAAAGAGGCTATGTTTTAAAGGAGCAAAATAATGAGACTGCCCTTGACCTCACGTCGTTTGTTGGAGAGCAATTTGGTGATGCCGGCTGAATTTAAGATGCACGTTCCCTTTTGACCCAGTGATTCCTTCCTAAGATTTTCAGAGACAGGGACACGTGCAAAAATGAAATCACGGAGATGTCTTCTCTCTCTAGAAACTGTGACACCTTTCCCTTTATCTCTCAGTACATGGCCCTGGGAAACGGAAGCAGCCACAAAAGGGCACACACGCTCAACTCACCTCCCCCCCCCAACCAGCCCGTACCCCCCCACCCAGTCCTGCTGTCCTGCAGCCAGCCTCGCCCCCTCCCTCCCCACACCTGGAGCTCTTCCCTCTTATCCGAGGGCACCCCTCTTTGTCATCTCTCCCCTCTCTCTACTGGACTATTTTCACAGCACACAAACACGTTGTGATTGTGCCATCAAACACCCCCCAAACCCTCCCTTGGCTCCACATCTGGTTTTTCTAGCTATCATCCAATTTCTCTGCTTCCCCTTATGCTAAACACGCAGTAACTGCCCATACTCACACTCTCCCATTTGTCTCCTTTACCCTCTCCCCAATCTACTCCAATCAGGTGGCCTGTCCCCCTCCATCAAGGTACAATCACTTCCACTTTGCCAAATCCAATGGCCAATTCTCGGGCCTCACTTTATTCTCACTGGACTCTGCCAATTGCACCCTCCTTCTTGGCATACTTCGTTCACTTAGCTGTTGGGATTCCGCTCTCTTGGTCCTCCTGTGACCCTGGCTGCTCCTTCATGGCCTTCCTTATCCGTTCATCCTCATTTCTGGGACCTCTCACCACTGGAGGGCCCCACGACTCAGTCCTTGGGCTTATTCTCCATCCACACTCACCCAGTGAGATGGTCTTATCTAGCCTCCATGGTGCTGGCTACCATCTAGACAGTAGCTCTCCTGAGCCAGGACTCTCCCCTGGATTCAAATGCTATAGCCAACTGTGCTTCTGGTAGCATCACTTATAAAAACCTCTCAAACTTAACATGTCCAAAACAGAAGCCCTCCCACTGTGTCTTCCGTCTTCCTCACTCGGCCACTCCAGTCACCCAAGGGTTGAGGCTTAACACTCTGGAGTCCCCCTTGGCACCTCTCTTTCTCTCTTGACCCTGATTCGGTCTTCCGGCAAGTGCCATCAGCTCCCCATCCCCTCTATCTTCAGAACACCCTTGCTTCTCCTTTCCTGCTCTGCTCCCACCCAGTCATCCCCTCGTGAGGCCTCCCTAGGTCAAGGGCCCAGCCCACAAGGATCTGCCTGCTTTCAACAATCTCTTCTTCTTCACAGAGCAGCCAAACTGATCTGCAGAAAACAGAAGTCTGGTCATGTCAAGTCTGTGTCCAAAGCCTCCCAACTGCTTCTTATTTTAGCATCAGATGCAGCCAGTGCTCCTGAGGCCAACAGGGTCCCGCAGGACCCAGCTCTTGTCTCTCGCCTCATCTTGTCATCCTGGCTCACCCTGCCGCAGTCCCAGGGCTTCTGTGCTGCTCTAGGACCAGGCCACACACACTCCTGTTCCTCCTGTCCCAGACGCCCTGCCCCTCCGTGCTCTCCAGGCTTGCCTGTCGCTCGGGTATCTCAGATATTCCTCGGTCAGAGAGGCCTTTCCTGAATAGTCACCCCTGGGCCCGGCACAGCTATCTCCCTGTACCTTGCTTTATGTCATGCCCATGGCCCCATAAGGCACAGTAAATGTCTGTCTGGCCGTCGTGTCTCCTTTCTCTAGAACACAGGCTCCACAAGGTGGAGCTTTATTTTGATCATGGCTGAATCCCCAGAGCTTAAAAGAGTGCTGGGCCCAGGAGGCACCCAGCATATACATGCTGAGTAAATGATTTGTTTCCTTTTTTTTTTTTAATTTTTTTTTTCAATGTTTATTTATTTTTCGGACAGAGAGAGACAGAGCATGAACGGGCGAGGGGCAGAGAGAGAGGGAGACACAGAATCGGAAACAGGCTCCAGGCTCTGAGCCATCAGCCCAGAGCCCGACGCGGGGCTTGAACTCACGGACCGCGAGATCGTGACCTGGCTGAAGTCGGACGCTTAACCGACTGCGCCACCCAGGCGCCCCTATTTGTTTCCTTTTTATGTGGCTTATGAACCCAAAAGTTTCACAGAAGCAGACTGATCAAAAAGAATTGTGGACCTGCCCACCGGAACATCATGTAGGCGGTACAGGGTTTGTCTTCCTAGGATTTGGATTTAGGTGGATGGCTTCGGAGGCTTTCCAAGATATGGGAGATGAAAACAGGCTAACAGACAACATGAATGAGAAGGTCTCATTAATGTAAAACTCCACCTGACCATCTACGTGGCCACGTGCAGATAAATACCCGGGGAGAAGGTTGCTTTTCTTGGGTGAGCTGCTGCTGTTTTACTTGTCTTTTATATACGTGCTGTTTGGATTTTCTACGAGGTGCAGCTCTTGTCCTTGTAAACAGGGATACAATGACAGAGTGCTCTGGAGTCCAGCTGGAGGTCCAAGGGGAGGTCTGCAAGGGGGAGGGCGAAGGGGATGGTTCCTGCCCAGATGAGGTGGTTATGTCCAAACCACGGGGGAAGGCACTGAGTTCTGCTGTTCAGACCTGTGCTGCAGCTTTCTAGAACAGACATCATCTGTCTGCTGGGGTGACATCCCAGGACAGAGGCCGTCTGGCCGGCTGAGAAATGGCAGTCCATTCACATGCAAGAGCTCCCCCCAGAGCAAACCGGGACACAGGGGAGAAAAGGTGGCTTTAGGGAACTTGACCGTCTCTGGAGGTGGGACTCATGTCATTCGCTGGTTTGTTTTGAGCGAGCGCTAGTTAAAACGATACCAGGTGGATTCGTTTCCCGTTGCTGCTGTAATAAGTCACCACGAACTTAGAGACTTAGAACAACACAGATTTATTATCTCACACTTCTGGAGGTCTGAAGTCCGGAATCAGTTTCACTGGGCCAACATTATGGCGTTGGCAGGTTTCCTGCCAGAGTCTCTAGAACTGAATTCTTTTCCTCGTCTTTTCCAGCTTCTAGAGGCTGTCTGCATTCCTTGCGCTGTGGCCCTTTCCCTATCTCGCAGGTGCGTTAAGCTAGCATCTACCGCTATCCCCCCATCACCGTCTCCTCTCTCATTCCCACTGCGTGCCTCTTATAGGGACTGCTGACTACACTGGCCCATCGGGCAATCTAGGGCAGTGTCCCTCAGAGACTGTTATTCAGATGACCACACCGGGTGACAGAGAGCCTGTGGTTTCCTGTGGACAATGAACAACACACAGTATTAAAGTACCAAAGGTCTAGCCTTCGATCCCATCAGTTGCTAAAGAGGGATGGGAAGTGATGGGTACTTTGGGCTGGGGGGCTGTGTGGGTGACCACAGGACTCCAGGGCAGGTTCTCGGACACTGTCCCAAGGCCAGTGTCACCCAGACACCTGCTAGGTCAGATCGCATCGACACAGCTGCAAACTACATGAGTGCCGAGGGAATGACAAACGTGCCCTCCAAACTCTGCGGCTCCAGACTTGTCACACAGGGTTAAGTCAGACAGGAGAATGGGGACACGCGTGCGGGCCCTGTGCGCATGGGAAGAGCTACGACGGAATTGGGAGAAGGTCACTTCATTACTTTCCTCCCAGTGTGAGACCAGCTTTCTCAGAGCAGGATTGAGCTTCACTGCCACATGTGATGGGCGTTCGTGTCCGTGGCTCTAAGTGGAGCCCGGTCACTTTGACACCCATTCTGCTGCTGTCCAGCTGTGGTCCTGGCTCAGACAACCCCACTAAAGGCAACAACACAGGCTGTGGCAGCAATGGGGGCGCTTGGCCGACAGGAGACAGGACAGGGCAGGCAGCGAGCAGCTTCGGTGCCCCTCACTCTGCATAGCCTTCCCATCTTGCCTATTTATTTATCCATTTATCTTTAATTTTTTTTTAATGTTTATTTATTTTTGAGAGAGAGAGAGAGGGAGAGAGAGAGAGAGAGGGAGAGAGAGAGGCAGGGGCAGAGAGAGAGGGAGACACAGAATCCGAAGCAGGCTCCAGGCTCCGAGCTGTCAGCACAGAGCTTGACGCGCTTGAACCCACAAACTGCAAGATCATGCATGACCTGAGCCGAAGTCAGACGCTTAACCAACTGAGCCACCCAGGCGCCCCATCCTGCCCCTTTAATCAACCACTAATCTGGTGGCTCTCCGTTTCTATAGTTTTGTCATTTCAAGAACATTACATAAATGGAATCCTACCATAAGTAACCTTTAGAGCTGGCTGTTTGCACTCAGCAGAATTCTCGAGATGCACAGCACCCCGGTCTGGGTTACCGCTGAGGAGCACCCCCTGGCCCAGATGCGTGGAGGCACCACCACCCAGTTACCCATTTGCCCGCTGAAGAGCGTCCAGGTTGTTTCCGGTCTGGGGCTGTTACATACAAAAGCTGATACAAACATTTGTACATGTGTTTTTGTGTAAATGGAAGGTTTCATTTCTCTGGGATGAACACCTAAGAGTGCCATTTCTGGGTCAAATGGTAGTTACATATGTGGCTTTTTAAGAAACTGCCACGCTTGGGGCGCCTGAGTCGGTTAAGCATCCGACCTCGGCTCAGGTCATGATCTCACGGTTCGTGAGTTCCAGCCCCGAGTCGGGTTCTGGGCTGACAGCTTGGAGCCTGGAGCCTGCTTTGGATTCTGTGTCTCCCTCTGTCTGCCCCTCCGCTGCTTGCGCTCTGTCTCTTGCATTGTCTCAAATATACATACACATTAAAAAACAAAAACAAAAAACTGCCACGCTGTTTTCGCAGAATGGCTGTGCCATTTTACATTCCCAGCAGCAATTTACGAGTGATCTAGTTCGTCCTCATTCTCACTGGCGCTTGGCGTTGTCACTGTGTTTGAGTTTAGTCATTCTGATAGGTGGCAGTGAATTCTCATGGGGGCTCTGATTTGCGTTCCCCTAACGGCTAATATAACGTTGAGCATCTTTTCATGGGCTTATTTGCCACCTGCATATCCCCTACCGGGAAATGTTTCAAGTCTCCTGGCCATGTTCTCGTTGGATTGTTGCTGCTTTTTTGTTTTTTTGTTTTTTTTTTTACTTTTGAGTCTTGAGTGTTTACGTGCTCTAGATTAAGTCCTTTGTCAGCTCTATTAGTTTGCAAATATTTTCTCCCAGTCTGTATTTCCATCCTCTTAACAGAATTCTCTCAGAGCAAAAGTTTTTACTTTTGGTGAGCTTCAGTCTATCGCTTTGTCCTTTTACGGATCATGCTTTTGCTGTCAAGTCTAGGGTCCCCAGTGGTGTCCACAGGCACCCCAGGACTGGGACTGTCCCTAGGCCAGTCTGGAAGAAAGTCCTGGCTCCTTTCAGACCTTCTCTGACACCACCCAGCAGGGGTGTTGAGCCTTGGGAGGGTGGGAGCCTTGCTGCCCATTCAGCCACTGCTGGTTGGGTTTCTACGGTGTTGGTTGGAGGAGAGCCAGCGTCACCCAAAAGATCTGTCTTGGTAGGCTGCTCTTTTCCTCTTCCTTTGGCTAGACAGAGCAGGCACGTAAGTTACCATCTCAACCGTTTTAATTCATACAGTTCTGTGGCATTAAGTACATTCACAGTGTTCTGTGCAGCCTTCACCACCCTCCATCACAATGTCTTCATCTTAGTCAACTGAAACTCAGTGCCAGTTCAACACTACTCCCCACTTCCCCTCCACCCAGCCCCTGGCAATTTCCCTTCTACTTTCTGTCTCTATGAACTTGACCACTCTCAGTACCTCATATAAGTGGGATCCCACAGTATTTGTCCTTTTGTGTCTGGCTTATTTCACTGAGCATAATGTCCTCAAGGTTCATCCATGTTGTAGCACGGGTCGGAATGTCCTTCCTTTTTAAGGCTGAGTAATATTCTGTTGTATGTGTGTATCACGTTTTGTTTATTCATTCATCCATCGATGGATACTTGCATAGCTTCCACCTTCTGGCTGCTGTGAACAGTGCTGCTATGGACACGGATGTACAAAATCTGCTCAAGTCCCTCCTTTCAGTTCTTTTGGGCATATGTCAGAAAGTGGAATTGCTGGATCATCTGGTAATTCTAGGTTTAATTTGTGAGGAACCACCATACTGTTTCCACAGCAGCCACACAGTTTCACATTCCAACCAGCAAAGCAAAGCATCCCGATTTCTTTCCATCTTCACCTTTTTTTTTGGTTTAAATAATAGCCACCATAATGGGTGCAAAGTGTTGTTGGTCTTTTTTTGTCTGTGCCCGTAGGAGTTTCCATGTTGCTATTTTCTTTGGCTCCAAGTATGAGATATAGGAGGAAAAATAAAAATGGAAAACTTAACACTGTATCATTCTTTGGCTCCCAAGGTCCCTAGCCGATCTGCTTTCTTCACTCTACCTTTCAGAGTCTTACCTTCTTCTTCTCCTCCTCCCCTCACCTTACTCCTCCTCCTCCTCCTCCTCCTCCTCCTCCTCCTCCTCCTCCTCCTCCTCCTCCTTCTTCTTCTTCTTCTTCTTCTTCTTCTTCTTCTTCTTCTTCTTCTTCTTCTTCTTCTTCTTCTTCTTCTTCTTCTTCTTTTAATGTACTTAACATCCAGCGTTTTTAGTTGTATTCAGAGGAAGGGATAGGAAAAGTCTATGTACTTTATATAGTAGATATGCCATATCAAGAGAACCCAGAATCAAAGAATACACAGGTCTTCTCTTTTTTCTTAAAATTTACTAAAGAAACCAGACTGTGTGTCTTAAAAACTTTCCACAGAATTAGATTTTGTTGACTGCATTTCCTGTGGTATCATTTAACATGTTCCTCTGTGCCCTCTATTTCCTGGAGAGTTGGTAGAGACATGATCAGATTCAGGTTAGAGTTTCTGGCAAGAATCCATCATAGGTGGGATGTGCACTTTTTGTCTTTGTGTCCTTCTTTGGTGATATTAACTCCTTCAGTAGTTACCCGTTTTCTTTTCTTAAATCTTTCTAGTAGCATCATGAACTCCTAAGTTTAACTTTATATTTCCAATCCATTTCTATTATTATTCTTGCTGATGTTCTCTCCATGCCTGGCTACTAGCTAGAAGGAGCTTCTTTAAACTCTTTTGACAGGGCCTCAGGTGTTTTTTTGCCAGCACCCTGGTTGTCTGGTATGAAAAGATGTTCCAGATTCATCTTGGACTATTTCTGCCCTAAATCTGGAATCAGCAATTCTTTGGGGAGCCCTGGATCCTTCTAGTAGAAAAGGTATTTGGAGAGCACAATTTGGGCACTGAGGGGTGCTCAGTAGCTATTGGCTTTGTCATTGTTTTTAGGCATCTTCTGTGAAACAAGTTAGGAAATAAGTGTTTAATAAATGTGCATTTAAGATAAATATATCATGAATTCAAGTTGGTATTTCCACATCAAATTCAGAATGAAAGAGTTTTTAATTTTTATTTTTTAATTTTTAAATTTAATTATTATTATTTTTAGAGAGAAAGCATGTGAGTGAGAGAGAGGGGCAGAAGGAGAGAGAGGGACAGAATCGTCAGCAGGCTTTATGCTCAGCATGGAACCCGATGCAGGGCTCAATCCCACGAGCCTAGGATCATGACCTGAACCGAAATCAAGAGTCAGATGCTCAAATGACTAAGCCACCCAGGTGCCTCCAGAATGAAAAAATTTTAATTTAACCTCTTTGTTCTTAAAGATGTAAGTTTTTTTCCTCTCATGCCAAAAACTTGGTTCCCAAGGATATCAACATAATAACTCACTTACTTTCACCAGGAATAAACATATGAGTCTCAGAAGAACAATACAATCTCACAAAAACAATACACCACTTCCACAATTACTGAAAATGGTTTTTGTTTATTAGTCGATCATTTACTTATTTGTTGCCGCAATTTTTGTCCTTTGGGTATATCCCACTAGGAAGGTGCAGTGAAATTCCTATATGGTAAAGTCATTTGAAATAATTCCTTTGTGTTTATGTCATCAACTTGATATATGGTTATGCTCATTCATGTCATTTTGCTTTCAATTTTTAGGAATTAGAAAATTATTTTAATGTAATATTCACCTGGTCCTAAAGCCAAATCTATAAAGCAAATTATATTTGGACAAGCCTATCATCTAACCTCGTCCTCTACCTATCATTCTCTCTCGTCCCCCACAGGTAATACTTTAAAGTTTTTGTTTGTTTTCCTTTCCATCTAAAAAAACAGAAGCAAAATCTACTTATGTATATATTCTTCCTTTCTTAAATAACGGGTAGCATACCATTCACTTTTCCCTGTCTTGTGATTTTTACTTACAGTATTCTGAAAATCACTCCTTGGCAGTGTACAGAGATACTCTTAATTCCTTTTTATAAGTATATAGTACTCTATTGTGTGCATGTATTGTAGTTTATTCAAGCGATCCCCTGTTGATGGAAATTAAATGCTTTTATCAATGGAGTTTCTATACTGAGTAACTCTGTCACATGGTTAAACAAGTCCCTACGGAGGGACCTTTCAAGCTACCTTTCAAGTTACGTCCCAATTCTCAGCAGCCTTCTCCACACCAAGGAGCTGGCTCTGTTTATGTACAGTACCTAGAGCTGGTTACTTCCCAGGTAGCAAATATTCCTGATAAGATACTAACTACACTCTTATTCTGAAAGTTACTTCAAAAAAATCTTATTGAAGGGAGAATAAGGAGTTATTATTTACCAGGTATAGAGTTTCCGTTTGGGATGATGAAGAAGTTCTGCGGATGGATGGTGGTGGTGATTGCACAACATTGGACTTAATGCCACTGAATTGTACACTTGAAAATAGTTAAAATGGGGGACGCCTGGGGGGTTTAGTTGGGTAAGCATCCGACTTGGGGTCAGGTCATGATCTCACTGCTCGTGAGCGCGAGTCCCGCATTGGGCTCTGTGCTGACAGCTCAGAGCCTGGAATCTTCTTCGGATTCTGTGTCTCCCTCTCTCCCTCCCTCCCCCACTCACATTCTGTCTCTCTCAAAAACTAAACATTTTAAATGAAAAAATTAAAACAAAGAAATTGTTAAAATGATAAATTTTATATGTTTCTCTTACCTCAATAAAAAAGGGAAAGATGTATGGGAAACATAAACAAATTACTTAAAAATAGCAATAAAATTTTTTTAATGTTAAAAAAATTTCCCCAATACACTGCTACTTTATTGTGTGACTTCATACCAAAATGAGAATTTTATATGTAAACTAAATGATATTTTTAATTGGTACGGATGTACTCTGTCACGGGGTCAACAGTAGATGTCTTCAACAAGGAGATGGCTCCTTTCTCCACGGCTGTAATAAATGAGGGTTGGTCACCTTCCAAGCTGAATCATATCTGACATGGCATCTGTACAAATTACTCTCCAAGTCTAATGAAGAGATAGCAAGTTAGCACTTTCCAGACTTATATTTATCTTACTACACGGTGACTTGAGTTTTATGGTTTCTAAATAAGGCATTTATGACCAGGAAATCCAGCTCAGTGACAAAGGAGACATACTGCTATATCCATTCCTGCTGATGTTGGAGTCAAGGTTTATTACACTGCGCCGGGGAGGTCAGAGACTCAGGGCGAACCTTCATGGAGAATTGTGTTTAGCTCTAAATCCGGATCCGCTAATGGACGGGCTGTCGACTCTGGTGAATTGCCATCATGCTTCACCGTCTCTTCTTCATGCCCTTGTCTCCACCTATAAAATACGGACTTACCACTGACTGAGAATGTTTCAAAGACGCCAAAAGATCCTTGGCGTCTGGGTGTTCAAGATGTACATCACATTTTCTTTCCTCAACTGGTTATGTGAAAAACAGCCTTTAAAAAGCCTTCAAGTAGGAAAAGCAGCCATTTTACTTCTTGGGGCAAGACTCCTCTTCCTTTCATCGCTGTGACTACACGGGGCTGGGTGACAATGAACTCACCTGCCAGCCACCGGGCATATCAGAGGCAGGACCGGCACCTACAATCAGAGCTGTCACTTGACTTGGCTTTCTTTGGGATGACACAGATCGCAGGGCGTGTGCACACATGGCTGCTGGCTCAGTGACCAGCTTGTCTCCGAGTAGTCATCTCAAAAGCAAGCAAGGAAACTGATGAAGATGGAACTCTCGACAGAGCCGAAGAGGAAAAGCCAGAGGGCACAGGTGTCTGTGCAGGCTTGGCAACAGCTAGCAGAATTCAGAGCCAGGCCACGGTGCAGCAGCGCATTTATCCAAGGCAACTGGCAGATCTGAGGTCTAGACCTGCCTCCTGAAATCTGTACCACGGAGACATACGCGGGGGCAGACAAAATGGTACCAGGATTCCCCATGTACCCAACCTCAGCTTCAACAACTGCCAACGTTTGTCAGTCTTGTCTCCTCCACCCAGCCCCTTTCTTTTCCTCAACTTTTAAAGCAAATTTCATATACCATGTTAGTTCACCGCCAAGTATTCCAATATCCTGGCCCTCTTGGGAATGGCTAATAATAATAAATACCCAATATTCACTACCAGAAAATCAGCAATGTTATTTTTAATACAGATGTGGTACAGAATGTTTACTTACAGCAGGGCAGAGATTCTAGTTAAATAAAATTAAAAACCTTTATTTTCCCAAATATAAAATTACTAAATTAATGTCTCAAAAGAAAATATAACATGGTGAAAGCTTTAAATCACACCACGATTCACCACAGGATTTATGGTTTACCAATTACATACTCCACCACTTTGGCAAAAGGATGAGATTTTTTAAAAGTTTATAAACCTAACAGAGCAAAGACTGTATACACCTCCATATTGCACTTTTTTTATGTACAAGGATAAAACAGTAAAGTCAAGTGTATTGCATATACTAAGAACGGCACCAATTTGTCACAACGAAACTTAATGCAGAAGCGGATGTGAGGAGTATTAAAAAATGTAGAAATGTAATCCATGTATGTACAGAGTGTGGAGACTGTATTAACAAACTCATATGTACATTACAATATCCTGTACTACTTTTAAATTTTTTAGCATAGTTTTGTTTATTAATAGAGGCCTTTGGTTCTAAACTGCTTGACTAGTTTTAAGCTCACATAGTTTCTTAAGCTTTCCTATTTTTTAGATGCGAGTATATGAGTATAAAAGCACTCAACCTTCTGGCTCACTGGTACAAAAGTTACAATGATCAGTTCCCTTAGGTCATCAAAAACTAGTCACAAAAATAGTTCTTGTATTCAACCTGAATGTGCCACAGGAAAAAAAATATTTTCAAGGTTTTCCAGCTTAGCCTAGAGGCAAACGTTACTCCAGCCTCCATTTCAGTGCTACTGTCCCTGCTCTGTACATTCCAGAACACATGTTTTCTCTAGGCCATTTATTTTAATACTACTCCGTAAGGAAGAATAAAATCTCACTCCAGCTTAAGAGAGTTCGCCACACACCCCCGTTAAGACATAATGAAAAGTTCGAATATTGCCAGCAAGATTTAAAAAAATATGTGTACCCTCTTATGACTCTTCTAGAAAATCGGCTATGAAATAACACCGTTCTTGAGTTCCTTTCTCTCCCATTCCCCTTCACTTCTTCTTGTGCTCGGTCCTCCCTGTGTCTTGCACGAGCCCAGTGATTAACTTTGGAAATCATCCTGAGTTTGCAAATGACAAAGCCCCACATACGGTCCGTGAGGCAAAATCACACAACTGAGGACGAGCTGGTCATTCCGTGAACCAGGGTGCTTGTTGGAGTCCCGCTGATGGCATTGAAGATGTGAAGGGAATTCGGTAAAACGCTCGTCTTCTCCTCCAGTGGGCAAATCTTGAGGCACAGAAACACAACATTACTGAAGTGTAATGCCCCTAAAGACATTTCTCAAAATGGCGTGTTTCACGTAACACAATTTATCATCCAATGGTCACTGTTACTCTGAATGATGGTATGCTCAGAGAGCTCGGCTTTGGCGGTTTGCAGAGGGATTGTGTCAGCTCATCTAGAAAATGACCTTTTTCAGATCAGGATTTTAAGGGAAAGTCAAGTACAATGGGTTTTGTTTCCTTTATAAAGTACTGAATGGAGCCTTCTCTTCTAGACTCACCAGATTATAAGGTGGTGAAGTCTATCTTACACGTACTTGCCAGGGACACGACCTAGCCCTGTCGCTTGGAAAAGTCTTTTAAAATGAGTCCTGAGCATCTCTGTTTTTCCACTGGCTCCTTCTCTCAGGGTCTTACAGATTTCCATCCTGGGGAAGAGACAGCAGCTGCCCCTATGACCCTGAACAGGTCTCTCTTCACACTCGGTAATGCGGGGGAGAATTCTAGGGGCGAGACTTGACCTACTGACAGGTGGAAATTGAGAGGAACATACACAGTCAGAGGCTCCCCTGGGAAAACCAAAAGCAAGTCTACTCCAGGTCACAACCCTTTTCGCTTAAGGATTCAAGAGTTTAATCTTCACAGTTGTTGAGATAATGGAAAGTTCAAGGTGCAGTTTAGAGCACGGCACTGCGAGAAATGTCCATATGATATGGGAGCTTATTCTAACATTATCAGTCCACATTGTTTTCCTACTTTCTTCTCTTCTAGTGCCAAATGCTGACACCCACTGATCAAACTCTCTGTTACACAGCAATCTGTAAGCTCCATGGAAAAGACCTTGGGCTTTCTCCAAAAACTAATTTTCATGAGACCATCCCTTTTCTGCTTTATCATTCACACATGTATTTCTTTCATCAGTTCAATTTTTTTCTACTTTTCTACATGCCCGGAAGAGGGTGCCTCCCTCTGCACACACTTTATGCCAATGTCTGCAGTTATTCAAACTCAGTCATAACTTTACGTGAAGCAGTTTATCGAGGTTCAGAAAAATAAAATTAAAAAATGACATTACCATCCCATCTGAATGTGTTAGCATGGAAGAGGAGGAAAAAAAAGCAAGCAAGTTAAAGATCAGACATTTCAGTTAGTTTCCTGCAAAAGAAATTTCCTAACTGGATCGTCACATGATATGTTAACTGATATAAGTGGTCCTCGCTTTCATTTGAGAGACTGAACGACAATCGTGTAGGAAACCGGAAAAGGAGTTATGTGCAATGGAAGTACTCATGTTACTTGTGAAGAATGGCACTGTGATTTGGAAGAAGTCACTGTGGCCGATGGAGAATGGACCCCTACAAAATCAGTACTCTGGAAGCTGCTCTTTGACATGCACTTAGTTGCCTGGGTAGCTGCCCCTCTGACTACTGAGCCCACATACATGATCCTACTGAAAGGAGCTCATACAGGAAGGTGATAGTAGCCATGTAACCAGGAAAGATGCCCAAAATAACAAGGACTAGAGAAGCCACCATGAAGAATCCATTAGGGGACCCAAGTCAGTTGTGAACAGTCAAAAACTGAACAACCCTGTTCTTTTAAGTGGCGAAAGAGATTTAATGTTAACAGAAAATTCTTTAAACTTAGGCTGGCAAGTCTTGGTCTTTCAAAGGATTGGGTGAATAAAAAGATTTCTAGGAACAAGCTAGGTATTTCTTTTTTATGCAAGTCTTGTTTTGCTTTGAGCCAGATTAGGGTGGGGAGGGACAGAGCTTCGAACCACAACCACCTCTAAGAGTGACAAAAAGGAGGTGGGTGCTGCTCTCCTCTGGTTGTGTTAGATGTTAACAGGTGGGCTAGCTCTTAGCCCTTCCCCAGGTAACCTGCGCTCAGAGGGCAGCAGCGTGTAGCATGCTACATTACTCTTCAGATACCAAAATTCTGGAAGGACATCAGAAGGTTTAGGCCATCCCAGGGCACATGTGAGAACCCAACTAGCACGTGCTTGCTAAAAATGACAAGAACCGAGTGTGGCACTTACCTGCTCGTGCATGATCTCGGAAAGCTCTTTCGCCATCTCCCTGTAGTTGGCCTTCATTTCTTCCTGGTACTCTAGCTGGTCCTCTTTGATCAGCCGCTCATTTACCGCTAAGGCTTGACCGCAAGCTTCCACAAATTGCCTGAAATGGTAAGAGAGAGGGAAATAAAGGCATGTTGAGGACAAAGAGAGAGTCCAACTGGTAGCACCTCTTTCTTGAATGAGCACAGATATGATGGCTACTTGAAGAGAAAGAGACATTTCCAGTGTACTTTACCTGAAAACTTCTTTAAGCAACTTCACTTTGTTGTCAGGGTATCTTTTTGTGTTTGTGTCATCTAGGAAAGCTCGGGCATATGCTAGTGGACCTGCGTTGACCTAGATCAAGAACAAAGATTTTAAAGTATGTTATTATAAAAATGACCATTCTCATTGATTTGGTTTCAGTTGGCATGTGCTAACAACGCTGTTCAAGCTAGTCATGACTCCTGCCCTCCAGGAACTGACAATCTGAAAGAGGAAACCATGAACAAAGCTTGTATTATTATATGTCATTTGATTTTATCACCTCAGACATCATCAGGGTGTTTGAGATGATGGCTCATTTTACGAAGGAGGAAGCAGAGTTTGGAAAACTGAAGGACTTGTTCAAGGTTGAACAGCCAGTAAGCAAAACACTTGAGGTCAGAGCCCAAGTCTTCCAATTGGTATTTGTGCTACTCTACACTGACAGAAGGTCCATGTGTGAGTTCAGTGAAAAACTAAAGAATATAGTATATTGGCCAATTTTTTAAAAACTGTTCACCTCTTTGAACTGTGTAGACAGCCATGGACAAATCGATTTGCTATCTTCAAATGAAGTAACCAGCTGAGGTGTGCTGGAATGCCAAAGATTAGGGGCATTTAGCAACAGGATGAGTGAACCAGAACCCTGCATCTCTTGATTAGCCAAGAAGAGTTCCTTGAAGTTGGATAGTCAGGATACATGGGAATGTGGAGAGAAAGAAGGTCAGATACACTGGGTGGGAAAGAGAAAGTCCTAGGCATCTGAGATGGCGTGAGAAAGAACTTGACATGTGATTATCACATCATTTTCCCTGGTAGGTCTGGCGGGCTTGGAAGGTAAGTAAGTAGGGAGGGTCTGTCACTGTTGGTGAAGAGCTGGGCTGTGGTTCTGACCCACGGTAGGCATGACCTGTGCAGTAATGGCAGGAGAGCTGAGGTGTGGGAATTCATACCCGAGGTGGGGAGACAGAGGGCCACAGTGGTGGGAGATGGGCCTCCAAGTCAGGAACAACTAGTTAACCTGTGATGACTGCAGGTATCATCATACTGGTGTTGCATGGGGAACTATGCTAATGATCTGGACATGACCCAAATGACCAATTACCTAAAATGACACAATATACTCAATTTTAAGGATATGCAAACAGGAAAGCTGATATGATTTCATAAGGACTAACATAACCAGATCTTGGAGTACAGAGTCATATAGCCACCATGATGGCTCTGTCCTATACAAGAGCAACCCCAGTGAGGTTCTTGGTATAAGAATTACAGAAATACCTAAATAAAATGGTAAAGTTAATTTCCTATAGCTGCAACTTCACTGTTACCTTGGTGGGCACACACGTATAAAAAAAAAAAATCTCCTCAGGGTCACCTGATTGGCTCAGTCATTTAAGCGTCTGAGTCTTGGTTTCAGCTCAGGTCACGATCTCATGGTTGGTGAGTTAGAGCCCCACATTGGCTCAAGAGCTTGCTTAGGATTCTCTCTCTCCCTCTCTCTCTACCCCTCCCCTGCTCACGTTGTGTCTGTCTCTCTCAAAATAAAGAAATAAACTTTAAAAAGAAACTCATCATCATGGAATAATGATCTTTGCTTCTTAAAGATGATTGGGTATTTATAAATCTCTAAGGTCGCTGTCAAATGGAAGGGCACATTATGCCCTTTAGAAAGCTCAACCTGTCCAGCCCCACCCTTTACTGGCGCCCATACCCTCCGCTGGTATTCTGATAGAGGCTGGATGTTCCCAGGCTATGTTAATGAGTGGTTTTGTTTTTATAGTTGTAGAAAAGTGTGGCCTGTGGACCCATTATGTAATTGCTCATGTTAGAATATTTATCGTATTCACTTGATAACTTATTTTGGTACATAAGTCTTTCAGGTCATGAGGGAAGAGGTTGAAACATCTACAAGCCCTTTTGTGGTGAATGACATTTAGAAAATGTTAGGCAACCATCCAGTGTGCTTTGATTAGAAAGGTAACAAGAACTGATTCCAGAAAATAAACGAAAAAAAACCTTAAAACTTACATATTACATCTACATGCAACTTTCATAAATGTAAGACATTTATGAGATAAAACATAAGTGGGGGAGGCGCAGAGAGGGAGACACAGAATCTGAAGCAGGCTCCAGGCTCTGAGCTGTTAGCAGAGAGCCTGATGTGGGGCTTGAACTCACGAACCATGAGATCATGACCTGAGCCGAAGTTGGACGCTTAACCAATTGAGCTACCCAGGTGCCCCAAATGTAACCTTCTTTGAAGAAAGGAATTGGATATAAGGATGTGTGTGTATGTGTGTGTGTAAAACATGTGCTAGAATTACCTATATATACTTAAAAAAATCACTAAAGCAAGAAGCATACAAATCACTGGAAGGAGGTGATTTGCCAATTTCCTTGGAAATCATGTAAGTAAGATACCTTTTAAAAACCAATTATTTTGAAGTATAATATACAAACAAAAAGGTACATATACCATGAGGTCATACCTTATTGAATTTTCACAACTGAACATACATATATAATCAGTAGATAAAAAACTATCTTTTCACTAAATGGTGCACATTGCTTGGATAACTATATGGAAAAAATGTATCTTGACCCCTATCTGTTACCACATACAATAGATTCCAGCTGGATTGCAGATCTATACAGGAATACTAAACAAAGGAAGAAAACATAGGAGAACATTTTTGAAACAGATTTAAGAACGAAGTTCTTAAAGAGGGCGCAAAAATGTTACTAATTAAGGAAAAATTAATTAATTTACCATAAAATGAAAAAATTTCTGTTAATCAAAACAGACCATTAAGAGAGTGAAACTTAAGGTACTTTTTCAGATACAATTTTCATAGAAACCAGAAAACAACAGTTTTGTAAGGAACCCTACAGCTATTCACACTTCTTTTATTTAGAAGAGTCTTGATGTTTCCAGTTAGGCACCTAGAATTCCCCAAAGTACTAAAAAGACACTCCTCCAGGTGGGGTTGGGTGGGGGCCCCAAGTCTACCGCCCCCTTCTGGTATCAGGAGACACTGCACAGATACTGGAAGGTAACTGGGATAACCAGGTCAAGTAGGGATCTACACTAGACCTTGCTGGGCTTGAAATTTACCAAGGTCCAAATGAGCCCCTGCGTCTGTTGCCCTGTGGTTTGCTTTGACAGTGCTGGGCTCACCTGAACGCTCACGCTGCCCTGGAGTTTGAGCTGCAGCTTAATCATGTCTACTTCGGCTGAGGAACACAGCTGCCGGAGCTCGGCCACCTTCTTACTCATCTCATCAATGGCTACTTCGATGGGGTTCAGGTCGGTGTGGTGCTGGTACATGACGGGGATCCGCTTCTTCACATAAGGGAAGCAGTGTATTGCTGTGGAGGAACGAGTCCCAGAAATGATGCCGCAGCTTGTATCGTCTTTACTACTATTGAGGTAGAAGTACTTATTATTCCCATTTTATAGATAAGGAACCCAAATCTTGCTAAAGTCACATGCCAGGGTTTCGTGGAACCACAGCACTGTCTTCTTTTATCACTGTGCATGTTTATTTTTTTTTTAATTATTTTTATTTTTAAATATTTATTTATTTTTGAGACAGAGAGAGACAGAGCATGAACGGGGGAGGGTCAGAGAGAGAGGGAGACACAGAATCCGAAGCAGGCTCCAGGCTCTGAGCTGTCAGCACAGAGCCCGACGCGGGGCTCGAACCCACGGACCGTGAGATCATGACCTGAGCCGAAGTCGGACGCTTAACCGACTAAGCCACCCAGGCGCCCCTCACTGTGCATGTTTAATGACAGGTTGTATGGTGCAAAGTCAAGAGAGTTGGGTCTTTTTGTATATGCTTGAAGAAATTACTATCATTTCCTGCTCAGTTTTCTTAACCATAAATGCCTTACCTTCCTTGGAAGTTGTGAGATCTGAAAGACTAGTAGGTGTAAGAGGGCTTTGAAAACATTAAGAACGGTACAGAGTTTTGAGATATCAACAGACAAGATTTTAAGTCCAGAAAATAGTTCCATAAATATATCCTTGAGAAAATTCACTTCTCTAGAGAATTTTGAATTACATGCTTGAATTTGCACAAATCAGAGAAATCAGTGAAAAATAACAAGTGAGAACATATTTCCAAGTATTTTATAAACCAGATATTCAGGCTGTTGAAGTCACACTAATCATAGAGATATTTTGAAACAGAAGTGAATAAAAAACAGAAATAAGAATATTTACGTTTTCTTATACTTTTTTCTCCCCTACAAAAAAAACAACCAATAGTATTGTTTTCACTTATCATAATAAGATGCCTGAACGTATCAACAAAATGAATAGAAAAACAGCCAGTTCTAATTTGGGTCTGTTTTAAATTTCTACCTTTTTGCTTTACATGGCATATAAATATCTCTAATATCTTTATTTAATATATATTTATGAATAGACATGAATATAAATGCTTAAAAGCTAATTTTATTTTTTAACAAGCAAAAGTAAGACGGGAGTGTTACGCTTGGATCATTGCTGTTTAGTAAGTGGCTAGGGAGAGTTTACTTAGAAAGGCCTCAGTGAGAAAACAGGGCCAGCACCATGCAGCACACAGTCCAGGTGGGTCACCCAAAGTCTGCACAAAGCGGGAGGTGTTCAGCCTGCCGCAGCCTCAAGTCACACCCTGACAGGCCTGTTCTAGTCCCTCAATGTTTTATCGATCACAGACCAAAGGTCTGTGTCTCCTATTTCTTTTGCATTCCTTGTGGATGGTTTTTAAGTGGCAGCAGTGGGATTGATCAATCCTCTTGGAACCTGACGCTTCTTTGGTAGCGTGGTAAGACCTGGGCCTCGCTGCTCTCCAGCCGGGGAGCCAGAGGTGCACCCGGGGGTGGACAGAAAGCGCTTTACAGACTGCCACTGCACTGCCATGAGTAAGAAGTGCCGTGGAAGCGTTTCATGAGGGTAACAGTGGTGTCAAAACACAGGTGATTAGCGTAATCACAGTTATTTTTGAGTATTTCCAAGAGAACAGTTAATTCCACGGATGTCTGTGAGATGTACGCGGACTATACGGATTTCATTCAGCGTAAAAGTCCTGAGTCTTGCGATGGTAAGTGGAGACTTAGAGAAGCAAGGGAGAGTATAATGATACAGAAAACTCAGAGCCTGTGCATGAGCCCACCAGGTCCACGTGAGCTGGGATTCCCCTGCCTTCCTTGCTGGCCCCATCTTTCTTCCTCTCCCTCAGACTCACTCAGCTCCAGCCATGCCGGCCTGCTGGTTGTCCCCTGAATGTGCTGGGCACAAGCACCCCCACCCATTGGCTTTTGCTCAGACAGCTCCTTCTTCCTCCAGATGTTTGCGTGGCCTACTCCCTCACCTCCTTCAAGTCTGGTCTAAAGTGTCACCTCCTCAAGTGAGGCCCCTCTGGGCTACTCCATTTTAAATTGCAACCCTACCCCTTCAGTCCCACCTTTCTGATCTCCTTTTGCTTTTGTCCAGAACAAGTATTACCTTCCAACACAGGTATGTTTACCCATTATGTTTACTGGTTATTGTCTGTCTCCTTCTGCTAGAAGGAGACTGCCTAATGCAGACGTGTGTGTTTTGTTACAAAGCCAGGATGGAATACTGCCTGTGCTCCATAAATGTTGTGGAATCAATTAATGCATTAGTGTCCAAATGGCTAAATGAAAGAGCAAAGTGGCCTGGAGGGTGGAAGGTTAGGTGACTGACTGAGTGAAGCATCACGTTACTATAAAATGGCTGGACCTCATGCCGTGCGGCCTTTCAGGAAGGAAGGTGAGGAAGAAGGGGCTGAGGGGCATGGGTGCCTGTACAGCCTGGTGAGACTGAATAGAAGGTGAAGAGCAGGAGAATATTTCTACCCTGAGTGGGAGTCTGGGCAGGATTTGGAAGACTCTGGAATAGTGATTGGGAAGAAGCTCCATGGCAGGAGTTCCATGACAGGAAGAGAGGAGGGGGTTAAGTTGGGAGGCAGGCTCAGAAATTTACACAGAAGGGGTGTGGAGGTTTTCCTGGTTTTCCAAATGATCCCACAATTGCAGTGAACTGACTGACCTACCCAGGAAAGCAAGCCTTTGCCGGGTTCAGAGGTCAGGCAGGGCCGGGGCTCCCCCACAACTTGGATGGTCAAAGGTCTGGTTTGAAGGAAAGCAATGGAAGAAGAGCCTGAAGGATTAATAACATAGGGGAAAACTCTCAAGTTCAAAGTCTTTGGAATATCCTGGTCTGTGTGCCTGTAAAGGTTGATACGGAGCTCACGTGTTCTTAGTAGCATTTTTACAACCCTTTCTCTAAATCTTTATGCTGCCCAGTAACTATCCTTTTGATATTTGGAGATCTTTCAGGGTGAAAACTATACCTTTTTTGGGTATTTTGTTGTACTGTAATCCCCTTTGGCTCATTAGCAACCTCAAAAGGCAAGGGGACAACTGGTGGATAAGATCCAGCGAAATAAAGTACATTCTTGCCCCTCCTGGGTATCATTTATGATGTTCTTCAACACAAGATGGATAGTGTAAGTCTATCCATTTCACAGATGGGGAAACTAAGGCATAGAGAGAGATTAGGTGACTTGCCCGGGATCACAGTGAGCACTGCCCTGGGTCTGCAGGACGAGGCCCGGGCTCTGTACTGCCCATACTTTCCCATCCCCACAGATGAGCCGACACCCCTGTGTTAACTCTGCCTCTCTCTGCAGCGGTGATACTCTGTCTCCTCTGTTCCGGCAGGTACAGAGCTTTGCTCTTGTTCTCTAGCTGATCAAAAACATTTCTGTGACAAAATGATAAACTGCGACCCTGAAGGAAATCTGGCCAGGGAAAACACTGTTTCTGAATCGATAATGTTACCTGAGCAGAATAATCCTAATAAAAAATCCTGACCCTGACTCATCAGGGAACTGGGTTTATTTTAAGCGCAGTGCTTAAACTGGAGCGGCACCAGAGTCACCTGGGGGGGCTTGTTCAACACAACTAGCCGGGCCCCACGCCCAGAGTTTCTGATTCAGCAGGGCTGGGCGGGGCCCACAAATCTGAATTTCTCCCGTTCCCAGATGATGCTTATGCTGCAGGTCCAGGAGCAGTGTGATAAGCACGGACTTAAGGTCATGACTGTAGAGATAAATGCCCCAAGCTGGCATAGTGACCCCACCTAGAAATGTAGTTATCTTGTCTAAGAAGAAGAATTTGCTACTGTGTCCATGAGAAGAACAACTCCTCTCCCCATGGGGAGGGACTACCATTTTTGAGGACAATACTGTTTGAATTTCACGTGTTATCATTACTCTAAAAGTAGTAGGGGCTCTTTCTTTAAGAAAGCAGGAGTTTTTTTTTTTTGTTTTTTTAATTTTAACTTTTATCTCAGTTCCTTCCTAGGAAGGGTGAAGAATTCTCTGTAATATGCTGTTCTGAGCTATTTTACAATGAGTCATGTTCTTTCTTTGGTAATAGCTTTACTGAGATACAGACTCACCCACTGAAAGTGTCCAGTTCAGTGGTGAGAGTGGAGCCCATGTGAAATGTGGCATCTTAACAGGGGTCCTTTCACTCATCATCACACTGTTCCCTATTATTGCCCGGCAACATCGGCTTCTAGACAGAGCAATGGACACCTTCCTGGTTCTACTGAACTATCACTCTTTGAAACAGCGGATATAGACACACCTGGCTTTCTGAGCAGACCTCTCACCGACTTTTTTTGAGGTCAAGAAAGTGTTCTATCTTAGGTTACCCTAGTCACGCTGCTGACCCCAACCCAAGAGTGGACAAGGTCAAGTTCCCCCAGAGAAGGTAAGAGTCTACACTGTCAGGAACTAGGAAATGATGCAAAACACATTTCTGAGAATGGGTTATCAATGGCTAACCAGGGTCCAAGGATCTATTAAAGCTCCTGTCACAGCTGAACGGAGAGCCTCTGAAGGCAGTGAGCTTCCTGCTAGGGCCGGTATCCAAGCTGAGGGTGGCCAGCCACTCTCAGAGATGAGACACAAGGGATCCAACCTCATATCCTATTTATTCACTCAGCCTAAAATCCCTGACCAGGTTCAGGCCGGGAACTGTGTGAGAAAGACATGTAGGGGTCTCTTCCTGTGAAGGAGACACAGAACCGTATGCAGGGGCTCTTGAGGCCCTGGGCCTGGAGAGGGGTCTGCATGGGTTTCAGAAGGTGTCTGTAAGTCACCTGAAATTGTGTGCAAAAGCTCTCTGAGGAGATAAGGGCCCACTGGTTTCATCAGATTCTAAAAAAGGGTCAGTGACTTGACTTCGGGTATGAACTTCTGGTTGAGCAGAAGAAGAAAATGTTAACAAATAGAAAAATGTCAGGAGTATTCAAAAGTAAGCATTAGATAAATGTTAAAATGAAACAGATATCTGGGGAAAGTTAACTAAGCCTGAAGGGCCCTTCCTTCTAGAAGCTTCTGGATCCCTTCCAGAGAACTCTTTACCTTGGTGTCCAGGCTAATGTCTGTATGGGATTCTGGAAGGTATTATGCTAAGCGAAATAAGTCAGTTAGAAAAAGAGATCATATGATTTCACTCCTAAGTGGAATTTGAGAAACTCAACAGATGAACACAGGGGAAGGGAAGGAAAAATAAGATGAAAACAGAGAGGGAGACAAACTATAAGAGACTCTTAAATACAGAGAACAAGCTGAGGGTTGCTGGAGGGGGTGGGGTAAATGGGTGATGGACATTAAGGAGGACACTTGTTGGGATCAGCACTGGGTGTCATATGTAAGAGATGAATCACTGGGCTCTACTCCTGAAGCCAAGACTACACTGTATGTTATTTAACTCGAAAATAAATTAATAAAAAAAGAAAAGCAAAGAAAAGAAAAGCAAAGAAAGGAAAAGAAAAGAAAGGAAAAGAAAAAAGAAGAGAAGAGAAAAGGGAAAAGGAAAGGAAAGGAAAGGAAAGGAAAGGAAAGGAAAGGAAAGAAAAGAAAAGAGAAGAGAAAAGAAACGAAGAGAAGCAAGGGCAACGGTACCTGTCAATATGGTTCGCCGTTTGCACTGCTCCTCAACCCCGCCCTGCCTTTTCCCAGTCTGAGTGAAGGGCATCTCAAACATGAAGCGGCGAATGTTATGAGATCTCTCAAATTCCGTTTTCCTTTCTTGCAATTCTTTTTCATCGAAGAATGGAATCACGTGAGTCACCTGGATGTATGCATACTTGGAATCCAGATCCTTAGGGTTGACCTTTAAGGGAATAAACAAAAGGGGAGATTGGTGCTATTTGACGGACTCTTTCAAAGCATCCCTAAGCTTGTCTTTCCACTTCTTATTAATACAAGATTTGGAAAAGTTTAGAAAAGTGGAAAAAAAAATAGTACAACAAACACCCACATACCCACCACTTAGAACGATTGCTAATGCTTTGTTCAAGTACATACACACACACACACACACACACACACGCATACGTGGACGCACACTTACACATGTACGTATAGACTTTTTGTTGTTGTTGTTGTTGTTGAACCATTTCAAAGTAAGTGGTATCCATCATGGCACTTCCACCAGCATCTCTTAAACAGGAGGACATTCTCCTCCATGACCATAATGTATATCATACCCAATAAAACTAACTTAATTCAACACCCAGTCCGTTAAAGTTTCTCAAATGTCCCCAGAATGTTATTTATCACTATTTGTGTTTGAACCAGAATCTAATAAACGATCATATTTAATCTAATATTCTCCATTTTTTTTTTCTGACACTGAATTTTTTTTAAGACATCATGTTAGTTTTCTTGCTGAGTGACTCCCTGTCTGGATTCTCCTGCTGGCTTCCTGAACTGCATTTTTACATATTTGGCTTAGAGAGAAAAATGTTTATTTTAGTAATAATGTTTAATACCTAGAACCTCAAATTATAATTAATCCACAGATTATATGTAAATAGAAGTGGACGAATTAATACAGGCACAGACTAGTCTAAGACTAATCTAACGATAAGTTTAGCTCCTGATTAACTCAGCACATAAACGCTTTTAAAACTGCATTGCTACAATTCAATTAGCAGTGCTCTAACATCTGTGACGTGCTAGATAGAACATTAAACATAGATATTTCCCATACAAGCCCAATAGCTAATATATTAGGGAGACAAATGAATTTTGCACAAATGAATTGTATTTAAGCTTGTAGAGCAATAAAAGGGGAAGGGTGTGAAAGAAATGAGGGCAAAGAATTTGGAGACAATTCTGGAACTGGGGCTGACAAATAAATAAGGCCAAGAAGGTTTTGCTAAAAGCCTCTAGTTATCATGAGCCACTGTCCTCTCAACAGGAATGTTTGTGAAGAAAAATGAAAAATGGGTATGGACGTGCCTAAAACTTTGGAAGTTAAGAAAATACATAAAGTCATGAGTTATTAACTTCTATTTTAGAAATAGCCATCCGGCCAATCGCTACAACTGTGTTCAAACCTATGAAATGTGACTCTCCTTAGCAGAAGCAATGTAAAAGCAGTGGAAATGCACATGCTTGCCTAGTTCTCAGTGGTATTTCCCTAGTTGTCATTTCCGAAGTTGTACGTGCGAAACAGGAGCAACGGAGGACCGGTGTTTGGGGGAAGGGAAGAAGGTCGGGAAGGTGTTCCAGCTGTTACAAGGACAGCGGATTGAGGGGGAAGAAGAATGCACATGAGGGTCCCGAGGAGAGGCTGTCACGTTGAAGCCACAGCTTGACACAGACAAAGGTTTCAGTTTCAGAGAAAGAGGCAAATTGGACCTGGGTAGTTCAGTTTAGGAAAAAAGTAGGCCTTCAAAAGGTCCTGTTAAGGGTTCTGGTTAAAAACAGACCAACAATGTGTGTCTATCCCTTTCCTTCACGCAACTCTCTGGTATAGAATTCACCTGTGAGGACCAAGGAAAGAGGACAGAAGACAGCAGTGGGTGAGAGAGTTTAATGAATTTCTGGAAGGCAGGTGCAAGGAGGTATGCTACCCAACGTGGCAGAGACACCGTTTTCCCACGCAGGTGGGGCAAGGAAGGTTTCTGAGGAAAACGGCACCTGGTGATGACAGAGGTTCTAATCTAAGTTCCCACAGAGGGATAACCAGTGAGTCAGGGTATCTCTCTGAGGCTTGCTGCTATGGACTGAACGTCTGTCCCCTCCAAATTCATAGGGTGAAATCATTTTTGTTTTAAAGATTACTTATTTATTTTGAGAGACAGAGAGTGAGGGAGCACAAGTGGAGGAGGGGCAGAGAGAGAAGGAGGGGAGAGAATCCCAAACAGGCTCTGCACCACCAGCACAGAGCTGCACAGAGTCCACCATCAGCACAGAGCCCAACTCGGGGCTCAAAATCACGAACCGTGAGATGGTGACCTGAGCTGAACCAAGAGTCAGATGCTTAACCAGCTGGGTCACCTAGGCTCCCCTCATAGGGTGAAATCTTAACCTCCAGTGTGATGGCACTGAGGCAGGAGGTGACCAGGTCATGAGGGCAGAGCCCCCACGAATGGGATTCATGCCCTTCTAACAGGGGCCCCACAGAGACCCCTCACCCCCTCCACCATGTGAGGACACAGGGAGGAGATACTCATCTGTGAACCAGGAAGGAGGACCTCACCAGACACAGAAACTGCTGTGTTTCTAGGTCTTGACCTAGGTTTTCCCAACCACCATAACTATGAGAAATTCGTGTTGTTGATAAGCTGCTCAGTCTGCAGTGTTCGTTACATCAGCCCGAATGCACTGATGCCCATAGGGGACCAGCAATAGGATTCGGGTGGCCAGGAGAGGTGTGGGGTGGAAATCAGGGTGAGCATCAAAGTCTATTCGGAGTGGTGAGGCCCCAGGTTCCCTTCCATCATCCCTGCTGCACAAGAGAGGAGAGGTTGTTCCTTAGAGGAAGTGGTCTGGAAAAACAGGTCCCACATTCAGCCCGCAGGCTGAATAATCAATCAATACAATATCATGACTATGAAACATTTCCAAACATGGTCATACCTTGCCAGAATCCTGTATCATTTTCACATTTTCAGAACCAAATTTATCTGAGTAAAGTTTAAGGAGTCTCTGGGAAATTTCTGACAGAGGCGTGAGTTTGGGTTCTTTGTAAATATACTCTTTTCCATCTTCATCTTCAAAGAATCCCTGTGACATAAAGCACAATTAGAGCTGTTCCCAGGTATAGCCCCAGGCTTACCACCCAGGAAGGGTTCTTGTGTTATAGGGGTTAAAAAAAAAAAAAAGGTGGGAGGGAATGATTCTAAAATAAAGTCCTACTTAAACAGGCTCTCTGAATAGGAAGGAAAATGATAATAATGTGAAATCAGGTTGCAAAGATAAAAGAAAACACAAAACTGCAAACTCATTCAAGAATGTTGAGTGAAATGAAAGACTGGGGACTCGAGACTGTTCTCTCATGATCTAATGATGGGATTCAAGCCTGTTTCACATTCCCAAGAAGCAGAGCTCACTATGAAATGATTCGGCAGGAAATGTACACACCTCACATCTCATGCCTCCCCCATTTTCACAGGATTTTACGGCATAAACAGCAACATTCCAGTCTGGAGCAGCTCTGGCAAACGTTATGGCAAACGTTACCTGAAGTTTGTATAAATTCTATTTTGCTTTACTTAGGAGAAAAATATGAAAGGGCTGGAGCATGGCATCAGCAAAGAATTTCATGATCACCAGTTGATTATCATGTGGTTTAGCACCAATCATGTCTGCTGAACACAGCAAGGCTTAGAATTGCATGGGAAGTGAAAAAGGTTGAAAATTTTAAAGTCCAGATTGGGGTTAATACTTGAAATTAAAAAAAAAAAGTTTCTCGTCTAAAAATAAAAGAGAGAAAATGGTGCAAAAAACACAGTATATTAAAAAAAAATGCAGGCTAACATGAGACAAATAACACCCACATCAAACTAGTGTAGATGCAGTAATTTCACTACATTACTTGCTTTTTAAGCATTTACTGTAATTACCTCCACATCTGTTTCACTGTCTGTAAACTGGTATTGCTATAAAGTTATAAAAGACAATAACAGGATAAATTGAAGGTTATATAGTGCTCACAGAAAACCACACGCCCTAAATAAATGGATTATAATTTATATCATTTAATCATGTTAGAGACTTTGGAGGTTAAACTTTCAGTTAAATTTAAATGAACCCTTTTATACAGGGTTTCTGAAATATTACAACAGTAAATATACTTGTGGAGATATTATATTACAAAATAGAGAGATGCACAGGGAACAAAGGAAACCAGAAAGTCTTAATTTTGATTTTAAAACATGCAGTGTACATGTGTAAGGAAACAAGTGATTTATTTCTGTAAATGGAATAAAATGTTAATTTTTTTTTTTTTTTGGAGTTTGTAATGATTGGACAGATATACATACAGACTTGAAAAGGAAACTTGCAAGTCACACGGAAGTACCAAAGATGCCACTAAAAATGTCTTATGGAGGGAGAACTTACCGCTGCCTTAAGAAAGTAATAAAGAAAAGACAGGAAGAAAGAAAAAAAGCAGAAAGTTTACTACTGAGGAAGATAAGAACCATACTAAATATGACAAATTCATCAAATTAGCATTTATAGAAAACAGAACACTTACAAAATACAACTTTATAGAATTAAAAAACAAACAAAAAACCCCAAGGATTTAGAAGGACGGTCTGCGGAACAGAGAGGAGCCTCACCTGTCCAAAGAAGGCCACTCGGAAATATGTCCCCAGGAGCCTGCGGCCAGAGTGCATGACCTCAGTTACTTTGCTGTAGGCCCGGTGTAGTGTATCATACAGATGGGCTAGCCTCTGGAAAACAGGACAAAAAACCCATTTCTTCCCACTTGTAACTAGTAGGATCAATTGTAAAATAATTAAATGAGAATGAATAAGTAAAAATTCCTTGGACTTGAGTAAAAGAAACAAAAACAAACAAACAAAAAACCAAAAGACCAAAAGACCAAAACCCAAAAACCAATGGTAATGCACAATGGTAATGACCATTTTCTCGACTACAATGTTTTCTACCCAGAAAGCCACCTCGCGTACCAAGGACCCATCGAATCTCCACATTGTGGTAAGCAACTTGTTTTCAAGTTAATGTGACATGTTGGAGATGGTAGAGTCCTACGATGACATTTTCAGTCTCTGCTTTTCCTACTTTCTTTGATAAGCTCAAAGAAGCTGGACAACTCCCCACCCCGTACCCCCCAGCCCAGGAAGGACGACAGGGACGCCGGCTTCCCATGCAGGGGAGCAAGGAAGAGCTCTGAGGAAGAAGGCACCTGACGATCATAAAACTCTGTTCTTGGCAACCTTTCAAAAGTAGAGTGCCACAGTTACCAATCCTTGTTTTTTGAGATTTGGTGTCGCATAATGGCTCTGAGGGTGGTGACCTCCAGCATCACACAGAGGGTCAGAGGCCACATGGTCATCTCTGACTGGGGTCTGCTTGCTCTCTTTGCATACAAGAAGGTCTGGGTGTATGTGTCGTCCCACCGTCCCCTCAAAGAGGAAGAAACAAACCACTCTGATACCTCAAAATCTCTCCGCTTCTCATAAATGGGGATGATGAGTTTATAGATGTCAGCGATTAGCTCATAGCGTTCAGCCTTCCAGAGTCCATCTGCACACTGCTCTAGAAGCTCCATGAGCACATCCTGATCAAAGAAAAAGGCCACCGGCCAGAGAACAGTGTTACGGGAAACATGACAGCGTATTCTTTGCAGAATGCTTAACCGGTTAAGAGGGTTAGGAAGAAAATTTCAAAACACATAATATTTCTAAACACTAACTTCCACACTTGTTATAGCTCATCACTATGCTCTTTTTCTAAAAAAATCTTTTATGTTTATTTTTGAGAGAGAGAGAAAGAGTGTGAGCAGAGGAGGGGTAGAGAGAGAGGGGGACAGAGGATCCGAAGCGGGCTCTGCACTGACGGCAGAAAGCTTGATGTGGGGTTCGAACTCACAAAAAGTGAGATCATGACCTGAGCTGCAGTTGGATGCTTAACTGACTGAGCCCCCCAGGTGCCCCCACTATGTTCTTTAATGAGCCATTTTTCAGTCATTTACAAGCAGAAATGCAGGGTCACAATGTATGACCGTGTAATAGTTAATACCATGGGAAAAACTGACATTGATCACTTCACACAGTCTCTCAATTTTTGTTGAGTTCTTTTTATAATTAGAATTTCAATTTTTTTCCTTTCTGAGAAACGACAATGCTGAAACACACAGTTATTTAACTGTGGCTTTAAACCCAATTAGACACCTCAGAGCAATTTAGTAATGCCACGTAGTGGGCATGATGCCTACCACACCAACATCGTTTCCTCCTTTCCTTGGAAGTTTCTACCTACTGGAGTTTGGGTGGTCAGCCCACCTCTATTAAAGTCCTCGAACTTTGAAGGAAGCTAACACTTGCCATGACACAAGGGCTGGGGCATGTGGCTCAGGTGTAAACTAATCAGCATAAATCTATTTCCTGGCCACACTGTTTCATTTTAAATATATTTTTTTAATGTTTATTTCTGAGAGAGAGAGAGAGAGAGAGAGAGAGAGAGAGAGAGAGAGAGACAGAAGGGTAGGGTAGAGGAGGGACACACAGAATTTGAAGCAGGCTCCAGGCTCTGAGCTGTCAGCACAGAGCCTGACGTGGGGCTCGAACTCAGTGACAGTGAGGTTATGACCTGAGCCAAAGTCGGACACTTAACCGACTCAGCCACCCAGGCGCCCCTTGGCCACACTGTTTCCAAAGTGGACATGGGACCTAAACAGACCAATCAGGGAGAATCTTAGGACTGAAGTGAGAGAAGTTTTCTCACCAGCCCAGACAGGAGAGGCGGCAGGGAACATGACAGGGGCTGACATCCATTTCATGGCCAACCAGGGACCCGTCTGCCTTAGTAACAGAGTGGAGAGCTCCCCCTCCCTCCCAAAACAACTATGTCATAGATAACTCTGTAAAACATTTGCATCGATTGCTGTCAATCTCTCTGTAATTTCCTAAGGGAAGACAATTTACTTGATCTTTATTATTTAAGCCCATTTGAGTGGGGTTTCATGAACGATGTTGAGCAAATTTTCATGTGCTTATCTGTCATCTGTATAGCTTTGGCAAAGTGTCTATTCAAATCTTTGACTCATTTTTCCACTGGGTTATTATTATTGACTTTTGAGAGTTCTTTACATATTTTGCATAAAAGTCCTTTACCAGACATGTCTGTACTTTTCTCCCAATCTGTAGTTTGTGTCTGGAATTTTTGATCAGTGTCTTTTGAAGAGCTGAGGTTTCTAATTCTGATGAAGTTCAATATATCAAGTTATTCTTTTCTGGATTGTGACATATTATATTGAAGAAATTTCTAACACAAGTTGGCAAAGATTTTCTCCTATGTTTTCTTCCAAAAGTTTAATAGTTTCACAGGTAAGTTTATGATCCATGAAGTAATTTCTCAATATAGTATAAAGTATGGATCAATTTTTTTATACAAATGTCCTATTGTTCCAACACCATTTGATGAAGACTACTATCCTTTCTTCATTGAATTGCCTTTGAATCCTTATCAAAAGTCAACTGAACCGTATGTGTGTGAATCTATTTCTGGTTTCCCTATTTTGTTCCATTGATAGAGGTGTCCATCCTTGTGCCATTTAATACCACAGTTTTGATTACTACTACAGCTTTAGAGAAGGGTGTCTCCACAGTGACAGTAATGATATTTTGAGCCACACAATTCCTTGTTCTGGGGGTCTGTCCTGTGCACTACAGAATCTATGGCAACATCCAAAGCCTCTGCCTACTAGATGCCAGTAGCAGTACCCTCTCCTTTCCCCCTTTCCCCTAAATGTGACATTAAAAACGTTTCTAGCTACAAATTACCAAAAGTCCCCTGGGAGATGGGGACAAAATGATCCCAATTGAGAACTAATGCTAATTTATAGTAACCTTAAAAGTCAGATAGTATGACTCGTTGAATTTTTTCAAAACTGTTGTGGCTAGTCTCTTCCTTTGCTTTTCCATATACATTTTGAATCCATTTTGTTAATTTCTACCAAAACTCCAGATGGGAGTTTGATCAGAACTGCTCTGAATCCATAAATCAGTTTAGGGAGAATTGATACCTTAACAATATGGAATCTTCCACTCCATATATTTAGGTCTTTCATTTTTTTTGTCACTGTTCTGTAGTGTTTAGCATAGAAACCTATATAGATTTATATCTAAGTTTTTGATGTCATTATAAATAGTAATGTTTTTTTAATTTTGAGGGTTTCTTTCAAGGAAAGTGCTTTACTGAGTAAGATTTAAAGTCATCCAGCACACCTGTTTGTAGGAATAATATAAAACAATCACTGATAGGTGAAACCATGGTATAAGAATCTCTAAACGTGAAAAAGGTTGAATGCTTTTTGAATATTGATTTTGTATCCTGTTATCTTGTTAAACTCAATGTTAGTAATTTCTTTTGTAAATTCTTTGGGAGTTTCTCTGTCACAAAGACAACCGTATCTAATATGAATACAGGCAGTTTTATTTCTTTTTCTTGCCTTATTGCACTGGCTAGGACATCCAGCACGATGTTGAATAGGAGTGTTGCAAAAACATATATTCTTGTTTTGTTTCCAATTTTAGGGAAAAGCACTCAGTCTTTCACCACTAAGTATAATGTTAGCTGCCGGATTTTTGTAGATAATCTTTTTTATTTTTATTTTTGAGAGAGACAGGGACAGAGTGCGAGCTGGTGAGGGGCAGAGAGAGAGAGGGAGACACAGAATCCAAAGCAGACCCCAGGCTCTGAGCTGTCAGGACAGAGCCCGAAGTGGGGCTCAAACCCATGGACCGTGAGATCATGACCTGAGCTGAAGTTGGCTGCTTAACCGACTGAGCCACCCAGGTGCCCTGTAGATAATCCTTTTTAGGTTGAGGAAGTTCTTTTCTCTTCTTAGTTTTGTTGTTTCTTTTTAGACCATGAATGGATGTTGAATTTTTTCAAATGATTTATCCACATCTATTGAGATGGTCATACAGTTTTCTTTATTCTGTTAATATAGTTAATTATATTGATTGGTTTTCCAATGTTGAGCCAACAGTGCAATCCTAGGGCAAAGCCCACATGGTCATGCTTTATTTTTCTTGTTTCTATATTGCTAGATTAAATTTGCTAATATATCTCTTAAGGCCAGTTGCCTTTACACATGTTTGTATCCTCTATTATACTGTAAATGAAGGGTAGGACCTATGGTTTTCACTAGTAATCTAATGTTTCACTTCAGGCCTAATGCCAACAGTTAACAGACCCAAAGAAAATAAATACATTAAAGTAGCTGTGAATCAATTTACCGGAAAGTAATGTTGGACTTAAAAAAAAAAATCTTTAAAGCAAGACATTTACCTCTTCTGTCATGTTTACAACATACAAATCGTAAAACTGTCAAATCGTGAATTTCACAAATCGTGAAACTCGGAGCCAGTGCTTATAAAGAGGTATACCAGTTGCCTCAAACTTTTGTTGCAGGTCTTTTAACTGCAAACATTAAATATTGTCTAGTAACTACGGTACTAGTCCTAGTATGTAGTACTATGTTACTACATAGTAATAGCCATAGACAAAGAAGAAATCAGAAAAGGTTCTAACTCCCTCTCTTCCCCTTGTGCATTAGAGTTGCACAATAGAGTTTTTGGGTAATTTCCTGTACCAAATTCCCCAGACTGGGAGACTAAGATTTGAATACTGTTCTTACTCCTGTTTAGTCAAACTGGAAACATATGGAAAATTTAATAACGATGAAACCTGAATTCAAGTAGCATATCAATGGACAGCTGAGTTAATGATGGAAAAATCTGTCATATTCGGTTAAAAAAGATGGACTTCAACCAGGGAAACTCTCTAGAATGGTTGGAAAATGGGAATGTTTGATAAAGTGAATAGAGTTTAGTAAATAATTGAAGTAAGTATCACAATCTGATGGCAACCGGCAATTAGAAAATAACATGCCATTGGGGCGCCTGGGTGGCTCAGTCGGTTGAGCGACTAACTTTGGCTCAGGTCATGATCTCACAGTTTGTGAGTTCCAGCCCCACGTCGGGCTCTGTGCTGACAGCTCGGAGCCTGGAGCCTGCTTCAGATTCTGTGTCTCCCTCTCTCCCTGCACTTCCCCACTCATGCTCTGTTTCTGTCTCAGAAATAAATAAACATTTAAAAAAATTAAAAAAAAAAAAAGAAAATAACGTGCCATCAATTTTTTATATGCTACTGGATGTTATTTTATCTTTTTTTCTGATTCAGGAGGCAGATCTGTAGTTTATCACTCTGATATCAGTTATTATTACAAAGAAATGGTGATATGTACTATAAAAGCAAAGTCTGTATAGATTTTACTCAAAAACAAACTAAAAATGGCTTCTATAACAAAAAGATAAGTCCTCTCATTAAAGTAGAGTGTGGATTACTGAACATCAAAGTTTAATTTAGTCAGGTAAATTATTCAAGCCAATGTCAAGTCTACAAATACCTAGACATTTATAGACATGTATAGGCATAATATTTTGAGTAGGAATAACCAGTAAGAAAAAAAAAAAGAAAAGAAAGAACCAGTAATCATTGATAGTTCATTTTGAGAGACCGTATGTCAATACAAAATTGTAGAGTCGTAGAAACTATGATGTCATAGTAATTAAACACTGGGACATATATGAGTAATATTCTCAATATAATTCCATGTATTAATTTACTTAGGATTCTCAGCAATCACAGCACCTGAAAACCAGAGCTAATCCAGACAATGGCTGGACAGTGATGACCTTGAAAGGTGGTTATACAGAAAGCCTAATGGTTTTATCACCTCGCTTAAAATTTAAATGCCAGGATATATCTTCTAAATTGCCAATCCACGCAAAGTGTAAGTAATTACTGGTTGGAAAAAAAATCCTCAATGAACTTAATGCATTTGGAAAGCTCGCTTTTTATGTTATTAGACTGACCTTAAGAAGATCTCAGTACCCTAAGCTCACAAGCCACTGAGACAGCTGTTTAAAATGTAATTAGCCAGTTCCGTTTTTAAGTGTGCCATAGCAATGCAACTGAGGTCACTGAGGACCTGTCTGTGGAATTAGCACACTAATGCTGTGTATGGGGGTGTGTGTGTGCACAAAAAAGCCTATAGTAGCCTGTGTATGTGCAGTGTATTTAAACATTTTCATTTAAATGTCACTTGTTCCATCTGGCATTAATTTAATCTAATCATAATTCTTATGAAACTAAATGTTGTCCCTATTATCTGCCATTTAGAAAGAAAGTAAATGCGTGACTGGGCTTGAGCAATGGCATACTTCATGGCTTAATTCACATCTCCACCATATTATTCTTCTCAAGTTAGAGTTGAGAATCCCTTACAGCAGAATAATCACTTGGGATGCTTGTTAAAATACAGATTCCCAAAATAAACAAACCAAAACCAAAACCCAAACCAAAACCAAACCAGATTTCAGACACCACACTCACCCACCGAATATGGGGATTAGCGGAGCAGGGGAGCTTGGGAATCTAAGTAATTTCTAACTAAGCACACTAAAATTTGAGGGCCACTGTACCAGGTGAAGCTTTCTGAGGCAGGTACATCAGTTATACATCCTCAAGCTAACACATGGCACAGAGCTAGTTTATAGAATGAATCAATGTACGTAAATATAGAAATTTCCATGGGGAGCTTGAGTGGCTCAGCCAACCAAGCTGACTCTTAATTTTAGTTAACCATCCAACTCTTCACTTCGGTTTGGGTCACCATCTCAATGTTTGGGAGTTTGAGCCCTGCATCAGGCTCTGTGCTGACAGCGTGGAGCCTGCTTGGGATTCTCTGTCTTCCTTTTCTCTGCCTCTCCCCTGCTCTCTCTCTCTCCTTCCCCCACCCCAAAAATAAAATAAATTAAAAATTAGAAATTTCCAGGTCACAAAGAACTCAGACAACTTCTAGCTGAGACTGTAAGGGACTGTGGTTTTGGTGTTTCTCCTCAATGGGAAGAAAGCATCACACGCAGTCCAGTGTCCCGGGGCAGGGGCCATACCTTGCTCACACTGCTATCTCCAGTACCCTGTTTAGTGCCAAGGAAGCTCGGTAAATATTTGCAAAATGAAGCGGGACATATACGTCCTGGTGTGAGCCAAGGGTAGAGCAATTAGACAAGCTGCATGGGTGAAGTTCACCAGTCACTACTGCAATGACCTGAAGGACTACAAAAGTGCCTCCACGGATATTGATTTTGGGGTTACAAAGAAATTTCAACAAGTGGGCAACTGGTCAGGATGAACTGTATTTTCTATTTCCCCTCCTAGAGTCCCTCTTGGCCCTGTCCTTCCTCGCTCTGTGCTTTGGGAGGTCAAAGCACCAGACCACTGGCCTGCATGCTGGGCTCCCTGTCCTCTGCTCCTGGCTGAGTTCAGAACATGGAAGGCTCAGTAGGAGCCTAGAGGGCAGGAGGAGAGGGAGGATGGGGTGGCTATGCACTTGCCCCTCTCTGCCAGGGTGCAGGACTGAGCTCACCCCTAAAATTTGTCAGGCGCCCCCTCCATGTGGTTTCTCTCCCCTCCCCTGGCCCACAGGGTGTCGGGTGGTAAGCTGGCTGTTGCTCACCTCAAGGGTACTGAGATATTACTTACTGGTTTCTCTATACCCTGTCCAAACTTTTCAAAATAGTCCCTTTATTAGCCTTTCTTCAATGTCCTGAGTATGCTACCTATTTCTTCATGGGATCCTGCATGAGGGATCCCCAAAACTTCACGGGCTGTGTAGAATTTTGACATCACAGGGGACTCGGAATTCTTCAATCTGCACGGACTCCAAATTGCATAACAGAATTGTAAACAGGATGGGATGTTTCTTTTTATCTAATCAAAAGCAGCTGGGAGGGAGTCTGCTCTTTAGATCAGAGTCCGGGAAGATGAACTGCGATCAATAAAAACCCATCTGTGGTCTGCTGCTAGGAGAACTGTGTATTTTTATGTAGCTCAACGAAAATCCTATTAGGAGAGCATGAGGCATTTAAGTACATCTAATAACACAGATTAAAAGGGCAATGATCTTTATTAAGCTATATGTTACACACCTATTCCCATCAGCTTTCCCCAAAACTCCTTCTGGGAGAGAAATGTTCAACTTTCTCTTTTTCTTGAAATGTCCTGATAGCCAAAGCAAAAATGTGTGTGGCAACTTCTGTTTCCTGGCTTTTAGAACACGTTATTCTTGGGGTGCCTGGGTGGCTCAGTCAGTAAAGCCTCCGGCTTCGGCTCAGGTCATGATCTCGCAGTTTGTGAGTTCAAGCCCCACGTCAGGCTCTGTGCTGATAGCTCAGAGCCTGGAGCCTGCTTCCGATTCTGTGTCTCTCTCTCTTTCTGCCCCTCCCCCACTCGTGCTCTGTCTCTCCGTCTCTCTGTCTCTCTCTCAAGTAAACAAACATTAAAAAAAATTTGTTCAGAACATGTTATTCTTTCAACTCCCAGCTAGTTTCAGTCTTGATGTGCAGGGGTTGCACACGACTTTATAACCCCACCGAGTCATACCCTAATCATTATAGATCGTCACGTACTATGGACCTTGTTAAATATTTACCAACTTTATGCTTCAAGGACAGGGTGGAAAATCCATATTCTGGAAATAATTGATAAAGTTACCCCCTCACATGTTTAGTGATCAGACTGGATGCCATTCACAAATTTCCTCAGGAAAGCCTGCACATGATTTCCTAGGCTGATTCCCTCGCCGGCAGTGATTACTCCAGCCTGATACTTAGTCAGATGGGCTGACCTGAGCTTCATTTATCATCCCCGCGGGACAGGTTACTGAGAACTGTTTACTTTCAACTCCGTAGTTGTTCTTGGCATAGTTGCTTTCCTTACCAAATTCTAAACAAAATGCTAGACTCCAGAGGTCTGTTTAGGCACGGGGGACTAGGGTGCTTTCTGCAAGGAGACAATACATTCAAGCCTCTTCTCAGAGAAGAACCCAGTCAAATACCTTGAAGGAGGAGTTCAAAGCCAAGAGCGTGCAAGCCTTATTGCCTCAGTGACAGGTTGCACACTTCAGAGCAAAAATTAAAAATTACCTTTTGCCCAGGCATTTCAAGGTAGAGAGGCAGCTGAACTATTAACGCCATGTAATAACAGGCCTTTTTTTTTGTTGTTGCTGTTTTTTTTTTTTTTTTTTTAATCCTTCGGGCTACTCAGAAAACTTTATTGTGGTTAAAGTTATTTTAATATTTACATGTAAAATGCATTCAATATATTATCTTTCTTTTTCATGCTTACTTTTTAATTGAGAGGTTCATTTGAGACCAATTGAGGACAGTGGTTCTTAAACTCTGGGGGCTTAAGACCCCTTTATATATCATTGAAATTATTGAGAATTCCTTAAAAATGACTGAGAACTTTTATGTATATGGGTGTTATCTCTCAATATTTACATATATTACATGGACTGGAAACTGGAAAATATTAAAAGGCTTATTAATTTAATTAAAATAATAAACCTATGTTAATGAAAAAATAACATTTTTTATGAAAAAAATTTCACCCCTCCCCCCCAAAAAAAATTAGGGGAAAAAGTAGCACTATTTTACATTTTTGCAACTCTCTTTAACATCTGATGTCATAGGAGAAACCTGAATTCTCATATTTGCTTCTGCTTTCAATCTTTTCAATATGCTGTTCTGGACGATGTATACAAAGAAAGTCCAGTCTCACACACACATCCAGTTGGAAAAGGAAGGACCTCAAAGACTTCCTAAAAGGTCCGGGGTTCCCTCAACCACACTTTGAGAACTGACTCAAAGTGTAATCTGCTAACATGTCCTGGTTAAGGTCACTGAAGATGTCTGATCACGGCTCTACTTACTGGGCAAGAACACGATTAAAAGTCATAATATTAATCGTAGGACCTCCACATCATAAAAACAAATACAACAGAGGAAGAATGTATTTCTTTCTTTCTCTGTTCTTTCTCTCTACATGAAGAAACAGACAATTTTATTTTTCTTTATTTAAAAGACAGGCAGGATCAACTAGCTTTCCCTTGACTGTTTCATCCTGTCCTGAGCTGAGGAGAAGCGGGCACACATGAAAAACCTTTCTGGCAGACATTGATCAAGAGGAAATTCAGGGAACATAAGCAGACAACTGGCATTTGCTCAAATTCCTAACTTTATTTCAAAGCTTTCTGGTTCCAGATAAGTGGCTGCAAGGTGATCCTGTTTTGGCAAGAAAATTACAGAAATTGCCATGATGATCTTAGGTCAAACTTTCTGATCTCTATTGGGGGTAGGACGGGGTGGTCTTCTTTACTAATGGTGAGAAGAATCTGGACTAAGGCACTCCAGTGGAGGCAGGGAACCAGGTCTGCTCTGCCCTGGAGCCCAGTCTGGCCTCTCATGGCTTTGAGTGTCTGTGGACATGGGGGAGAGGTCAGTGCTGGAGACACTGATTTAAAAGTCAGAGTGGCCGGTTAGTTCAGTTGGGCAGAGTGTGGTGCTAATAAAAGTCAGATTAAAATAGCAATAAAACCCATGAACTGGAGAAATTAATGGCTGGAAAGAATGAGAAACCTTCTGGTCAGAATACTGCACCTATTACCACAACTGTTTGAGCTCTCAGCTTCACTTCCCTCCTAAATGAGCTGCTCAAGCTCTTTCCAGAGACAAGGAGGAAATCCTCGACAGGGGGATGGCGTAGCTTTCGCTGCTCTGTGTCAGCCGTCTGGAGCATTATTTTGGTCAGAGCAAAGTGTGCAGCCAGCAGCCGCCCAGAGAAAACCCTCGTGTGCAGAGCACAGCCGGCCCTGAGACACTCCATGACCCAACAAGCCCACGCTCGCCAAGGCGCTCACCTCGTTGAAATGGACGTCTTGCATTCCGACATCTTCCATCATGGAGGCCTCCTCGTCTATGTTTGGGGTAATGACCCTGAAAGCTGTGCATCCTTGTCTAAACATGCCTAGAATGGAGACAGCAGGGGAGAGAGCTGGTCACTGACCCGCAATTGGATGGACCTGGAGGGCTCTCCCTGCCTGCCACGTTTCTGTGCTGAATGACACGACTGACTTTGAAACCTCTTATGTCTCAGGCTCCCATTCTCACAGGGAGCCACTGGGTGCTTTTCATCTGCTTCCTCATAGTTCACCTCACCTCCCTCAATTCTTTGCTCGTTTTAATTTTTCACCCACCTTTATTAACATATATGTAATCCTTAAATAAACCATAAATAAATGGAAACACATATTGGATCCAATTAATAGTTAAAAAAGTAACATTAATTTGACTTGGTAAGATGGACCATGCTCAGATACCAAGAAAAATAAAGCCAAAGCCAATCAAAGCGAAACACAGGACTCAAAAAGGACTGTTTCCTTCAAGCTGCCACCTCCCCAACTCTGGCTGGGGGTAACCCAGAACTCGGATTAGAACTCGCTCTTCTCTTTCACAAAGCATTCTACCAAGATGTAACTCAAGAGCCGCAGCCATGAGTGGAGAGCTTGTCTTAGCTGGTTCCATATCTGCTGCCCGAGGGGTAAGGAGAGGCCTTCTTTCTTCCCCAAAACAGAAGAGCAGGAGCCCGTACAGCACGAATGCTTCAGGGGCCTGTGCACTCAGATTCTCTGGGGGAGATGGTAGAAGGCTGGAGCTGGGATAAACAACCGGGATAAGGATAAAGGCCTCAAGCGATAATGGCCCATTTGGGGCCTTCACTCAACTTGGGAGTCACTGGGGAAAAGTTCTGTGTCAGTTGGACAATGCCAGCTGGGCAAAGGTGATCAAGTACAGAAAGGACCTCAAATGTCTTTGCCACTCTATTTTGAGATCACTTTACAATAAAACAAAACAGAAGTCAAAACTTGAATGGAGACCTCCCCTAATTCAGAGAAAAGAGGAGTATAGAGTATTTTGAAATCAAGTCCCGAAAGAGTAGATCGTGACGTCAGGTATTTTTCTGCGACATGATGGTCAGGGTTTCGGAGCCATTCACGGGTTGTCTGAGGTCTCTGCCACTGTCCCACCGGAGACTTGCTCTTATTCTTTGGAGACAAAAGCTTCCCCTATGGCAAGCATTAATCTAGGAGCTTGAGGCTATGTTAATGTACAAAAAGCAAAACTACAGAAGCCAACCACCCAGGTTTCCAGTAGAGAATACGTTTAAATATGCACCTCAGCTCCAGGGGGACAACTACAAGGGTGGCCCAAGTGCCTCCGGTCCTTGCACAGGAACAGATTGCCATGGAAACCGGAGAGGAAAGGAAGGGAGGGAAAGAGAGCCGAGCCTATCCATGCAGCGTTGCAAAAGAAAACCCCCACACCTCTAAGTGTCATGTGGATGGGGCAGCGGGGGCCCTGGGGGCCGGGCCCACCCTCAGGCTCACCTCCCCGGCGCCTCCTCTGGCAGGTGCTGTGGCTGTAGGGGAAGAGGGGCAGCTCCGGACGGAGGGCTATGTCTGCTTCTAAACACGAGGAAATGTGTTACCTGACAAAAGGTCTCAACAGGAAATCATGCTAGTAGCAAGAGAATATGGAGCCCTTCTTTAATTTCTTTCTCATTTGGGCTCTGATGTAGGATAAGCCTAGACTCCCTTAAATTCCATTCCAAACAGCCAGCTGTCCCAGAAATACAGAAATTCCCTGGCCTTGGCACATGACTTTATATCATTTCTCACTTTGTAAATGTACTTCTTGTTGGCCAGATCTGGTGCTGCTGTGCTCTAGGACACAGGCATACGTGACCAGCTTTTCTAAAAACCTTGGTGTTCTTGATTTCAAACTGGAAATGAACGACTGGTGTTTAACCAAAAGAACCTGTGAACGAATTCATGGCCTGCTCATCTGGGAACAAACACATAATGCACAAATGAGCAGCACCCACACACTCCTGCCTTCTCCTCCTTCCCTGGGGAGGCGAGGTTTCTAGCCAGCAAGGCTGCCTTCCCACATAGTGAAGCCAACTGGGCCGCGGTTCCAGAAAACACTGTCAAATAATCTCCTGTTACAATTGCCATTTGATTGATAAACAGTTCCAGTGGGAATCTGAAGGGAAAATAAATCTCAGCTTGAGATTGGCCAGTCAAGGACACCCAGATGCAAAGCTCATTAACGAGTTTTTTGCAAGACAGAGCCATTAGTTAAAGGTTATACAATAACATGCCATACAGTTTTGTTTTTGATATTGGCATTTCTGCTGTGCCTACCAAGCCAAGCAAATGTGAATAAAATAATGAATATAGCGTACACACACACAGACACACAGACACACAGACACACACACACACACAACAAATCCAAACCTCCCACCTCCCGATCTTTCTTTGTACAGTTCTGTATTCATTTCTTTGTACAGTTCTGTATTCATTTCACAAAACACAGGAATCATTCCTTACCTTTCCGCGTGAGATATTCTGCCACCAGGGCTGTGACATGGACATAACACATCGCTGCCTACAATAAAAGACACATGCTTCAGAATCATGTCATAATGCTCACGGACAGGAATCTAATGGCTGCACGTACTTACAATAGGTCTCAAGGGAACTAGGGGTTCTAATGGCTGACATCTTACCTTTTGAAAAAGGTAGAACACTTCACATAAAATGAAATTTTGAAACAAATTGCAAATTGAGACAAATGGTAGTAAATATACTAAGTCTCATTTCTATTTTGAATTACTGAATTTTAACATGAAAGATAAAAAAACATTTTTTCTTATACTATTGAAAATTCCTGCATCATTTCTCCTAAGGTAAAAAGAGGCCCATTTGAAGAAAAGGTGTGTGTCTTCCTAGATTCTGGGAGAAGTGCTCATATTTCAGCAGCTAATATATTTTTCTCTCAACTTAAGAAAATGTAGTAACTACTTTCCGACATAGAATTATAAACCAAAATTATAACTTAATGTTATAATTAATGTTAGATAACATTATAAACACCTTAAAATGAAAGAAAAATAAAAATAATCTTTTGTTTTTTTTTTTACTAAGTTGCCACAGTGTTATAAAAAAAAAATCACAAATAGCTGTTGGAAATGAACCTGATTCTGACGCCTGAACCCCTGGTTCTTGTCAGAATGACAGAAAAATCACCCCTACCAGTAATATGTAATTCACTGTTATCACAGCTAAAATATAGTTCAGAATAAATTTATGGTCAAACAGAATGAACTTCTTGAATAATCAATACATAAAAATAGTTACATGAAACTTTCAGATGTAGAACATAATTTTACTAATTTAGACAATTAACAGAAGTTTAAAAGTAAAAGCATGCTTCTTTAGTAATACTGTTGATCATACCTAAATGTCTTAGGCACAAATCGTAAACACAGTTTTTGGGGGAACAAAGAACCTGCCATACAGCCTACTGCTTTCTTTGATTTTGCCCCTTTTACAGACGATGTCATGGAGACCCAGAGGGGTTAACAATGGACTCAATGTCACAGACTTAGTGAGAGTTGGACGTGAGATTCGGTCTGTCCCTGGGGCCTGCGCGCCTAGCTCCCTGCCGCCACTCTGTCTACTAAGGGAAACGTGGCCCCTCTGTACAAGGGTAGTGCTCTCACACCTACCACATCCACAGACAACAGACCACCTCAAAAAGGAAACAGCAATGTCCTATCATTGCTTTAAGAACAGGAAAATTAAACTTCATCATAAAAGAGCTGGATTTTAGGACTAGACAGAAGTTTCGATGCAGGAGCTGAAGAACACACTGGAATCAGCAGGCCACCTATGTGAACATAGGTGCTAAGAGCTTTCAGAAAATGCTCTCTTGTGGCAGGAACATGCCTCTACCGTGCTGTAAACTACCGAGATGCTTAGAAGACTATGAAGTATCACTTCTTTAATTACTGGGATATTTTCTTAAAATTGGTTTCTTTTCTTTTTTTTTTTAATGTTTATTTATTTTTGAGTGAGCGGGGAGGGGGCGCAGGGGTGGGGTGGGGATAGAGGATCTGAAGCAGGCTCTGCGCTGACAGCAGAAAGCCTGATGTGGGGTTTGAATTCATGAATTGTGAAATCGTGACCTGAGCCGAAGTCAGATGCTTGACCGACTGAACCACACAGGTGCCCCGTTAAAATTGGTTTCTTCTAGCGAATGAGACACAACTAGTTTCTCCCAAAATCCCAGATTGAGAGGCTTGCAGGACTACCTCAGAGAGATCCCCATTTTTGACGTGGATCCTGGCCATGCTGTCCAGCCACGTCTTCCTGAGCTCGGGAGTGCTGGCATAGGACTTGGCCAGACTGTACTGGAGGTCTACCAGCATCTCCGGGTCATTCTCGTGCTCCTTCATTTGGGCGGTGGCCATCAGAACTGTGCGGATCCTTTTGGTCAAGTCCTTCACGTCCGAGGAGAAGGTAGTGTGCTAAAGCAAGGTGGAAGAAGGACACACGGGTTCAGCTGTGTTCTGCCTGTCTGCACACACACCAGATGATGAGGCAGTCTTGGGGGCCACCCACCTTGATGAGCCTGTCACTGTTGGCACAGTTGTTGATGATGGACAAGGACTGCTGGAATCTGGTTCCCCCGATCCCAACAACATCTGCTATCAGCTGGCTGACAGAAATAATGACCTTAGGGACACACAAATGTGAACAGATCATTTCACCTTCAAATGACTCCCTAAACTTGGCTCTTGTCTTCAGTTAGGATGTGCAAAGTTTTGAGCACAGATCATTTTAGTGCAGGAAACAATGCCTGAGTCATCTTTTTCCCCTTCCAAGAACCATTCCAGAAGGTGACTTTGCTATCCTTAAGTATTTTGTTTGCACAGCAAAATGCTAATCAGGAGGACGTAGGCACGAGAATCAGATAAGACCTTATCACTTGGATAGTTACTCGCTTTCTCTAATAAAAAGGGAGACCTTATCATTTACCCCATCAGTTACTGGTTTGAGCTTATACACACTAAATATTCAATAAGTGGACTGTCCTTTGTATTTTTTTATTAAAACATTTACATATTAGCTATGCAGTGGGGGAGGGGGGAGCACCTGTCTTTACTGGGGTCTGTGAAGTGCTCTGCCTTTACTCAGTTACACAAAGTAAAAACGGGTGTCATCCTTATTCCCTCCTTTTCCTTCACCATCCCCTCCATTCCTTCACAATCAATCTTTAAGCACTGTGAACTCATGCTCTTCTTCTAACCTTGCCATGCCTGGTCTAGGGCACCATCCTCTCTGGCCTGGATTTGACCAAGGTTTCCCCAAAGTCTCTCTAGTTGAGCCCTTGACTCCCCTGATCCATTGTCAGCTCTAGGTCCACGCGATCTCTCCAAATATGCAATGATGTCTTCTTGACTTGCTCTCACCCGTATTCTTAATTCACCATGAGGATGTCGTCCAGCTCCCTGGATAGGCCCTTCCCCTGGTGCATCCATGGCCTGACACATGCTCACCCTCTAGACGTGCTAACCTCTGTTGGTCCTTCCCATCTTCTGAGAAGCCTCCCTGCCCTGGCCAGATGCCCTTCCCTTCCGTGGTGCACTCAAGTTCCTCTATCACGGCACTGGGGACAGTGTACCGACAGTGTACAGACAGTGTACAGTCTGTCTTCCAGTGGACTGTACACTCCATGAGGGCCAGGGGAGGGTTGTTTGATTCATGGTTGTATCTGTGAATTCTAGCATGTAGTTTGCAAACAATAAGTATTTACTTAAAAAAGGAATAAACACAGAGATAGAAAAGGCACTCCTACATGAGTTTGTAGAAAAAGGGAGTCTATAAAAATACTTAAGACTTTTCCATATCTTGCACGGTTCCTAGAGCAGAGCATCTGAGACATGTTAACTCTGGAGGGATGGTAGGTATGTCAGTAGATGGAAGACAGAAAAGAACCACTATGGACTTCCTATGTTTTTCAGCTAAGATGTTCGCTATTGGGCATCCTCACGTAGATTCTAATAGATTGTGATTCAATGGAATTTCAGTCGGTCCAATACCGAGTCAATTTTCAAATGTCCCTTTACCGACAGAAACACATTCTGGGCCCAAATCTTACAATGTGGAGAATGAAACAAACCAAACCAGTGAACGTGACTTTCCAATTTTCCATTGCAAGGCCATACCTTGTTGTGCTTACACTGAGGTCTATCGGTAAGCGTGACAAAATCTTCCTGCTAAAACAGAACCCCATAGGGTACACCCGCGTTGAAAAGTGAAACTACACGCACTTGCAAATGCGTCCGGACAAAGGACTTCTTTCCAGTGTAGTCGAAGTTGTTCCTCATGAGGAAGTACAGCAGCTGGGAGGCCTCGGTTCTGATGGAGCTCAGCTTGGAGTTGCAGCATTTCAGGATCTCGTAGCACAGAGCAGCACACATGTCGGCCCTCCCTTCATAGAACGTCGAGGGAAACTGGGGGGAACAGCAGAGAGCGAGGCCCACGTGGTGATCAGTGCTCCCTTCAACCCCAGGTGCAAGGCAGACAAGTACGGTCATCGACGAGGACATCCCCCAGGGAAGCAGCTCACCTTATAAATGAATGACCTTAAGGCAGTGAAGACATTTTTCAAAGCTGTTTCAGACTGATGTTTTTGAAGAAAACACAGGTAGACGTCAAAAACTTTTTTCATGAGAGGATTATGTCCGTGGTCGGCCAGGAGCTGGTTCTTAAAACACAGAAGGACAGCTTGGTTAGTGAGACCCACTGGACACCTCAACTGGGTTCCACACAATTTTCAGACTCAAAGGTTCAATTTTCTAGGTACTAAGACAACTTATAATTTAAACAAACTCTGCCATGAATCTCTAGGAAAACACAGAATCCTCTTGTAATACAAATAAGCCTACAACAAATTCATGCTTTGGAGAGTCTGCTTTTTTTCTCTTTTAATTAAATGTTTTTAATGTTTATTTTTCAGAGAGAGAGAGAGAGAGAGAGAAAGAAAGAACACCAGCAGAGAAACGACAGAGAGAGGGAGACCAGAATCCAAAGCAGAGCTGTCAGCACATAGCCCGACATGGGGCTCGAACCCATGAACTGTGAGATCATGACCTGAGCCGAAGTTGGATGCTTAACCGACTGAGCCATCCAGGCGCCCCTGCTTTTTTTCTAATAAGGGAGGGACTAATCATAAAACTTCCTAGCATTCTGTAACGTGGTTTAAAGGACAACTATTCCTCAGTACTGATTTGGCTTCTATTTATTTACTTATTTTTACTGTTTACCAGCCACCAATACAGAGGTAATCTTTGTGACATCTTAATTCCAACAAAGAAGTGCCATTACAGGTTTTGGCTGATTAGTGGGCTGGAAAAAACCACTGAAGTGAGGTCCCCTAAAAGTAAGTTTTTTTTCCAGGCTTCTCAGGGGACCCTGTTAAGTGATGAATAATAACCAGACAGCTTGGTAAGGTGGAAAAACATACAGGCTTTGATCAGGCCCCATTGATCATGTGCATGGATCTGCACAGGTAAACTGAGTCTTCCTCTTCCCACCCATAAATGGCGACCCTAGAACTGACCTTGTGCAGACACTGCGAAGACGTGAGTCAAGTACAGAAAGTGTCTGACGCATCCTTGATCAGGCTCAGTAAGTGGTGCCGGCAGGATTTTAAATATCATGGATTCTACTTGACAAAGCAAAACAGGAGGGCCACAATTCATACCTCTCATCATTCTGCGACGGCTTTTCACACCAGCAGTAAATTCATACTAATTGAACACTTTGTTCAAAACTCTCATCAACTGCTGAACACACAGGTAGATATAGATGTCACCGAGCTAGAGGCCAGCATGCAACCATTGTGCCTTAACGTATGTGACACTAAAGAGCTACATCTTCAAATACAGATAAGCCTGTCTGCACAAAGGTGTGTGTGTTTGGGACAAGTAGGCAAACGTGATGATAAAAAAATGTCAAGAGGCCAGTGTCTCAAACCAATCTTACAATTTTTCCAAATGACTGGAGATAACTTATGTCCAAGTATTTCTGTTAAATAGCCAATTACGGCTGGGGTGTTAGTTCTAAGACTGACCTCACCTTATTTGGGGAGAAAAATTTTTACTCAAGGAATAAATTTTGTTTTCGTAGGTCCAGCGACTCACAGATATACTCACAGCTGGTAGGACACCTGGAATCCACAGTGATCTTTACAACATGAAATACTGAGCACAGTACTGAATTCCATCATGTGAAAGAGAAGCAATTTAATGAGTAGAAAATATGACTTAATTAACTGAATATGATATATTCTCAACCAAGAGCAGCTGTTTACCAACTGGAAAAAAGAAAGGGTGGCTCCAGTGTTTCGGGAACTGCTCACATGGCTTGTTGTCTGTGAACATTACTTTTCCAGGGGCCACCATCCTCCCTACTTATGGCTGGATTAAGGTTTGCACAGATCTGGATGTGAGCTTTCCTCCTCTCAGCACTCTTTGGGGGAGGATATCCAGAAGAGATAGTGTGGACAAAAATCGCCAGGAGCCTGGTCTTGCTGATGGAACTGGCCTGTCTCCAAGTTCTTACCCCTGGAGTTAAATTTTCCTTCCTCGCACTTTCTCGTCAAGGTGTGTGTTCCTATTTTCAGGATTTAGTCTTCGTGGGTTCTGGTCTCAAAACCCAATTGCAAGAATGCAGTTAAAACTCACTCACATGAAAATATTAAAAAAATCCCTCATGTAAAGGGATAGAGGACCTCTCAACCCAGACACAACCCCGTGTACCAGCTGCCACCTGCCATCTTCCAATCAATCTTCTTCTCTCCCTCTCTTGGTCTCTCTGCATGTCTGTCTCTTTTCACTAATTAGAAAGTGATATACACAAATGTAAAAAAAATGTTTGAACATTCAAAAAGGACGGGGGTTGGGAGGTGGGAAACAAAACAGAACCACCCTTCACTTTTCCACTCAGAAGTAACCACAGGTAGCAACAGAGTGTATCTCATGTCCACCTTTTTATCCCTATGGACTTGTCCTGAAAATAGGAGAATTTCATTCAGGAAATTAAATGAGACGTTGCAACAATATGGAGGGCACGGCTATTCTCTAGCAACAAGGTGGAGAATAGGTTGTAAATAAATCTCAGGAGCTGTCGGATATGCATGCAGGTTTGACTGTTGTAATGCGTCCTCCTTGGCAGAATGAGCCTTTAAGAGAATGAACACTCAAAATCAGTAATTTTTAAAGATCCAGGAACAGGATAAAAACAAACTTAAACCTTGGGTACCAAAGTGAGAGGTCTAGAACCATGTTATTTAAAATAGATGTACCTTTCCTAGGCATACAGCATTTAGTTTTATTTAGACATTGCTTTAAAAATCCAGTTTAGAGAAGAGCTGTGTCAGTTGCAAACACTCAACAATCACTAAGGTGACCTGATTTCATGCGTTCTTGCAGACCAGGCTCACGGTTGTGTGAACCAGACCAGAAAGTTCCTAGAAGAACCCAATGATCCAAGCGCCCTCCAACATCGCATACGGATTCTCCCCATGCAGCTCAAATCAAGAAAAGGCACTACGTGGAATTGCTAAAAATACATTATCAGATTAAATCTGTAAACCCATCAAAAAGATCATCAAAGATCATTAAAGGCCAGCATTGACTTGGGGTTGTGTTAATCATAGACATTATGAAATAGCCAGAGAAGAACACTACTTTTCTGCATCTAACTACCTTGGCTTACAAAACACATCCTTTTGTGTATTAAATGAGACAACACATGTGAAAGCATCCAACACAGGACCGGCAACTGGTAAGTGTTTGGTAATTCTCTTCTTTTTTTCTACATGAAAGATCATTCAATTACCTTGATATAACTCAGCTTAGCTTTTCTCTCTTTCTCCCTCTTTCCCTCCCCTATCACCACCTCCCTGCCATGCCTGGCTTAGTGGAGAACAAGAACTTCATCTGGTCAAATGTGCAGTGATCTTGGGCAAATCTTTTAACCTGTCTCAGTCTCAATCTCCTCATCTGTGAAATGAGTGATAAGAAGATCCACCAGGGCAGGCTAACATGAAGATTAATGCTTGAGGCACAGAGTAATAATAAATAAATAAATAGCAGGAATTTCATTCAATAAATAGCAGGAAACTAACAACAACAACAACAACAACGTTATTATTAAGGGTTTAAGTCTTTTCAAACATTTTCTTTCATTAAGAATATGATTTCTTGGGCCTAGGTGGCTCAGTTGATTAAGCGTCAGACTTCCGCTGAGGTCATGACCTCACAGTTCAAGAGTTTGAGCCCCGCGTAGGGCTCTGTGCTGACAGCTCAGAGCCTGGAGCTGTTGTATCTCCCTCTCTCTGGCCCCGCACCCGCTCATGCGCTCACACTCTTTCTCTCTCTCAAAAATGGATAAACGCTAAAAAAAAATAAAAAAAAAAAGAATATGATTTCTTGACTATCCTTGGCAACTTATTAGATGCAGTCAATTAAGAGACTCAGTAACGATGGTGCTGTATCTGTGGAAGATGATTTTAGATGATTTTTTTCCAATTATGTCAGTTAACTCAGTGTAAGAATTTAATTTTTCTGATACGCTTCAAATGGTGCATCAGCTGAGTAAATATCTGCAGAGGAAGATCCTAGTGGCTGCCGTGTCAGGGGCCTCATGAACCTGCGAATCCAGACCAGCAAGCCTGCAGTGTGGCATGGCATCCAATAATGCCGTAACATCTGCCCATCTTTCCACTTCCTAATGGGGGTACAGAGCTTTAAACGTTTTTGCACACAGGCGTGTAGACTTCGACAGAGACCACCTCTGCACTAAAGCTCAGTCTTCTCTGTGGGTCTGAGGAGTTAGACCCTTTGTCATGGGCCCAGGAAGTCATGAACACAGGGTAGACGTTTTGGGATACTTCTTATCAATCCATGATACAGTAAGCATAACTGCCAAGTTCTAGGTAAGGAAACCAGGGTTTCCAGATGTCCAGCAGACCCAGCCGAGGCTTAGAATCTGGCTAATGGTGGAGCTGGGAGGTAAAGCCTAGTCTGTATCCACAAAGTGGCAGATTCTTTCAAAGGCCATCCTACTTTAACCAAACAATGAGAGACAGATCGTTTTCTTCTAACCTTACAAATGAGAAATCTTAGGTCTGGAGACATGAGGTAATTTTCCCAAAGACATTCAGACAATAAATGTCACAAGCAGGGACCATCAGATGTTGTTTCTCTCTCAAGAATTGGGCAGAACCTACCTGGTGGCCAGACGCTGGAGACCTGGGAACCTTGATGAAACCTCTTCTTTAATATGAGGCAAGCATTTTCAAGGGGGCTCAGTATGGACTGTAGGCTGTGCAGTGAAGAAACTGTCACTGTTCTCATGTGCCCGCAGACACACCTCTGCTGCATGTGCCCTTACCCCTGGCCACACAGCACTAGGCTTTCCTGCTTGTTGGCACGGTGGGGCCCAGGCAGAGGGCAGAAAGCCATGTCCCAACTACTGTTCCGAACTTAAGGATTCTCAGTTAGCAGTGGTACAGGCATACCCTGGCCAACACTCACATTAAACATGTCATTGCCTATTTGGACAACAGTTTTTAACTAAAAACACTCAAAAGAAAATGGAAAGAGGTTCCGAATGTGGTTCTGGTAGAGCAGAGGCTCTCAAGTGGTAGCATTCAGGTCTCACCCCGAGACTTTCGGATTCAGCCAGTCTAGGTGAGGGCCTGAGAACCTGCCTTTCTAACATGCTCCCAGGGTTTCCAGCTGCTGCCACCCAGGGGACCACACTCTGAGAGCCACAGGAGTGGAGGCTCTGTGTAATAAGACACTGCTGTCCTCACACATATTCGATGAGAGTCCGCATTTCCCGGTCTCTCATCTGGGTTCCTAGTAATGACATTTCGTAGGGGCATGAGTGGTGTGGCTGCTAAGAAGAATAAAGGTATATTATAATAAAGTGACATGATATCAGGGCAACTATTTTTATCCTAATAAAGTAATGCGCTTTATGAGAAGCAGAGATAAGTAAAGCAGAGAATGACTCTGGCTGCATTTTCCAAATATCCTTGGAAACAAACACACTGTTTCGGTATTCGTGGCATATTAACACTAATTCAATTTCCTCCTTCCACGGTAGAAATGGAAGAAATCGTTTAGCAAGACTAGGAAGTGTTAAGTTCCTAAAATCAAGCGAGTGGCTTGAGAGACCATCTCTACCTACTTGACCGTTACTTGCTAAAACCTAAAAATAAGACAAACACCACCTTTTATTGTCTATCCTTGAAATTGTAAAAGGTGAATGCGTGTGTACTTATTTTAACTGCCGCTACATTTGGATATGTTCAAAGGTGGTAGAGGTGGCAATGCCTGATCAGGTTCCCATATTATCACCCTTGAGGGCACAGCAAACCGTGTTCCCCAGATGGATGCTTTCTTCTGGCCAAGAGGTAACCACCTCCAGGAACTGGTTCCGTCACACCCTGACTGGTAAGCTTTATTTTATTTCAGGGAATTCGAGTCATTAGCTACGGAATGGTTTCATTAAGGGATTTTAAGGATTTATGGTTTCTTTACAGGGGCAAAAACAGTCGCTGAGACAAAATATACAATATAGGAAGCTCTTGCCGGTTCAATTAAACACGCACAATGAATTTACAAGGTAAAAGCTCTGACCATGAACAGCTGTTCAATACCAACCTTAAACGCCAGTGTAAACAGAGACAGAGTGTCCAGAGCCGTAAGGCACACCTCCGTAGCAATGTTGGCTTCAAGTAGGGACTGGTGAAGGACGTCAGCGTCTGAGTGGCCATAGCCTGCGTGAATTACAACACGAGGTTACTGCCGGGGGCTGCAGACAGAGAGGGCGGTGGCCCGATACAATCACGCAGTCAACTTTTGATTATTTAGGGAAGGCTTCCTTTGGGGCTTTGTCTCCCTGTTTGCCCTTTTCATCGGTGGTGGGGCAGGGGTAGGTAATTAATAATGCGTCTGTTGGGTTATGACTCTACGATTCTGGAAGGGAAAGAATGGCAGCAACCATTTATTTTGTATTTGCCACGTGCCAGCAATCATTCTATGAACTTCACATGTATTCGCTCATTTAATCCTTCAACGGCCCTATGAAGTATGTACATTATTAAACCCTTTCTGCAGATAAGGAGACAGAGGCACAGGAAGGCTAAACAGCTTGCCTTAAGTCGCACAGTTAGCCCACAGTGGGCGCCAATCCACCGAGTACTTGGCTGAGCTGCTGGGACGGGAGGGGCGGTGAAAGAGGCTGAGGCTTCCCAAGCTTCCCACATGGACACAGGCAGCAGAGGAGCACAGGGGTTAAGAAAATGAGCCCAGGGTCAGCCTGCTGGTCCCTGAATCCAGCTCAGCCACGTGCTAGCTGTGTGACCGTGGGCAAGTTATTCGGCCTCTTTATACCTCTGTGTCCTGGCCTGTAGAATGGGGACAATAATAGTATCTACCTCAAAGGGTTGCAGGGAGCATTAAGTTGGTTACAATATGTGAAATTCTTAGAATAGTGCCCGGCGCATGGTGAATGCTACGTAAGTGCTGAATCGCTGACGTGAAGAACCAGGCATGATAATCAAGAGTTGACTGCACTGCTAATAGTATTCTACTTGCTTTATCAAAAAGCACGAAAGCCAGTATGTCTGAAGGAAACGTTTAAGAAAAGGAAAGGACTTGAAGAATCCTAATTTAAATACAAACTGATATCTACTATACATGGCTATAAACTTCAATTTAGTACTGACATAAATGTAGCTCGACATACAATTTGAGATATTACATTATGAAATGATATGCATTAGCAGAAATACATACAGGGGTGCAAAGATGTTACAGGACTGATCTAGATGACAAAGAAAGATGGCACGATAATAAAATGTCATGTAATGTCTTTCTCCAAGGAGCATAAGCAAATCATCACTTACTATGTAGGTAATTTTCTTTATACTCCAGAGAGGAGGACATTTTGTATACAGATCAGGAAAATGAAGTGCGGAAAACCTAGAGAATTTTCTTGAGGCCATTAATGGGGGAAAAAAACCCCTAGAAACTGCACCCTAAATTCCTGATCCAGGTCACCATATCATAGTACCTGTTACTAGGATAAAGTAAAGTAACTAGCATGATGTTATTCTCGCTTGAGCAAATGTCAGAGTTACAGAATGATTTTTAAAAGACTACAAAACAGACTTTCCAAGTTACTGAGAAAGATGGATATATTTTGGTAATAAGGTCAGCCAAGGCATCACCCATTTGGCATGGTTTGTTTGGTAAGATACAGAGATGATGAAAGAGGAAAACGGACTGTTAACTATTGTTAAAGTGATCATAAAATGGGGCAAGAGGGGAAAAAATCAATACAGCACCTTTTGTTAGATCAACCAAAATTATCACAGGTCACAAAGACCCTTTGTTGAGGGCTGCCGTTTACCCCTACTGATGGTTAATGATCTGGGTTAAATTGTCCCAAGAACTGGCTTTAATTTTTTTCTTGGCACAGAACTGACATTTTCTTTTTCTAGGTAACTCCTTGGCTACGTGTATGCAGATGCGATCGCCTACACGCTCAAGGATTTCCACTGTGTTTACTTTCAGCTGGAGGTCTAGACCAATCCAGGACTGAAATTTGGCCATGTGTTGTCTTTAAAACATATAATCAATGGCCATGCTAGTTAAGTTTTTATATAATTACGTATCCATGTATGGAAACATGACAATGACAAATTTCTCTAAACTCTTACACCATCCGTGAATCTTGACCTTGTCTATCTGATCTCCTTAAGGGGGACAGTCAGATTCATATGGAGTCTGTCTGCCTGTGTCTGAATTATCTAAGAATAAAAGAAATGATCTTTTTAAGCCACAGTTGGTTATAATTTTGCTTTTTGTTAAGCCCTCATCTCAAAACAGAGGATTATTGGAAGGGTTGTGGGAGGGGGGCTGGGCTAAATGGGTAAGGGGCATTAAGGAATCTACTCCTGAAATCATTGTTGCACTATATGCTAACTAACTTGGATGTAAATTAAAAAAAGAAAAAAGAAAAAAAGAAATCAGCAGGATTCCTGAGCTGGTGTTATTAAAAAGTCCCTAAAAGTAAGGGGCAGCATGGAGAGGTTATGTAAGCGGTAGACACTGCAGGGACAGTTTACTGAGAGATGCTCCGGTGGAGAAGGCTTGTCTCAACACCTGGAACAAAGCCGTGCACAAGGGAAGGCTTTAGTCAGCGGTCACCATAGGAAATGAACTGACTTGGTATATCCAAAAAGTGATCGTAAGAGAAAAAGCAAGTTCTTAAGGTACTGGTCAGCAACTCACTGAAGCTGTAATATTAAGTGGATTCTGACCCCAGCAAGCAAGAAGTGCTGTGTTAACCAACCCTACTGATTTTCCCTAGGGGACAGCGCTCGGGGCACTGACTGTCTTCAGCCAGGCTGGTCAGGGAGAGGAGGACTTCCTCCCTTCCCCAGTGTGCCATCTTTGGCATGCACATCATGGACTGCTCCTATTTCCACACTTTTTTGTTCTGATGTCACTCTATGATAAAGGATTTATTCCAGAATCCCCAAATCTTTTAAACACTCAGAGGCCAGGGATGAGATTTCTTCCCCTATCTAATGTCATCTGCTCTGTTAGACTTAATTAACCTTGCTCTGTTTAATAAACTGTTACTAGAACAGCTTGACTGAATAATGCTGACCACATCTGTAAACTGTCTCCCCCTCTCCACTGCCATGACATCAGAGGTGATGTGGTGGGAGGGACACAGCTACATGCCTTTTCCAAACATGAGAGGACATTCGAGCTCGAAGAAGTCAGACATGTATTCTCATAGGGGGCACTTTCTTTTCAACAGCTGCCCTTACCCTTTATGAAACCAGAATTCTTGTTTTTATCGTTAATTTTTTTCCCTCTGGCCCATACAATATAAATCCAAAAAACAATACATTTTATGAGAAAAATGTAAATACTACTAAATGACAAGGAATCTTCTTGCTAAAAGAAGTCCCCAAATGTTCACAAGAGGCTCTAAAATACAGAGAACAAGCTGAGGGTTGCTGGAGGGGTTGCGGGTAGGGGGATGGGCTAAATGGCTAAGGGGCATTAAAGAAGACACTTGGGAGGAGCACTGGGTGTTATACACAGGGGATGAATCACTGGAATCTACTCCTGAAATCATTTTGCACTATTTGCTAACTTAGATGTAAATTTAAAAATAAATTAACTGATTAAGAAAAAAAAGAAGTCCCCAAATGTTGAAGATCCAGTCTCCCAGGTATATTAACTCATGGTCTCCAGCATTTACTAACTGCACGTATTTTTGCAATGTATCAGGTGGACCAACCCCTACATCATCTATTGTTCATCTCCATCTCACTTTTACTGCTAAAAAGGTTTTCCTCACAAATGAGCAGAGAGGAAACAGTAGAAATAAGGAATAATATTCCCAGGCAAAACTTACGTGATCTTGCTGTCTGTCCTCTGATTCACACACACACACACAAAAACAAATATGCTCAAAATGATTTGTGGAATGAGTCTAAAATCTCAGTTTATACTCGAGGAAATGGTTATGCCATCTGCTCTCTCTGACCAATGCCTCAACCTAATGTTGAGCGGTGTCTGAAAATAGTACCTGTTATGGGATTTACATCTCAAACTGGGAAAACACTTGGTTTACGCATACATTTTAATTTAAAGTCCTTTTTAAGGGTATTAAAAACATAAACATGACTGACTTTGAATAGGCATTTTGCCAGACTTTGAGTTCTGAAACCCCATCAATTACAAGAAGTACCAATGACTGACTGCCATATTAGATGTACTAGGTAAGATACAGGTGTAAGATAGGTCTGTTATAACTCAAAGATATACCCTGATATTACAAATGCTAGAAAATGTGCAAAAATGTATTTCTCAATCAAGGAACCTGTCTCAGAATCAAAAAAAGTGGCTTTATAAACAAACATTTCATTTACTATCTTGAGTATATATATGCCTTCAAAGCATCCAAGTCCATTTTTACCTATTTTAAAAAATATATTGCCAGGCTTAAAACCTTTTGAAAAATATTAATTTTACTTCAGAGGATATATGCATTCTCTGTATTTTTCCTATTAATTCAATATTATATCAAGGAACTTTATCACTGATACTCATTTGCTTACTTGTACTTCATAGACATCAAAGAATTCCAGAGTTAGATGGGGTCTTACAAACCCACTTGTCCAACTCCTCACCTTCTCTTGTGATGTTTAAGTGACCTGGACAATACCCCCAGTGGGTCTTCATCCAGTCTCTGTTTTCACACCTCCAGCTCCAAGTGCCCACGCTAGCTAATGGGCAGTTCAGTTAGAAAATGCTTTTGCACAATGACCTGAAATCTAATTCTCTGCAACTTAACTCCATGACCTTGAACTCTCTCTTATACTGGATTATATGAAACACAGGTTTTCTTGAAGTGTTTCTACCTCTTGCTGGCTTTCCCCCCCTCATACCAGTGGGAAATATGAATTCTCATACAAATAGATTTAATATATTCCTAGGGCAACATATAACATCAAAGTAAATGCAAGGTGTTATTTTATATGTTTTGCACATGCATTACCTATTTGCGAACGTGTTTCACTTAGCTTCCTTCTCATAGCTTGGCTTATGTAAAATACTCTATATGCAGCTATCACTCTCAATATACCATTTGACACAAATATCTTCTGTTGACACACAATGGAGGTACTTTACAATAAAAAGGTCAATGTGTTAATGTTATACACATTTACTTTTCATGTACCTGGGTAACGACTCAAAGTTAATGAACCTCTCTGTATCTTTTGAGTGTTTTTTTTTTTTTGAAATAGTTAAAGACTATTTTGAGCACAGTAGGATTTGTAATTTTCATTGTTTCCTATCAAAATCCAAGAGTAAGAACCTGCCACGGTGACATGTGTACTGCATATGGTGTCCTTTCCCACATCCTACATGGATGTGCTAATGGGGGCATGAAAGTTGGCCTCCATTGAATTAAATTTCCTGTGGTCTTCTGCTGCTCCCTGCTGGTCAAGCTGAGGCCTGGCAAAGCCTTTCCTACTCAAAGAAAAAGGCAAAACAAAAAATGCAGGTGGTGTATGGGGGACTCTTTCTATTTTTATTCTTTTCTAAAATAAATTCATTTTAGACTCTGGCACCCTACAAATCTCTCACATATTGGATCTATGTCATATATTGGATGGTCCAACAGAAGGTACTGTATTCATTGTTAAAGAAGAATTTTTTAGGAAGACATATATATCTATAGACTTCCCACAGAACACCCAGGTACAGGTGTGAAAATAATCATGTATGTATATATACATATACATGCTCACACACATACACATGTATACATATAGCACATACTTCTCTGTGGCTTCTGGGCAAACTGACAATTTGGAGCTCAAAAAGCTAACAGAGGGAAAGGCTGACACCACCCAAATACATCATCAGATTTAGAGTTGTAAATGAAGACTGAGTTCTTGAAGAAGACGCAAGGACTGTGAGACACCAGAACCAATTTGGGATGAGCAGGAATTGTAGGAACACAGGAGAAGGCTCAAAGAATCAGTTACACACTGTTTATTGGGAAGGCAGAAGGAGAAGCTCTGATGGAGGATGGTGTCACTGAAAACTGACTGAAGCAGAAACTATGGGAAGAAAGAAAGGAGAGAGGCAGGAAGGATGGGCTCTCCGTGGGTAGCAGGAAGAGAGGATGGATATCAACCACGTTAGCAATATGGTCCTTGGCTGCAAAACACAGCCAGCTGTCTCTCCCCTCCAATTCAAGCCACCATTGCAAAATCTGTTTGCAGTGGGAGAAGCTGCCGTAGTTCTTAGTGGATTAAGGTTATTTATTCATGTGCCGATCATTCACTTGACTTTTGTTTTCTGTGTTTCCTGAATGATTCTTTGGAGGCGGGGACTTGGTCTGTTGATTTATTTTTTAAAGTGCTTTAAAGTTTAAGTATTTATTTCAGCTGATGGCGAGGTAGTCCCTGTGTTATAATCTGCACAAAGGCAGTGTAGCAACTTCTGCAGAACAATGGGAATTTAATTTCTGTTTGCTAAATGGGAAATGAAAACGAAAAACAACAAAATTTTTTGTTTTGTTTGTTTCAACCCCTTGCCTACAGAGCTAGAAAAAGCCCTAACAGACAAGAGGTGAAACAATGAAGTGCTGTGGCCTTAGATGTGTTACTAATATACGTCCTGCAGCTGAGTATAGGACTCAGAACTAGCTCTTGAAAGCTACCAATTCAGTGTGTGGCAGGCAAACATAATACGGATCTATATTAAGCTCAGAATTTTATAGAGAGTCTATGCCCATTGCATTTAACTTCGTTGGGGCGGAAGAGGGGACAGCGGTTATATATTTCGATTCCTTGGCCTTCTTACTCTGAACTACTACCAACTTAAAGTATTGAGAATATTGTCTTTACTCTTAGCCTATATTAAGAAAGAGGTATGAAGATCACAATGAGTGCAATTCCTATGATTAGAAATGATGAGAAGATATTAATAACTACATTAAAGACATGGAATGAGAACAAATAATTGTCTAGATTAAACAACTAGCTACATTATACCTGGAGAAAAGATGAAACAATTCAGAGAACATGTCACTAACAGAAATGGTATTTATTATAAATGATCGCCATTAGTTTTTAAAATACTGCATGGCTGATATTCTTTTAGGTTTTCTGCTTTGAGAAACCCTTAGAAAGATGAAACATGTACATGTTTCTAGAACTAGTACATGACGCCATGTCCCCTCTGGTGATTTGAAAAAAGTAAATTAAAACTATGCTCCCCCTTTTTGGTAGAATCTCTACTGTGAAGTTAGAAAGCCCCAAAGTTAGGAAGGCAAGATGAACGAAAAGGTCTCAGTTTGCAAGTGAAGCGGCCTCATAAGCAGACTCCAACCTGATTAAATCTTACCATTGTCTACAGAAATTCCAAGCACACTTGATATCTTTCTCACACTGAAAACACAGAAAAAGTCACTTTGTTATTGGCTTTTCCACACCCTCACAAATTGATTCATGGGCTTTATGTTTTCACAGCAGTTTAAGGATTAACATACATTCAAAGCTGGAATGTCAGAATGTGGACACGTGATCAGTTACATGCATGGGCTCAGAAGAGTGAAAGGGACCTGTTCCAGATGTCCTCAGGACTTCCAGAGGGAAAATGCAAGTATTAAGTTAAAAATATCAAGAGAATGTTTGGCTGTCAAACCTGCCAAATTTTACGTTAAAAAATACTGAACGGAGGGGTTGGGACACTTTCAGGTCTAATGCCGTAGCTGACCACGTTCCGCATTATGTCACTCTCCTCCAAAGAAGGGGATTTCGCCATGAACTCTTCATCCCACTTGCTCTGAGCTGGAAGAAAAGTCAGGTTGGTGATGTGGCGCAGTGCGGCCTGGGGCTCTCCCCTCTGAGGTGTCACATGAGATGGCTGGCTGTTACGATGGCATGTCATGGGACTTACTGTGGTTAAAAGTGAGAGAGTTATCCAGGCTGCCCAGCTGCTGCAATCTGGCATGCATCATTCCTGTTCTGTTACGGGAAACAGGCAATGTCTGAGACTTTCGATCATGAACTATGGGTCCCAACCCCTCCTGGTTCCTGCAACATGAGTGAAATGGGATAGAAGCAAAAGTTAGACTTGTTACACTGCAGCAAGACGAGGAGGGTTAGTGAGGCCAGGACACAGCACAAGGGACGGCCACACGCCAGCCACGTGCAGCGCAGCCTTCTGGGGCCAAGGAGCCAGAGACGCACACACAGGCCTCAGCTCTAAAAGGGTTCACAGCAAAGCACCTGACGACAAAGAAGCAAAAACCAAGCTGAAGCAGGGAACTTTCCAGTTCTAGAAAGTACTTTAGAGATGCTGCTTTTAAAAAATTTGAGCATCTGTCTGAGGTGGTGCTAAAGATTAGCGTTCTGACAACTGCCAAACACCATGAACCTTTTCGGGTTAAATAGGTTATTAAAGAGCAAAAAAAAAAAAAAAAAAAAAATTCTTTAATGAAAATAATGCATTGGAAGAAGCAGAGAACAAACATGCAATGAGGAGGATTATATGAGGCGGTTTTAACACCTTTATTCTTACCCAGGCAGGAAGGAGAAGAGCCACACACTTTGTTAAACTTGTCAGCAGTCAAGTAAAGAAAATAGAAAAGTGATCTGGGTTAGCAATCAAACAGCTAAACTTCCTACTGTGTACCATCACCAGAGCAGATGAAAAATGAGACCCGTGCTGGAATGACACCTGTCGCCCATCCCGTAGCCAACGGTCTCCCTCCCTGTGTTATTGTGTGGAGTAGGACAGGGCATGCACGGAGCGTCATCGGGCAACATGCTGCTGGGTGATTTCAGACTGACGTGATGAGAAGGCACAGTAGTCATCAGACCGGACTGCCACGGAGAGCAGACACCGAGAGCGTTTACACTACTGCTCGGGACCTTTTTCACGTGTAGCAGAGACCACGGCAAAATTTTCCATACGGCAGGGCACACAGCTCACCACAGGGCACGTAACAAGTAACACTACCTTCCACTCCTGCCTTCCTATGCCCATCTGGTTTTAGGATAGTCCGAGGAAGCATACTTCTATATGCAAATATATACAGGGTGCTTATAAAGTCAGAAGACCTTTTTTTTTTTTCTTAATTAAATTTACAGTCATTACAAGTTAACAGTTACACAAAACCCAATTCTAAAATATTTTGTTGGGACAGAAATCTTCGGCTTCCCACATTCACCATGTTCAGTTCTGTGGCATTTCATCCTATTTTGCACAACACTCTCCAAATGCCATCTTGTGATGTAGGTGACAGTTACTTCAAGGAGGCTGTGAAGCTTGCTGGGCACAGTGCCAGCAATATATGTGTCTGCCCATTTTCACGGGACAAAGTCAAAGCGAATAAAATCAAGGTGGGAGGCATTACTGTATAAGGTCACCTTGTATATACTTGCTTTTGGTACTCAAAAGTGCAAATGTAAAAATTACTGTTACGATAAAAAATAACAGCTAAAATTAGAGAACTTGTAAGTGCCGCTGCATTTCAGTTAAAAATAAAAAATATTAATAGGATAAAAGAATAAAATACGCTAAGTTTTCTTTAAAAAAAAACCACAACCTTTCAATGAACATAAAACATAATTCTGGACATTTCTCAAATATCCCAAGAAAAGAACAATGTTAACATAAAAAGTAAAATCTTCACATTCAAACAGTTCTTAAAAATCTCTTTCCCATTTCATTGCTGTAAAACAGAATCATAGATAAGAGAAAAAACCCTCAATTACTACTAAATTTTAAAGTTTTTCTTACAATGTAAATATGTTCACTTTAAATAAACTGCTAAAAACAGTAACAATAGAAAAATAGGATACTTAGACCAAGACCCCATAGATACATTATCACGGAATACACAACACTGACAAAAACAAATACAGACACACTGAGAGTGGGTATAGGGCGGGAGTAAGAACTTGGTAATGACAAGATGTGCTCTGAGGAAATGCTTCCAAGAAGGACCTGCGTGGCTGTCCCTGAGCAGAGTTTCCAGCTCTCCTCAAGTTCAGGATGGATCTGAGAGTATGGTGTGGGGCAGGGCAATGAGGATGTATGATACTCAGCAAAGAGCCCCGGCCGGACAATAGTAGAGCACGGTCAGCTTAGTTGGAGAAAAAAATTTTAGAGATGGTTTTTGTGGGAGTCTAAACAAACCTGAGATGGACTGAAAACACTCTTTCATTATGAAAAAAAGGCGGGGCGCACCTGGGTGGCTCAGTCACGTAAGTGTCTGACTTCGGTTTAGGTCATGATCTCGTGGTTCATGAGTTCGAGCCCCGTGTCGGGCTCTGTGCTGACAGCTCGGAGCCCGGAGCCTGCTTCGGACTCTGTGTCTCCCTCTCTCTCTGCCCCTCCCCTGCTTGCACTCTGTCTGTCTCTCTCTCTCAAAAATAAAGAATAAGCATTTAATAAAATTTTTAAAAAAGGGAGTGGTTATATGAGAAATTAACATCCTTGTAGTCGGGAGAAGGAATGGTAAAAAATGACCTTTGAAAGTCAAACAGGGAAAGGGGAAACCACTGAAGAAGAAGAAAAGAGCAAGGAGACACACCAGGAGGGGCTGGGAGAAGAGAAAGGGGACATGGAAGGAAGAGAACATGGCGGGGGTGGGGGGTAGAACTTGGAAGGAAGTGTACGAGAGCAGCAGCAGGCCATGAAGGGAAATCCTTCCAAGAGATGTGCATGAGGCAAAATGAGACAGAAGGAGTGTGGGAATGTAGGCGGAAGATGCTACCAGATTTGATGGCAGCAATCCAAAGACATCACGGCTGTTTATGAGAATTCCAACTGCCAATCATCACAGATGACGATTCCCACACATTCAGATCCAAGTGACACGGAGAATGATACACAGTTCAGACCAAACCCCCACAGTACCTGGCTATGTATCGCTTCCCCATGTACTGGAACTGGTGCAAGCAGACTCTGCAGACGGGATGAAAGATTATTAGGAAAACGGGAAAATAACTGTCGTCAATACGTTGTTTTAGTTAAACCCATCAGGGGCGCCTGGGTGGCTCAGTCAGTTAAGCGTCTGACTTCAGCTCAGGTCATGATCTCACAGCTCGTGAGTTCGAGCCCCGCATCGGGCTCTGTGCTGACAGCTTAGAGCCTGGATCCTGCTTCAAATTCTATGTCTCCCTCTCTCTCTGCTCCTCCCCTGCTCATGCTCTGTCTCTCCTTCAAAAATAAATAAAAACATCTAAAAAAAATTAAAAAAAAACCCATCAACAAGAACATTTACTAAACTCTTACACCTACCACTAGCCTCTTGCTTCTGGGGCTCAGAAATTCTCAGGAAGGTCCCTCTCGCCCAGAGACGGTTACTAACCTACCCTTGTTGTGCTGCTGTCGGTATTGTGCTGCATGGTCAGAGCCACAGAGAGGCTGGGACCAACAGGGCTGTCCACAGACTCAGGGTCTAGACGCTGACTCAGGCAGTTTGTCATAGAAATCACAACGGAGGGGCGCCTGGGGGGGCTCAGTCACTTAAGCGTCCGACTTCGGCTCAGGTCATGATCTCTTACTTCATGGGTTCACGCCCTACATCAGGCTCTGGGCTGACAGCTCGGAGCCTGGAGCCTGCTTCAGATTCTGTGTCTCCCTCTCTCTCTGCCCCTCCCCTGCTCATGCTGTCTCTGTATCTGTCTCTCTCAAAAATAAATAAACATTGAA